>NC_042960.1:2510563-2854730 GCF_901001165.1 Salmo trutta
AATACATTTGATTGAGAATTCAAACAAAAACTGAATCGACTAGGTCAGGTTCTCCATTTCTCTTTCATTCATAGATCTGAACAGCACACAACCTTTGCAATGACAACCGGACATTCTATGCTATTGATAAAATGTAATTGGAGCATATACACCCCCTGGTGGTCAAATTGAAGAAGACATTGTCAACAGAAAAGATTAGCCTACATTTCTGAGATTGTGGGTCGGTTTCCCGGATACAGATTAAGGCCACTCTTGGATTTACAAGCATGCTCAATGGCTTAATCTGTGTCCGGGAAACCAGCCTGTAGTGTACCATTGCTGCTAGGGGGAAATATAATGGTCAGTTTCACAGAGAAAATGTCAAAAACACACTTAGGAAATACAATGTTGTCCTCGGTATAATGTGCATTTTATTATAATATTTGTTCTGGCATAATTGTAGTAGGACAGTAACCATTAACATTTAATATGAAACATTATCACAAAGACATCCTTTCAAATGATCATAATATGCACATGTCTTTATACAGTAGATCACGTTAACCTTTTAACTTGTTGAAAAAGTGCCAGTCATTTAAGAGACGTGGTATATCACATCACCCATCAATGCCCGTCATTTTAACATGGACTACACCATAACACATTACACTGTCATAATACATTCTCTCTCCAATAAGGTTCCAACGTCTCTTTAGTTGTGGACAAATACAGTGTACAGAGAGAAAACCTTATTGGACATTACACACAAAAAAAAACCCTGACGCAACATATAGCTGTCGGACAGTCACAATCTGCATCACAAATGGCACCCTATTCCTGACATAGTGCACTACTTTTGACCAGGACCCATAGTAGTGCATTATGTAAGTAGTGCACTGTGAAGGGAATAGGGCTCTGGTCAGAAGTAGTGCACTATGTAGGGAATAGGGCTCTGGTCAAATGTAGGGCACTATGTAGGGAATAGGGCTCTGGTCAAATATAGAGCACTATGAAGGGAATAGGGCTCTGGTCAAATGTAGGGCACTATATAGGGAGTCATTTGGGACACAAGCCAGGTACACACAACGACTGGACACATAAAGGCTCTTTGGACAAGCATAGGGCACTTTGTGACGAAGACACAACAGACATACTGTAGTGGACGAGTGACTCAGTAACCTAGCGATAGTCTGTTCTTAAAGAACAAAGGAGAAGGCTGGACGACTGACAGGACGGCATGTGCAAAGAGACAGTGTGAGTGTGTCTGCCTTTCTGTGTCTGTGCATACATTCCTTTGTCTTCTAGGACTTTCATTAATCTCAGAATAAACATCTCTGTATATTCACTATGTGGTTGTTGACATCCCGCGCGAGGTATCTAGCTGGGTGGTGGCAGTGGCGATGCTCCCCGGGTCTCTCCAACCTCCGAAGGTCTTCTCCAGGAACACAGCGGTGGCCAGGGAGAGACGGTCCTGCTGCTTCCCCACTACCAGCTGCAGTCCCAAGGGTAAACCCTCCGCGCTCAGCCCCAACGGACACTGGGTCACCGGAAGACCCAGAATGTTAAAGATACCTGTGAGGGATAAGAGGGGTACAGTGTCAGAGCTGATAAAAATGTTGACACCAAAAAAAGTTTAGGAACTGTACTTCAGGCAAGGTCTGTCATCATTTAGGGTTCGATATTTTCCTGACCAGGTAAAGCTCATCCGAGGCTCTGCAATCTACTACCTACCTTCCACCACTGACACCATGCTAGCTAAAGCACCACTGACACCATGCTAGCTAAAGCACCACTGACACCATGCTAGCTAAAGCACCACTGACACCATGCTAGCTAAAGCACCACTGACACCATGCTAGCTAAAGCACCACTGACACCATGCTAGCTAAAGCACCACTGACACCATGCTAGCTAAAGCACCACTGACACCATGCTAGCTAAAGCACCACTGACACCATGCTAGCTAAAGCACCACTGACACCATGCTAGCTAAAGCACCACTGACACCATGCTAGCTAAAGCACCACTGACACCATGCTAGCTAAAGCACCACTGACACCATGCTAGCTAAAGCACCACTGACACCATGCTAGCTAAAGCACCACTGACACCATGCTAGCTAAAGCACCACTGACACCATGCTAGCTAAAGCACCACTGACACCATGCTAGCTAAAGCACCACTGACACCATGCTAGCTAAAGCACCACTGACACCATGCTAGCTAAAGCACCACTGACACCATGCTAGCTAAAGCACCACTGACACCATGCTAGCTAAAGCACCACTGACACCATGCTAGCTAAAGCACCACTGACCAGTGTAGGAGAAGTTGAAGGGGGTGAAGAGGGGATGGTGGTGTTTGGGGGCGAGGTGGGGGTGAGAGGGGTAGAGCAGCACCCCGTCCGTCCCCAACAGTTCCTCCAGGTCCTTCTGGAGAGACTCCTTCTGCTGCAGGATGAACTGGGTGGGCTGGGCCCTCTGGAACATCTCTACCAGGACCAGACCTGAGGGGAGTTCTGGTTATGTCATTTACAGCAATGTGCCCCACATTCAAGAGCACCGAGTTAAATGAAAGACAATATAACATTATCCCATGTTACAGACAACATGACATAGTTGACAAGGGAGAGGGGGACGGGGAGAGAGAGAAAAGGAGGGAGGAACAGAGAAGTAGGGGAGGCCTACTACATGTCCTTAAACCATCACATAACCATTATACCCCATCACATACCTATAGCAGCCACGGTGTGCTTGGAGAGTCCCACAGTCCACTTAGCCATCTCCCATAGAGGCCACACCTTCTTCCCATGGTCAGACATCAGCTCTGCAAACGATGTGGGCTGCTGTTGGACGAACAGGCATATAGACCATTAAGGCAATACTATACATTCAAGCACTCACCATGCACTCAGAGACAAGCCAAAACACACACAAATAGATACAGACCTTTCCATCCTTCCCCGGGGCTCCCATCATCGCACTCCAGATCTGGAAGGAGTATTTGAGCTGAGGAATCTTCAGCTGCTGAACTTTGACCCCCAGGTCTGCCTCCAGACGCTCTACCACCTGGGGAAGACATGGTGACACTGAATTGTGTAATGTTTTCTCTCTCTCATCCTCCCTCTCTTTATTTCCATCTTCTGATCTTCCTCTCTCTCTTCTAACCCTTTCCCTCGTCTCTTATTTCCTCTCTCTCTCTCTCTACCTCCCTTGCTCTATCTCCCCCCTTTCTTTCTCCAATTCACCCCCCTCTCTCTCTCACCCTCCTCTGAGCCTGGACTAGCTGCTGGTCGACAGGAGACACCAGAGGAACTCTCCTGTCTCCCTGCCCTCCTCCCCCTCTCTCTCTCTCACCCTCCTCTGAGCCAGGACTAGCTGCTGGTCGACAGGAGACACCAGAGGAACTCTCCTGTCTCCCTCCCCTCCCCCCTCTCTCTCTCACCCTCCTCTGAGCCTGGACTAGCTGCTGGTCGACAGGAGACACCAGAGGAACTCTCCTGTCTCCCTTCCCTCCCCCCTCTCTCTCTCACCCTCCTCTGAGCCTGGACTAGCTGCTGGTCTACAGGAGACACCAGAGGAACTCTCCTGTCTCCCTCCCCTCCCCCCTCTCTCTCTCACCCTCCTCTGAGCCTGGACTAGCTGCTGGTCGACAGGAGACACCAGAGGAACTCTCCTGTCTCCCTCCCCTCCCCCCTCTCTCTCTCACCCTCCTCTGAGCCTGGACTAGCTGCTGGTCGACAGGAGACACCAGAGGAACTCTCCTGTCTCCCTCCCCTCCCCCCTCTCTCTCTCACCCTCCTCTGAGCCTGGACTAGCTGCTGGTCGACAGGAGACACCAGAGGAGAGCCTCCATCATGAGGAACAGAGAAGAACCGTAGTCTCTTCAGATCCACCTCAGATGACAGAGACAACCTGCAGAGGGGGAGGGAGAGAAGACATGGTCATATCTGGGTGTTATTAACGTGTAGTCATTGTGTATCTGTGCATGTTGTTGTTGTTGCCCTTCTGTACCTGTCAGCATTGGCTCCTCCCATAACTCTGAGCATGGGCAGCAGGTCCTGGGCGTAGCGACACATTGGGCCTGTACACAGGAAACCAGGCTGCTGCCCCGAGGGCGGGGGGAACTGACCCCCGTTAGATACTACACCTATAGAGAGAGGAGAACTGACCCACGTTAGATACTACACCTACAGAGAGAAAAAGAGAGAGAGAGGAGAACTGACCCACGTTAGATACTACACCTATACTGTAGAGAGAGGAGAACTGACCCACGTTAGATACTACACCTATACTGTAGAGAGAGGAGAACTGACCCACGTTAGATACTACACCTATACTGTAGAGAGAGGAGAACTGACCCACGTTAGATACTACACCTATACTGTAGAGAGAGGAGAACTGACCCACGTTAGATACTACACCTATACTGTAGAGAGAGGAGAACTGACCCACGTTAGATACTACACCTATACTGTAGAGAGAGGAGAACTGACCCACGTTAGATACTACACCTATACTGTAGAGAGAGGAGAACTGACCCACGTTAGATACTACACCTATACTGTAGAGAGAGGAGAACTGACCCACGTTAGATACTACACCTACACTGTAGAGAGAGGAGAACTGACCCACGTTAGATACTACACCTATACAGTAGAGAGAGGAGAACTGACCCACGTTAGATACTACACCTATACTGTAGAGAGAGGAGAACTGATTAAACCATATACACATCAGCAACCACAGCTAATGAAGTCACTGAAACCCTTAAAAAGAGTTGCAGTCAGCTTTGGAACGGGTGGCCAGTAATAAACGGGTCCAGAACATCTCTAAAGCTAAGAGCATTGTATTTAGTACCAATCACTCCCTAAGTTCTAGACCTCAGCTGAATCTGGTAATGAATGGTGTGGCTGTTGAACAGGTTGAGGAGACTAAATTACTTGTTGTTACCTTAGATTGTAACTATCATGGTCAAAACATACAGATTCAATGGTTGTAAAGATGGGGAGAGGTCTGTCCATAATAAAGAGATGCTCTGCTTTTTTGACATCACACAAAGAAGATCCTGCAGGCTCTAGACGTTTTGTCTGATCTTGATTATTGTCCAATTATGTGGTCAAGTGTTGCAAAGAAAGACCTAGTTAAGCTGTAGCTCATTGTAATCAGAGGGCTGATGTAAATACTATGAATGCCAGTCTCTCTTGGCTAACAGTTGAGGAGAGACTGACTGCATCACTTCCTTTTTATAAGAAGCATTGTGTTGAAAATCCAAAATTGTTTAGATAGTCAACTTACAGTGCATTCGGAAAGTATTCAGAACCCTTAACCTTTTCTACATTTTGTCACGTTAGAGCCTTATTCTAAACCAGATTTAATAGTTGGTTTCCCCTCAACAATCTACACACAATACCCCATAATGACAAAGCAAAAACAGGTTTTTAGAAATGTTCGCTAATGTATAAAAAAAAAAATATATCTGAATTACATAAGTATTCAGACCCTTTACTCAATACTCTGTTGAGGCACCTTTGGCAGCAATTACAGCCTTGAGTCTTCTTGGGTATGACGCTATAAGCTTGGCACACCTGTATTTGGGGAGTTTCTCCCATTTCTTTCTGCAGATCCTCTCAAGCTCTTTCAGGTTGGATGGGGAGCATCACTGCACAGCTATTTTCAGGTCTCTCCAGAGATGTTCGATAGGGTTCAAGTCCGGGCTCTTGCTGGACCACTCAAGGACATTCAGGCTCTGATCAGGTCCTACACCCAAACAAGGGCACTGCGTTCATCCACCTCTGGCCTGCTGGCCCCCCTACCTCTGCGGAAGCACAGTTCCCGCTCAGTCCAGTCAAAACTGTTCGTTGCTCTGGCACCTCGTGAGGGAACAAGCTCCCTCACGACGCCAGGACAGTGGAGTCAATCACCACCTTCCGTAGACACCTGAAACCCCACCTCTTTAAGCAATACCTGGGATAGGATAAAGTAATCCTTCCAACCCCCCCCTCCCCCCAAAAAGAAAAATATATAGATGTACTATTGTAAAGTGGTTGTTCCACTGGATATCATAAGGTGAATGCACCAATTTGTAAGTCGCTCTGGATAAGAGCATCTGCTAAATGACGTAAATGTAAAAATGTAATTCAGAGACTTGTCCCATAGCCACTCTTGCATTGTCTTGGCTGTGTGCTTAGGGTCATTGTCCTGTTGGAAGGTGAACCTTGGCCCCCGTTTGAGGTCCTGAGCACTCTGGAGCAGGTTTTGATCTCTCTGCACTTTGCTCTGTTCATCTTTCCCTCGATCCTGACTAGTCTCCCAGTCCCTGCCACTGAAAAACATCCCCACAGCATTATGCTGTCATAACCATGCTTCACTGTAGGGATGGTGCCAGATTCCTCCAGATATGACTCTTGGCATTCAGGCCAAACAGTTCAATCTTGGTTTCATCAGACCAGAGAATTTTGTTTCTCATGGTCTGATAGTCCTTTAGGTGCCTTTTAGCAAACTCCAAGCGGGCTGTCATGTGCCTTTCACTGAGGAGTGGCTTCCGTTTGACCAGTCTACCATAAAGGCCTGAATGGTGGAGTGCTGCATAGATGGTTGTCCTTCTAGAATGTTCTCCCATCTCCACAGAGGAACTCTGGAGTTCTGTAAGAGTGACCATTGTGTTCTTGGAAACATCCCTGACCAAGGCTTTTCTCCCCCAAATTGCTCAGTTTTACCGGGCGGCCAGCTCTAGGATGAGTCTTGGTGGTGCCAAACATCTTCCATTTAAGAATGATGGAGGCCACTGTGTTTTGGGGATCTTCAATGCTGCAAATGTTGGTACCTTTCCCCAGATCTGTGCCTGGACACAATCCTGTCTCGGAGCTCTATGGACAATTCCTTCCACCTCATGGCTTGGTTTTTGCTCTGACATGCACTGTCAACTGTCTGACCTTATATAGACAGATGTGTGCCTTAACAAATCATGCTCAATCAATTTAATTTACCACAGGTGTACTCAAATCAAGTTGTAGAAACATCTCAAGGATGATCAATGGAAACAGGATGTACCTGAGCTCCATTTAAGTCTCATAGCAAAGATTGTAAATACTTATGTAGTTTTTAGTATACATTTGCAAACATTTCTAAAAACCTGTGGTCACTTCAACATTATGGGGTGTTGTGTGTAGATTGATGAGGGGAAAAAATATTTAATACATTTTAGAATATGGCTGTAACGTAACAACATGTGGAAAAAAGGAAGGGGTCTGAATACTTTCCAAATGCACTGTACACACAGCTCAGACACACACACTTACCCCACCAGTCATGCCACTAATGATGGGTCTGCGATCAAACGACCACCCCTCATCACTGTCAAACGCTCCCTAAAACACTTCTGCGAGCAGGCCTTTCTAATCGACCTGGCGGGGGTATCCTGGAATGACATTGACCTCATCCCGTCAGTAGAGGATGCCTGGTTGTTCTTTAAAAGTGGCTTCCTCACCATCTTAAATGAGCATGCTACGTTCAAAAAATGTAGAACTAGGAATAGATATAGTCCTTGGTTCACTCCAGACCTGACTGCCCTTGACCAGCACAAAAATATCCTGTGGCATTCTGCATTAGCATCGAATAGCCCCCGTGATATGCAACTTTTCAGGGAAGTTAGGAACAAATACACACAGGCAGTTAGGAAAGCTAAGGATAGCTTTTTCAAACAAAAATTTGCATCCTGTAGTACAAACTCAAAAAAGTTATGGGACACTAAAGTCCATGGAGAATAAGAGCACCTCCTCCCAGCTGCCCACTGCTCTGAGGCTAGGAAACACTGTCACCACCGATAAATCCACTATAATTGAGAATTTCAATAAGCATTTTTCTACGGCTGGCCATGCTTTCCACCTGGCTACCCCTACCCCAGTCAACTGCCCGGCACCCTCCACAGCAACCCGCCCAAGCCCCCACCATTTCCCCTTCACCCAAATCCAGATAGCTGATGTTCTGAAAGAGCTGCAAAATCTGGACCCCAACAAATCAGCCGGGCAAGACAATCTGGACCCTCTCTTTCTAAAATTATCTGCCGAAATTGTTGCAACCCCTATTTCTAGCCTGTTCAACCTCTCTTTCGTATCGTCTGAGATTCCCAAAGATTGGAAAGCTGCCACGCTCATTCCCCTCTTCAAAGGGGGTGACACTCTAGACCCAAACTGCTACAGACCTATATCTATCCTACCCTGTCTTTGAAAGGTCTTCGAAAGCCAAGTTAACAAACAGATTACCGGCCATTTCGAATCCCACCGTACCTTCTCCGCTATGCAATCTGGTTTCCGAGCTGGTCACGGGTGCACCTCAGCCACGCACAAGGTCCTAAACGATATCATAACCGCCATCGATAAGAGACATTACTGTGCAGCTGTATTCATCGACCTGGCCAAGGCTTTCGACTCTGTCAATCACCACATTCTTATTGGCAGACTCGACAGCCTTGGTTTCTCAAATGATTGCCTCGCCTGGTTCACCAACTACTTCTCTGACAGAGTTCAGTGTGTCAAATCAGAGGGCCTGTTGTCCAGACCTCTGGCAGTCTATGGGGGTGCCACTGGGTTCAATTCTCAGGCCGACTCTCTTCTCTGTATACATCAATGATGTCACTCTTGCTGCTGGCGATTCTCTGATCCACCTCTACGCAGACGACACCATTCTGTATACTTCTGGCCCCTCTTTGGACACTGTGTTAACTAACCTCCAGACGAGCTTCAATGCCATACAACTCTCCTTCCGTGGCCTCCAACTGCTCTTAAATGCAAGTAAAACTAAATGCATGCTATTCAACCAATCACTGCCCGCACCTGCCCGCCCGTCCAGCATCACTACTCTGGACGGCTCTGGACGGCTCTGGACAACTACAAATACCTAGGTGTCTGGTTAGACTGTAAACTCTCCTTCCAGACTCACATTAAGCATCTCCAATCCAAAATTAAATCTAGAATCGGCTTCCTATATTGCAACAAAGCATCCTTCACTCATGCTGCCAAACATACCCTCGTAAAACTAACCATCCTACCCTACCGATCCTCGACAATGTCATCTAAAAAATAGCCTCCAACACTCTTCTCAACAAATTGGATGCGGTCTATCACAGTGCCATCCGTTTTGTCACCAAAGCCCCATACACTACCCACCACTGCGAGCTGTACGCTCTCGTTGGTTGGCCCTCGCTTCATACTCGTCGCCAAACCCACTTGCTACAGGTTATCTACAAGTCTCTGCTAGGTAAAGTCCCGCCTTATCTCAGCTCACTGGTCACCATAGCAGCACCCACTCGTAGCACGCGCTCCAGCAGGTATGTCTCACTGGTCACCCCCAAAGCCAATTCCTCCTTTCGTCAACTTTCCTTCCAGTTCTCTTCTGCCAATGACTGGTACGAACTGCAAAAATCCCTGAAACTGGAAACACTTATCTCCCTCACTAGCTTTAAGCACCAGCTGTCAGAGCAGCTCACAGATCACTGCACCTGTACATAGACCATCTGTAAACGGCCCATCTATCTACCTCATCCCCATACTGTATTTATTTATCTTGCTCTTTTGCACCCCAGTATCTCTACTTGCACAATCATCTTCTGCACATCTACCATTCCAGTGTTTAATTGCTATATTGTAATTACTTCACCAACATGGCCTATTTATTGCCTTAACTCCCTTATCTTACCTCATTTGCGCTCACTGTATATAGAATTTTGTTTTCTTTTTTTCTACTGTATTATTGACTGTATGTTTTGTTTATTCCATGTGTAACTCTGTGTTGTTGATGTGTCGAATTGCTATGCTTTATCTTGGCCAGGTCGCAGTTGCAAATGAGAACTTGTTCTCAACTAGCCTACCTGGTTAAATAAAGGTGAGAAAAAATATATATATAAAAAAAATGCCACCAGGGGTCTTTTCACAGTCCCCAAATTCACAACAAATTCAAAAAAGTCTACAGTATTACATAGAGCAATTATTCAATGGAACTCTGTTGCTCAAATGAACAGCAAACCTGGTTTAAAAAACAGATAAAGCAACACCTCACGACACAATGCCTCTCCCCTATTTGACCTAGATAGTTTGTGTGTTTGTATTGATATGTATTGATATGTAGGCTGTGTGCCCTTTTGAAATGCATGTAGTTCTGTCCTTGAGCTGTTCTTGTCTAATGATGTTCTGTATTATGTCATTCTGTATTATGTTTTCTGTTTTGTGTGGACCCCAGGAAGAGTAACTGCTGCTTTTGCAACAGCTAATGGGGATACTAATAAAATACAAAATATTAAAATACACACACACCTGCAATTAAACACAACCACACGCATGATTAGAAGGAACTGGCCCCCTTACATCCTACAGAGAAAGCAGATTGGTGTGAGTGTCTCACACACACACAGGATGTGTCTCTCTACAAAGCAGGATAGATACAAACCTCCATGCACACAACACTCACACACAGGTGTCAGACTGGACGCCCTCACCTGATGTTGGCTTGTGGCCGAAGATGCCGTTGAAGAATGCTGGGATGCGAATACTGCCCCCAACATCTGAGCCAACCCCTATCACTGAACCACCGCCCCCCAAAATACTGCCCTCCCCTCCTGAGAGAGACAAACAGAGAGATAAAGGTCATACTAGATGGTAGTAACACTTGGAGTCACACTGACATACAACAATATATTGAAGGTTGACAGTAAATGTATCATTCTATTATCTACTCCTACTCTGTTCCACCGTATTCCAAACATTCTGTTGCCTTTCCATTTCATTGGATTCCATCCACTCTATTCCATTCGAGAATGACAGCGGTGTAACTAACCGGAGCTTCCCCCTGGTATTCTCTCCAGGTCGTATGGGTTGTTGGTGATTCCATACAGGCGGTTATGGGACTCAAGCCACATGCAGAGCTCACTACAGTTAGTCACCCCCAGAGGAATGGCCCCTGCCCTCTTCAGCAGAGCCACCGGGGGCGCGTCCGTTGCTGAAATCACCCCCCGCCGTGACACCAGCCCTGTGGAGTTAGGCATACCTGGAGAGAAAAGAAAGAAAGAAAGAGAGAGAGAAAGAAAGAAAGAAAGAAAGAAAGAAAGAAAGAAAGAAAGAAAGAAAGAAAGAAAGAGAGAGAGAAAGAAAGAGAGAGAGAAAGAAAGAAAGAGATGGTAAATGTGGACAGTGAACAAGGCATTGGAACAAACAAGGCTTCTATTTCAACTGTAGTAGTTCAGCTCAGTAGGTTTCCAATTTCAGCAGGTTTAGACCTTGAGAGTGAGGGAATGGCACAGAGACAGATAGACTTTAGCAACAAATTTTGCATCAAGGACAACCAGTGGGGAAAGAACACTGATTGCAGCACAGGCACAACTACAGGTCAGGGAATTGGCCACGTTGATCATATTATCCTCACTATAAGTAGCATTAGTAGCCTACCCTGGATGCAAGACTCCATACTTCAGCACCAAACGTTATATCAAATATGGAAATACAACTGATAGCAGTACTGCTGCAGGTCAGGGCAGTGACCCTATTTACCAGAGTACCAGGGTATATAGAAATAAAGTGACTCTATTCTAAGCATCATTAGAAGGAGTAGCATTAGCAGCCTACCCTGGAGGGAGAAGGCCTCTTTCACAGTGAAAGGGACACCCAGTAGAGGAAGCCTGTCCTCCAGAACATCCTCTCCTCCTGTCTCCTCCTCTATCAGCTTATCCACCTGGGCTGCCTCCTGCAGGGCCAAGGAAAACCTGAGAGAGATGGGTGGAGGGAGGAGAGGGGGATAGGGGGGAGAGAGAGAGAGGGGTGGAGGGAGGAGAGGGGGATGGGGGGAGAGAGAGAGGGGTGGAGGGAGGAGAGGGGGATAGGGGGGAGAGAGAGAGGGGTGGAGGGAGGAGAGGGGGATAGGGGGGAGAGAGAGAGGGGTGGAGGGAGGAGAGGGGGATAGGGGGAGAGAGAGAGGGGTGGAGGGAGGAGAGGGGGATAGGGGGAGAGAGAGAGGGGTGGAGGGAGGAGAGGGGGATAGGGGGAGAGAGAGAGGGGTGGAGGGAGGAGAGGGGGATAGGGGGGAGAGAGAGAGGGGTGGAGGAGGAGAGGGGATAGGGGGAGAGAGAGAGGGGTGGAGGGAGGAGAGGGGATAGGGGGGAGAGAGAGAGGGGTGGAGGGAGGAGAGGGGGATAGGGGGGAGAGAGAGAGGGGTGGAGGGAGGAGAGGGGGATAGGGGGAGAGAGAGAGAGGGGTGGAGGGAGGAGAGGGGGATAGGGGGGGAGAGAGAGAGGGGTGGTAGGAGGGACGGACAGAGAATAGGAGGTAAGAGATAAAGGGAGTGTGGCTTGACTTGAAATGCACAGTGAAAGTAGGTGTCCTCTCTCTATCTCCCACACACACACTCTCTCACCTGTCTTTGACCATGGCATTGATGAGAGGGTTAATCTCTTGGATGCGGTCTATGTAGGTCTGTACCACCTCCACACTGGTTACCTGAGAGAACAGGGGCAATTATATAAATTAGTCTGATTCATCAAGACATGCTCTGTGCCCCGAATGCCACCCTATTCCCTGTTAGTGCACTACCTTTGACCAGAAGTAGTGCATTACATAGGGAATAGGACGCCATTTGGGATACAAACATGATCAATCCAAAAAAAGAACTGAGAAGCACAACCGTGAATATTTAGGATGAATATGTCTATTCTTGTACCCTGTAAACACTGTAAAAAGCTTTTCTGAGAGTACAATTGGCAGGATGTATAGTGATATTTTCCAGATGTTCAAAACACTGTAACGTTACATAGCAGAGAGAGAACAGGAGTAGGGGAAAGAGTTCCTATTGTTTCTGTCTCTATCCCAAAATGGCACACTATTCCCTTTATAGTGCACTACTTTCAACCAGAACCCTATGGGCCTTGGTCAAAAGTAGTGCACTATATAGGTCACTGGTTGCCATTTGGGATGTAGCCTCCTCTGACCACAGTGACCTTTGTGCAGGTGAAGTAAAGTCCCCTCCGGTGGCTCTATGTGGCCCCCTGCCACTATTGTTTACGTTCTAGAAGTAAATCCCTCTCAACAGGGAGCCCGGCTCAACCATCAAAAGCCACACAAACCTGTGTCCCAACTGGTACCTTATTATGTAGTGTACTGCTTTTGAACACAGCCCTGTATGGAATAGGGAACCAAACTACAGTATATCCTCTGGGATGTGACAGGATGTGTTGGAAAACACAACCAACTTGAATGTATTTTATATGAAATGCTAATTCAATAGGCTACTTTATTCAAGTAGGCCCAGAGTAATACAAGTACTATTAGGTACTAAGTACATTAAACTACTATGTCAGTAAACTACTGTCGTGAGTTATTTCCAGCCTACATATCCCAGCATTCGTCAGTGCCACCGAGTCACTTTGCAGCATCTTTCTCTTCCCTAAACATTCCGAGCTGCGATGCATAATAACACAAGCAACTGGCAGTTCTTAATTTATCCCGGCCATATCTATATGAATACACGTTATGTCACGATCTACCGGGTCGCATTTAACTATCTAACAACACTTTAATAAAGTTCACCTGCCTCTCTCCGTCGAATCATGCGGGCGAGCCGCATCGCCGGGACCCTCAACAGTGGGTTGGTGATCGGTGGGAGCCTCCTCACCGACCTGTCGGCTCCCCGCCGCGGAGCGAGCAGCTGGAAGACGGCAAACAGCATCCCGACCGCTCCCCGCAGCATCGAGGCCAGGAACCGTTCGAACCGTGTCAGCGCCATTACTACGGATAGCGGAAGACGAGCTATTTCGACATGAGATTCACTAAAAAAAGATCCACTGCTCAGTCTCTATCCACTCTCCCAGAATGCAACGGGGGTGCTATAATAAAATTAACCTCTGCCTCTGCTAGCTGCAGGTGTTATGTCAGACTGTTTCTTGTATGAAAGTTAGCCGGAATTTCCGTAGGGGACCCCGTACAATCAGATATGTTATATCACCTTTACGGAAGAAAGACTGCAGTCAGAGTGCAGTATAACTACAGTATGCATAAAACACTTTTTTTTACTGCAGTAATTTTGCTGTGTAACTGCAATTAGAGTGCAGTATAACTGCAGTTCAACTGCAGTACAATGCCGTTATTCTGCAATTACTGCGTCCAAAATACCACAGTTGACTGCAGTTACTGCACTTTTCAAAACTGCAATATTTTTGTTGTCGGGGCACAATCAAAATGAAAACGGTCTTATCTGCTGAAACTACACAGAGATACAATTACATTACATTGTTGTTATACAGTTTATTGCAGCAGCAAGCGCTGTCTTTGCAGTGTCATTGTTCCGTTTACCACCACTAGATGGAAGCAAACATCTCAGTCCAACGCTTTTTTTAAATGATTATTTATTTTTATTATGAACACAACAAATACCAAAAAAAAAAACTGAAATATACAAACAAGAGTACAAAACCTAACAGACAGGGGTATTACATATCAAGATTAATTTTCAATTTGTTAAATTCTTTTATGGTGCGTATTGCTTTTTTGTTTTTACATTTACTGATCATTTCAAAATAATATTTCAATTATATCTTAAATAATGTGAAAAGGGGTTTGTTCTCTGCCCACTTCATTTTATGGACAACGAATCTTCCATGAAAGATAAACAAATTAACAATGAAAGTTAAATCAGGGTCCATATCATTTGGTTTAAAATAAAACATAATATCAGAGTCTTTCAAATTAACATTAATAGTTGTTTCTTTTCAAATAAAATCTTCTAACTTATACCAAAATCTTCTGACATAAGAGCAGTCCCAAAATAAATGGTCAAGAGTCTCTGGGTCACAACCACAAAATACACATTTGTTATCAATAGCTATTTTAAATCTGTGTATAATAAAGGTCTTTACAGGGTAGATTCTATGAATGAGTTTGTATGATACTTCTTTCACCTTATTAGATATACAAAATTTACCAGATAACAACAAAACTTTGTTCCAGTTCACTTGTCCTAGGGCTGCATTCCAGTACATTTTAGCAGAGGGAATAGTAACATACTGACATAGTTTCCTTATATACATGTTATTACATTTATAGTTTAAAATGTCAATTCCTTCTAATTGTATTGAGGCTACAAAATCCTCAACAGTTGCACTTGGAGTATTGTTATATTCTCCTAAAAGAAGAATAGCACCTTTAGGGACAGCTCTAACAACAATTTGATACTCCTCAGTCCAACGCTTCAGCTTCCTCCATTCAGACCCGCAGAGACACACACATCCGCAGAGACAGTACACACACGCACACACGCACTATTTAGTAATTTAGAGTGGTTTTTAACACCCCCTTTCAGTGAAGGCCTACCTGTCAAACATGCAGTTGGAAGGAATAGGCTGCTCAAAATACAGTTATTCCTTTGTGGAAATGTCTAAAGAAGTTAAAAGAACACATGATATTATGCTTTGGTCTTGATCTTTACTGATGAGTGAGCTGCCTGAAATGGTTATCAAGCACCAATAGCAATCTCTCATTAGCCTGATTGATAGACAAACCATCCAATAGAGTGGCAGGAGGCGGGACCTCAATTCCTGTCCAGCCATTACAATGAGCTCGTCCTCCTATAGCTCCCCCCACCAGCCTCCACTGACAGAAAACTAACCATACCGATACAGAACAACGTGAATGTGATGAGCCATGGAATATCTGTGCAGCTTCGCTCCTTCAATGGTTTCCACTCGTGTTGCTTTGGCTAACAATAAAGTTAGAAACCAATAAATGAACACCTGTCCAGTGAAAATCTCACAAAGTTAATATTCTGTTAACTCATACCCAAATAATGTTGTTGACTCATCCTTTACTCGAATTTGTGACCAAAGCATAAATTGGAGAAAAAATATGTCTAAAAAAAATATATATCTCCACTTCAAACTTGTATCTCAAACTGACCGTTTAAAAAATGCTTTCTATTTCTTCATAAGGAATGATGTCATGCTCCTGAGGATGAGCTGGCCAATCAGCAGTCTACTCACGTTAATATTTTTACGACTGGTATACGCCCCATTCTGTTGTTGGGGTGACACCTTTCCAACACAGAAAAGCATTTTAACATAACATACTTAATTATTTACAATTTTTTGGAACTAAAACTATTTCACTCATATTTTAAAAAATTATAGGTAATATTTTAACACTTGAGAGTTACTTTAACATACACCTGGCATGATTTTTTTCAATCAAATACCTTACTTTTCACTCAAAAATATAATTTGAGTGTCTTCACGGAAGTAGACAGTTTTTTACTCAATAGCTACAGCCAATGCCTCAAAGGACCGCTGCCGACAACAAATACTTTGAACTTTTGCTGTAGTAGCAGATATGAAGAAGATATGAACCAGAAGGTCAAATTTGACAGAGGTCAGATGGAGGAGAGGATTGTGGATATCTACGTCAGTGCAGACACCCTGGGTGACGGTGAGACCAGCACCAAGAGAGAAGACACAGCAGACACTGTTACAAATAATTGACCAACACAGCACACCACAAGTATCTCTTATTTGTCTACAGAGCCTGATAGCTCAGAGAAGAGACCCTTCCTAGTTGCTGCAGTGTGTCTGGGTATGCTGTGTGTTCTCCTACTGGCTGGGATCATAGGCCTGTCTGTCTACTATGAGTATAAGGCCCTCATTACATTCACTAGACTTGTTGCTGTGTGTTCTCCTACTGGCTGGATTCATAGGCCTGTCTGTCTACTATGAGTATAAGGCCCTCATTACATTCACTAGACTTGTTGCTGTGTGTTCTCCTACTGGCTGGGATCATAGGCCTGTCTGTCTACTATGAGTATAAGGCCCTCATTACATTCACTAGACTTGTTGCTGTGTGTTCTCCTACTGGCTGGGATCATAGGCCTGTCTGTCTACTATGAGTATAAGGCCCTCATTACATTCACTAGACTTGTTGCTGTGTGTTCTCCTACTGGCTGGAATCATAGGCCTGTCTGTCTACTATGAGTATAAGGCCCTCATTACATTCACTAGACTTGTTGCTGTGTGTTCTCCTACTGGCTGGGATCATAGGCCTGTCTGTCTACTATGAGTATAAGGCCCTCATTACATTCACTAGACTTGTTGCTGTGTGTTCTCCTACTGGCTGGGATCATAGGCCTGTCTGTCTACTATGAGTATAAGGCCCTCATTACATTCACTAGACTTGTTGCTGTGTGTTCTCCTACTGGCTGGGATCATAGGCCTGTCTGTCTACTATGAGTATAAGGCCCTCATTACATTCACTAGACTTGTTGCTGTACCGTCTTCTTCACAGGTCACCAGATTTTCTACTTTTCTATTTACATCTTGGCCTTACCTTTGGATGTTGCTTGGCAACGTGACATTATTGCTGCGCAGCTCAAATGTACTGTAAATATTATAGATATTGTTCTTACTATTTTAGCAGTTCTGATGTTATCTAATTTAGTGAGCAACTTCTCTTTTTTTAGTTGTTGCAGATAATGAGGTCTTAAAGAGATTATTAGCTCATGAAAACAAATGTACTGCAGAGAGAGACCAACTACAGACTGAGAGAAATATTCTCAGCGGGAGGCTAGTGAATCTTCAGTAATAAATGATTGTGTCATTAATCATACAGGCCTGAGCATGTGTCTGTATTCGGTCATTAAAAGTGTACGGTGTAAGAAGTTGGACGTCAATTCATGTTTTCATCTTTCACAACAACCCTGTCCTGAAACCTGTCACAAGTTTGAATCCAGTTGGTACTTCCTGTCTACTGAGAAGAAAACCTGGAAGGAGAGCAAAGAGGACTGTCTGTAGAGAGGAGCAGACCTGGTGATCATAAACAGTGATAAGGAATAGATGAGAGAGAGAGAGCCAGAGAGAGAGAGAGATAGAGAGAGATTATATGGGTGTGCAGGGGTTAGATATAATCAAACAGAATATGTATATATGTTTATCTTTTTCAAAAACAGAAAATGATCTTCAACCTCTACAAGAGAGTCTGGATTGGTCTGACTGACTTTGTTGCTGAGGGGACCTGGAGATGGGTGGACGGTATCCCACTGACCACCCCAAGGTAATACACTACTGCTCTGATAACACTGACCACAATGTAGGTCCTCCAATCCCAACTGGTCGACCAAGACTGACCACAGAGTAAGATCATAAACAGCAGAGAGGAACAGGTAAAAGAGAGAGAATACATTTTAGTAGATGCTCTTATCCAGAACGACTTACAGGAGCAATTAGGGATAAGTGCCTTGCTCAAGGGCACACCAATAGATTTTTCAGCTAGTCGGCTCAGGGATTTAAACCAACAACCTTTCGGTTACTGGCCCAACACACATATTCGCTAGGCTAACTGCCACATACATTGTATTAAATATGCATTATAAAGGTTTTGTATAATTTCAGCCAGTAGCTTTGAAGGTAGCGCTCACTAGCCAAAACAGGTCCCCAAAATGTGGTATCCATTTCGTATGATATGGATCAGGTCCAAATGGATGGACCTGAATAAAAATATTTTTCTATGTAATACCACCTTAGATTTCCTCCTGTATATATAGTTCCTTAAACAGCAGTGCAGAGAAAGTACCAGGCTGCGTTTACACAGGTATCCCACTTCTGATTATTTTCCACTAATTGGTATTTGACCAATTAGATCAGATATTTTGCCACTTATTGGGCAAAAGATCAGAATTGGGCTGCCTGTGTAAACATAGCCAGAGAAGCCTATTTCTCACAGATCCAATGAATTGACCTGAGATGCAACATCCCACCAGAACCCACAGTTCTCCACTCCACCAATGTTACTCCGGGAACCTGGAAATGGGTGGACGACACCCCACTGACCACCCCGAGGTAAACGATTACTGCTCTAATAACACTTATCACAGTGTAAGGAGTAGGACTGATTTTCTGTGTTGTTCATACTCTAGGTTCTGAGAGGGTGACCAGTATAACTCTGTGTAGGTTCTACTGCAGGTACTGGGAGCGGAGAGCGTAATGGTGGTGGAGTGGAGAACTGTGGGTTTATTTTCTTACTTCTCATCAGCCAAATTGACATTTTAGTCATTTAGCAGACGCTTTTATCCAGAGTGATCTACAGGAGCCATTAGGGTTAAGTGCCTTGCTCCAGGGCACATCAACAGATTTTTTATCTAGTCGGTCTGAGGAATCAAACCAGCAACCTTTCGGTTACTGGGCCAACGCTCTTAACTGCTAGGATTCATAGAGTGAAGAGTTTTATGATTATATTGTCGTTTTTCTCTGTTGGAGGGGGGCTCTGTTTTGATGAGGAATCCATGTTTGAAATATCCCTCTTTTGATTAATATCTTGAAAAGGATTTGTAAAATGTTCTATGTGCCTTGACAAAATGCATTTGTATTTGTATGTTTTTACAAAATAGAAAATAAAATAAACTTTGATTTAAAAATATATATATTCTTAACATGTGTGGTTGGCCTCAGTGAATTACCGTTCAGGCTTTCCGACTTGTTGATCTTCTACTAAAGATACTGAAAGAAGGTCTTTACACAATTAAAGTACTTTACACAGGGCCGGAGTTATGGGCCTTAGGGGGTCTGGCCCACCCTACCATACCTCCTTGCCCCTCCAAATAAAATATTGACATATTGATCATTTATTTGACAGAGACCCTCGCTGACAGAAAGACGCATCAATATCAGATAAAGCATCCGAGCGGGTGAAACAGCGCCCCCCTGTCTCAGTATGTGTAGACCATGTCTCTCCTTAACGCGCCCAAGAGGCTTCAAAGCATGCTCTTGACTCTGCACAACTACAGCCTGAAGGTCATTTACAAGCCAGGACCAGAGATGTACATCAGCAACACACTGAGCAGGGCAACAGCACAATGTACAGGCAGAGGCACTGCCTATCAGCGGCATGCCATCTGTTCACTACAGCAGGAACAACAAGATGTTCAACAGATCAATCAGGCAGACTACTTAAACGTCACAGATCACCGCCTAGCCCAGATCAGGCAACACACTGACAAGGATGAACACCTACAGTCACTGAAGTCCATGGCTCTCGCATGTTGGCCATACCTGAAAGAGGAGACGCCTTTCACAGTGAGAGAATACTGGACCTTTCGAGATGAGATCAACGTGCAAAATGGCGTCTTGTTCAGAGGTCAGAAGATCATTATTCCCAAATCACAACATCCAGAGATGCTTACCCGCATACACACCAGTCACGTTGGAGGTGACGCATGCTACCGCCAGGCTCGTGAAACATTATACTGGCCAAACATGCAAGCAGAAATTAAAGACTTTGTCAGCAGCTGTACCACGTGCAACGAGTACGCTCATGAACAGCAAAAGGAAACCATGATGTCACACGAACTGCCCAGAAGGGTCTGGCAAATCGTCAGCATGGACTTATTCAGCCACAGACAAAAGGACTATCTTCTCATTGTTGATCACTACTCTGACTTTTGGGAAATTGAACTGCTCCCTGACTTGTCTGCAGAGATGATCATAAAGCGCTGCAAGGCGCAGTTTGCAAGGCAAGGTCAGCCTGAAAAGGTAATTGTAGTAACTTGACAAGGAATGCCCACACACATTTCGTTATTACTTTCCTTTACTTTCAACCCAAACCTAAAGGTGTATTGCCAGGTACAAACGGTACAAATGTAACAGAACTATATAGCCCACTCAGCCGGTGGTAGAATCACATTGCACAGAACTCACTCTTGGTGATGACATCATCAAAGGGGAAAGGTCAAGGTTAATGCCAATAATAACCATGTAATTATTTATATAGTGTCCACACTATAACACTTCTCCCCCCTCAATTTAAATCCCCCCCCTGTAAGGAAAACATAAGGTTAACAAGTAAACCACATTAGTGTTTTCTTCTCTTTACTACACCACACTGTAGAACTTCTGCTGGTGTTACGGTAAATGTAACCAAAACAACAACAATAAAATGACAGTCCTTATTTCTTTTCAACTAGGTCTGCTGCTCCAAACAAACACTAACACCACGAGTCTCTCAGTCTCAACTACAGAGTTAGTTTTTCAGGAGGCTTGTGACTACGCTGTGATCTGCGCAGTACTCCTGGTGTGCTACGAGACACAGGTAAGGCATGTCCCAGTGGAGCTGGATCTGAGGGCACAGGAGCGGGTTGGGTGTTTGTGAGAGAATGTCCATCACCCTCTGCTGGAACCACTGAATGCCCCTGTTCCTCAGATGCTGTTTCCTGTGGGATTTCAACTTGTATACTACCACCCACAGCTGTTCCGTCTGAAAACATGGTCTTGTCTTTGTCATAGCGCAGGCGGAGATGGTCCTGGTGTCTGCGCATGACTCGACCATCAGTCAGTTTGACCACAAAGGAGACGGGACCACTCTGACTCAGAATGATACCTGGCAACCAGCGTTGGCTGCTTGTGAAGTTGCGGATGTAGACAGTGTCATTGGGTTTTAACTGTCTCTCCCTTGCGTGGTGGTCATGTCTCTCTTTTTGTTTCCCCTGCTTCCGTTCCACTCGTGCTCTGATGTTCGGACGCAGTAGATCCAGGTGAGCTTTTGGCCTTCTGCCCATTAACATCACCGCTGGAGCCTGTCCTGTTGTTGTTTGTGGCGTGATGCGGTACTGGAACAAGAACCGAGAGAGCTTAGTAGTGATGGTTCCCCCAGTCATCCTTTTGAGCCCCTCTTTCAGTGTCTGCACAGCCCGCTCCGCTAAGCCGTTTGAGGCCGGGTGAAACGGGGCGCTGCGGACATGGCGGATCCCGTTTCTCCGCATGAATTCTTGGAACAAATCACAGGTAAACGTTGTTGCGTTGTCGGACACCAGAGAGTCCGGCAGACCATGGGTTGAAAACACCTGCCGAAGCTTTTCGATGGTTGTGGTCGCTGTGATGTTGCTCATGATGTGTGCCTCCAGCCACTTGGAGTGTGCGTCCACCATGACAAGGAACATGTGACCCATGAAAGGGCCTGCAAAATCTATATGCAGCCTAGACCATGGGTGGTCAGGCCACTCCCACAGATGTAGTGGCGCGGGCGGCGCCATCTTCTGGTTGATCTGGCACTCAGAACATGATTTAACTTTGTCTTCTACCTCCTGATCCATGTTAGGCCACCAGATGTAAGATCTGGCTAAGCTTTTCATCCGGGAGGCACCCGGGTGAGCCTCATGGACCTCATCCATGACTTGTGCACGGCCAGGGGGTGGAACAACCACTCTGGACCCCCAGAGTATGCAGCCATCCTGCACACTCAGCTCCGTTTTGCGCTTTGCGTAAGGTCCTAGTCCATCATCCTCTATGACAGGAGGCCAACCCTGCATCAGGAATCTTTTCACTTGGGACAGGATAGGATCCCGGTCTGTCCACTGTTTGATCTGATTGGCATTCACAGGTGAGTTTGACAATCTCTCCATTAGGAAAATTGTCTCGGGAGGCACCACAGTTGTGGCAGGCATCTCTGGTAGCGGGAGACGGCTGAGCGCGTCTGCATTTGCATTGTCCTTCCCCGCTCTATACACTATCGTATACTGGTAAGCCGACAGTGTCAGGGCCCAACGCTGTAACCTTGCTGAAGCCATGGGCGGAATGCATCTTGATTCACTAAAAAGGCTCATCAGTGGTTTGTGGTCAGTGCATATGGTGAAATGACTACCGTAGAGGTACTGATGGAAGCGTTTCACAGCAAAGACTATGGCCAGACCTTCCTTGTCTAACTGTGAATAACCCTTCTCAGCACTCGTCAGCGTACGTGATGCAAATCCAATGGGTCTCTCTGACCCGTCCTCCATCTGATGAGAGAGTACTGCCCCGACGCCATAGGGTGAGGCGTCACATGACAGGATGATCTCTTTGTCTTGGTCAAAATGAACCAGAAGTTGTGCTGATTGTAGTAGTGCTTTCACTTCCTTGAAAGCTTTCTCTTGTGCTGGCCCCCACTTCCATTTACAGTCTTTGTGGAGCAACTGATAAAGTGGAGCCAACACTGTTGACAGCTCAGGGAGGAACTTCCCATAGTAGTTCACCATGCCCAGGAACGACCTGAGCTCTGACCCATTCTTGGGGTTTGGAGCATCCTTGATTGCCCTGACTTTGTCCTCCACAGGACACAGACCCTGCGCTGTGATCTTGTGACCTAGGTATGTCACACTCTGTGCTTGGAATGTGCACTTGCTACGCTTCAGGCGCAGCCCTGCCTCAGAGAATCTCTTTAACACCTGGTCCAGATGGTGGAGGTGCTCCTCCTCCGTCTCCCCTGTAACCAGGATGTCATCCAGGTACACTGCTACATGAGGGATCCCCTGCAGCAGATTGTCCATTGTCCTCTGGAAAATGGCTGGGCTGGACGCCACTCCGAAAACCAAGCGGTTGTACCTGAACAAGCCTTTGTGCGTGTTGACTGTGACATACTCTTTTGAGTCCTCGTCCAGGAGGAGCTGTTGGTAGGCGTGACTCATGTCAAGCTTTGAGAACGTCTTGCCTCCTGCCAGTGTCGCGAACAAGTCCTCCACCCGTGGCAGCGGGTAAGCGTCTAGCTTAGAGGCCCTGTTGATGGTGAGTTTGTAGTCCCCACATATACGCACCGTGCCGTCACTTTTCAGAACGGGAACGATAGGAGCTGCCCAGCGGGAGAACTGAACGGGAGTAATGACGTTTGCTTCCTGCAGCCGCTCCAACTCATCTTCCACTTTCTTTTTCATGGCGTAAGGCACTGTCCTGGGCTTGAAAAAGCGAGGCTCGGCCTGAGGATCCACGAACAGCTTAACTGTAGTGCCCTGCAGTGTGCCCAGTTCCTCTTTGAAAATCTCTGGGTATTTTTGAATGACATCCTCAGTCACTCGGGTGTGTTTTATCTCACCCCAGCTCAGTTGTATTTTGTTTAGCCAGTCACGCCCTAGTAAACTAGGCCCATTCCCTTTCACCACCAGGAGCCGTGCTCTCGCTTCCTGGCTGTTGTATGCAATGTTCACTTCTAGAGCCCCAAGCAATGGTATGGTCTCCCCGGTGTACGTACGCAGTCTGATCCCTGCCGGTGTGAGGGCAGAAACCTGTCTTGAGCCCCATTTTTGTTTGTAGGTCTCCTCACTTATGACAGAGGCAGAGGCCCCCGTGTCAACCTCCATTCTCATCTGCTTTCCATCTACCTCCACTGTAGCATAAATAGGCTCTGCGCGCGGCTCCCTCACATTAAACATGTTGTAGGAACAATGCTCGTCCTCCTCCTCTGTGCTCTCTAGGTGGTGCGCTGCTGACTGAGGCTTTGGTGCTGTGAACTTGCCCAGCCCAGTCCGCCCACCCTCTGGCTTGCTCCTAGGACCCCTGCATTTTTTTGCTAAATGTCCCTTTTTGTTGCAATTGTGACAGACAGTCTCCATGAACTTACAGTTGTTACCATAATGTGTCCCTCCACATCTGAAACATTCCACTGCTTTTCCCCTTTTTCCTGCCGCCTCTTTTGTCACCTGATGCACTGCACAACTTTCACTATTGGCCTTTTGAATATTTTTCACATTACTAGCGGCCATCTCCATCCCTTGAGATAGTTCCAATGCCCTCTTGAAAGTCAGTGTGGCTTCCCCAAGCAACCGGCGCTGTATGCTGTCCTCATTAATGCCACAGACTAATCTGTCACGGAGCATGTCCTCTAACATAGCCCCAAACTCACAATGTTCAGAGAGTTCCCGTAATTCAGCAACAAAGTTAGCAACAGACTGACCTGTTTTCCGAAAATGGCAGTTAAACTTGAACCTCTGGACAATCACTGAAGGCTTTGGATTGTGGTGAGTCTGAACGAGAGCAACTAGATCCCCAAAAGGAATTTCTCCCGGTCTCCGTGGTGTAGCCAAATTCCTCATTAGCTTGTAGGTTTTAGCCCCACACACACTCAAGAGAATAGAGCGCTGTTTAGCCTCATCTATGATTCCATTTGCCAAGAAAAAGTGTCCCAACCTTTCCACATATTCCGTCCAGTCTTCGTTCTCTTCCACAAACTCAGTGATAGTCCCAAACATTGCCATTATAACGCCAACCTGTCCTTGATCCTCGTTAGCGATTTGCACTTGCTGCTGATTGTCCCCGTCGGCGTTTCCGTCCAGTGGCACCTGCTCTCCGTCGCTCATTAAGCTAGCTAGCTAACTCGCCCTGTACAAGTTGATAAAGTTTTATCCTCGTCGCCAAAAAGGTGTAGTAACTTGACAAGGAATGCCCACACGCATTTCGATATTACTTTCCTTTACTTTCAACCCAAACCTAAAGGTGTATTGCCAGGTACAAACGGTACAAATGTAACAGAACTATATAGCCCACTCAGCCGGTGGTAGAATCACATTGCACAGAACTCACTCTTGGTGATGACATCATCAAAGGGGAAAGGTCAAGGTTAATGCCAATAATAACCATGTAATTATTTATATAGTGTCCACACTATAACAGTAATCATGGACAATGGCCCACAATTCACTGCACAGTTCAAGCGTTTCGCCTCAGAATGGGAGTTTGACCACGTGACCTCCTCTCCAAGACACCCAAAATGCAAATGGAAAGGCAGAGTCAGCTGTCAAGATTGCAAAAAAACTGTTAAGCAGGGCCTTGCGTGACAGCAACGGCCCATGGAAAGCGATCTTACAGTGGAGGAACACACCCACCGAAAACATGGACAGCAGCCCAGCACAACGCCTTCTGTCCAGACGTCTGAAGACTACCATCCCTGTATCTAACAAGCTACTTGAGTCCTGCGTCATGGTTGGCGTCACGGACAAACTGCATCACAGAAAGCAGCTCGCTAAGTGCTTCTACGACCGGACTGCTCGAGACCTACCAGAGCTGGAGGTGGGTGAAACGATAAGGATGAAACCGCTGCCGGGAGACCACACAGGACTTTGGAGGCTGGGCACGTGCCTACAGAGAGTTGCACCACGTTCATACCTGGTGGATGTCGGTGGCTCCCTCTATCGTCTCAATCGGGTGGATCCACCATACACTCACCTAGATGAGCTGGATCACAGTCCAGGCCTAAGGGTAAGGGGCGCAGAATTGAGACATGAGATAACTGAAGGTGAGGCTTCTACCCCACCAAGCTCTCCAGATCGTGGCCTTATTCCTACCCCTGTCAGAGCCAATACTTACTCACGGGTGGTCGGCTGTGCAAGCCACCCGGACAGGCTTACTCTGTAAGCAAGAGACTGCGTTAACTTGTCCTCTTTTTTTATAAACAGAGGAAGATGACAACTGAAGTAAAAAGAAAATGTCATGCTTTTTCAATTGTTATGACTTGACTGTTAAGAACTTCATGTTATGCCGTTATGTTTGCACTTTCTATTTAAAAGGATGATGTTACGGAGTCTAGTTGATAGGTAATCGACTAGCCGGACTATTCCCCGGACTCCGCGTGTAGGGATTTGTACAATGCATGAACAAGGCTATTGAACTTGACATTGGTGTCTGTCTTTATCCCTTTATCCAACATATCATACTGAAACAAACCCTTGCTTGACAAAATAACGTAATAGATCGCTCGAATGAATGCTTCAATCTAGTTGACATCGGTGAATGTTTTCTCTGTCATCTTCCACAGAGCAAAGACTTTTAGGGACTATGGAGAAAATACAAAAAAGAAAAAAGAAAAAGGGAAATATTTTCTGTGCAAACTACCAAAATGACATCAGTTTGACCGGTTGTGGTGAAAAAGAGAGCTGTGAAAACGGCCCAACGTGTTTCTGATAATATTTCAGTTCGGCTTCGATGCAAATTGTATGTGGTTGAAATAGTATCAACTTTTATGGTGAAGACAGCACATCTACCTGTCACGCCCTGACCTTAGAGATCCTTTTTATGTCTCTATTTTGGTTTGGTCAGGGCGTGAGTTGGGGTGGGCATTCTATGTTCACCTGTCTATGTTTTGTATTTCTTTGGTTTTTGGCCTGGTGTGGTTCTCACTTTTCTCATTCCCCCCTTCTGACACCCAGGTGGCAACATGCATCTCTATGTGCCTGGCAGATATCTCAGCTTGGATGTCGGCCCACTACCTCAAGCTTAACCTCGACAAGACAGAGCTGCTCTTCCTCCTAGGGAAGGCCTGCCCTCTCCAAGACCTGTCCATCACGGTTGACAACTCCACAGTGTCCCCCTCCCAGCATGTAAAGAACATTGGCGTGACCCTGGACAACATTCTGTCGTTCTCTGCAAACATCAAAGCAGTGACTCGCTCCTGCAGGTTCATGTACTACAACAGCCATAGAATACGACCTTTCATCACACAGGAAGCGATGCAGGTCCTAATCCAGGTGATTATCATATCCTGTCTGGACTACTGCAACTCTTTTGTTGGTTGGGCTCCCGCTACTTGTGCCATCAAACCCCTGCAACATCTCCAGAATGCCGCAGCTCACCTGGTGTTCAACCTTCCTAAGTTCTCCCATGTCACCCCGCTCCTCCGCACACTCCACTGGCTTCCAGTTGAAGATCACATCCACTACAAGACCATGGTGCTTACCTACGGAGTAGCAAGAGGAACTGCCCCTGTCTACCTTCAGGTTATGCTCAAACCCTACACCCCAACCCGAGCAATCTGTTCTGCCACCTCTGGTCTCTTGGCCCTCCCACTCCTACAGGAGATCAGCTCCTGCTCAGTGCTGTCAAAGCTCTTCTCTGTACTGACACCCCAATGGTGGAACCTGATGCTAGGACAGTCGAGTCCCTACCCGTCTTCCGAAAACATATGAAACCCTATCTCATCAAAGAGTATTATAGCCCTTACCTGCAGTCAAATTATTTAGTGGCTTCATGGGTGGAATGTTAAAGATATTTTTCATAATTTCATAATGAATAAACATTATTTCTTAAAACCTGGCCGAAAATCTGGTGTTTCTATGTCAAACGGTTTTGTTGTATTTCAGTCTTCCGTGATGTATTTAAAGTGTAATATTGGGATGCAAACTGAAAATGGAATACATTTCAACTCTATATTTGACATGGTACAGGTGTCTTATTTTTTGTAAGCCCATAACCATGTGTATGAGGTGTATACTTTTGTTTCAAATTAGATTTCTTTAAGACTACCAAGAAACACTGTGACCCTGATTTAGCCCACTGCAGTAGAATGTAAAACAAGACATCTCAGTCTTACATCCCCCCTCCCCTGACTTTGCACTAACTTTCTTTATTGAGGAAAAATATACTTACTACGACTGTGATATGTGGTTGTCTCACTTCGCTATTTTAAGATGATTGCATTAACTCATAGTTGATCTGGATAAATGACTAAAATGTCAAAAGTAAATCTGCAGAAAGGTGAAAGAGGTTTGGGAAACTTGGAGCTGTTATGTATGACATGTAATTTATGTTAACAGCTTGTCTTTGTTCTCCACTTCCCCTCTATTATCTATATCTTCCTGGTATGATAGTGTCCTGTCCATCATCACAAATAGCAAGTCCCAGACTGGACACAATGGACAGCTCTCATCGAGAGATAGTGGTAGACTATGGAGATGTCTGGGGCCACTGTTTCTATCAATAAAGATGTTAGAGGAATACAATGTGTTTTAGGGGACCAGTTTCACAATGGAGCCGACATCTATGAAAATGAAGAGCCTATCCATGAAAATGACTGGAGAAACAAGACTGAGGATGCAGTGACCCAAGTGACCACACCACAACCTGAACACTCAGGTAAGGTACACACACAGACACACGTACGCAGACACACACAAATATACTTTACACATCTTTTCATGCGTCCACAGATCATGATAGCACAGGAAAGAGACCCTTCCTAGTTGCTGCAGTGCATCTGGGGCTGCTGTGTGTTCTACTGGCCGGGATAATCGGCCTGTCTGTCCACTGTAAGTCTTAAGTTATCATTTCTACAAATCACCAGCAGGTCTGTGATTATCTCCATTAGCTATACTTTTCTTTTGTTGTGACAGATGATGGGGTCTCTAAGAGCTTCTTAGCCTATAAGACCAACTCATCTGCAGAGAGCCCTGAAGCCTTCTTCACAACATTTGAACCGCTCTCCTTGAAGTTCTTGATGATCCGATGAATGGTTGATTTAGGTGCAATCTTACTGGCAGCAATATCCTTGCCTGTGAAGCCCTTTTTGTGCAAAGCAATGATGACGGCACATGTTTCCTTGCAGGAAACCATGGTTGACAGAGGAAGAACAATGATTCCAAGCACCACCCTCCTTTTGAAGCTTCCAGTCTGTTATTCGAACTCAATCATCATGACAGAGTGATCTCCAGCCTTGTCCTTGTCAACACTCACACCTGTGTTAACGAGAGAATCACTGACATGACGTCAGCTGGTCCTTTTGTGGCAGGGCTGAAATGCAGTGGAAATGTTTTTTTGGTATTCAGTTCATTCATTTGCAGGGCAAAGAGGGACTTTGCAATTAATTGCAATTCATCTGATCACTCTTCATAACATCCTGGAGTATATGCAAATTGCCATCATACAAACTGAGGCAGCAGACTTTGTGTCATTCTCAAAACTTTTGGCCACGACTGTATATTGTTTACACATATTGAACCCCTACTTCCATTTATTTGTATGGGTCCCATGACTCTCATGTTTGTGAGGGTCCCAAGTTTCCAGAGTGGTCATATTAGTTAGTAGGCTGAACCATTCAGATGCTGCAGATGTTTTTATGAGAAGACCGATTTTGTCTTCTGTCTGACAAACAGCACTTTCCACTACAGATGCTAAAAGGCAACATAGGCGTAAGTGGTGGATTGAGAGTCTAAGCCGTTTGCCCTTTTTTGGGGGTAGGTGCAAAACTACTTCCATACTTCCATTCATTTTCTACCGGTACCAGTTACCTTCAAAATAGTTCCATGATACTTGTGTGGGTTGTAGAGCAAAACGGAGAACACCATAGTGTTTGTGAGAGTCTCATCTATTCATATTATTTAGTAGGCCAACCCGTTCGGACGCTACAGATGTTTTCATGAGAAGACAGTTTTTCGGGATGTTTCATGGTCTGACAAACGCAGTTGTAACTCGGACACCTTCCACCGTAGATGTGGAAGGCCACTATAGGCAGATACGGTAGATTGAGAAGCAGCCCATGTAAAAAACAGATATCTCTAGCTTAAACTGACAGATTTTGAATGGCATTTCTTCGTTATTTTACTTAGATTGATGCTCCTTGCATCAATAGACTAGATACTACTGACCATGCGGACAGTCAAAGTGTAAAGACTCAATATCGCTAAACAAGAGAATGCATAAGTGTTGAAGTGGTTTGGTTGCCAGGGGAGGCAGGTGAGGGGAGGATGGCTCATAATAATGGCTGGAATGGAGTGAATGGAGTAGTATCAAACACATGGAAACCATGGAAACCATGTGTTTGATACCATTCTATTCCAGCCATTACCATGAGCCCTTCCTCCCCAATTATGGTGCCACCAGCCAGCAGTGGTTGAATCCAGCCCTATCTTTATGGGTTTTCTCCAGCCTTTGGAGGAAAGGTGAGCCCAACGATGGGGATGGAGAGGGAGAAGAGGACCAAGATGTTTTTTCTCTCTCTCTCCAACAAAGCGATATATTGGCTGTGTGAGAAGGTGTCTTGTCAGTGAAAATACTGGTATTGAGTTTATTGTTTAAACCTTTTTCAAACCTCTTCTCAGGGACCCCCAGCCGTTCCATGTATTTGAACTATTCCAGAACTAAGTAGCACACCTGATTCAACTTGTCAACTAATCATGAAGCCTTTAACTATTCGAATCAGGCATGCTAGATCAGGGCTACAACATTTAATGTCTGGGACTCCAGAGTAGAGGTTTGAAAAAGGCTGCTTTAATCTATGGTATGCTGAGAAATGACAGATATACTGTAAAATGTCCATTATTCTATTTGAAAACTCATTGGTTATGTCTTGTTTTTAGACCCAAATTAATAAACAAACAACACAGCATCAGCTTAGTTCATTTATTCATCAGGCACAGTTCTGGGGGTGTCCAACCCCAGCGTCCTCCTGCTGGACCCCAGCTCTGACACACTCTACCTGGGAGCCAGAGGCCCCATCCTGGCCTTGCACACCTCCAACCTGAGGGAGGGAGGGACAGAGAGATGGGAGAGAGAGAGGGGGGATGGAGGGAAGGAGGGAGGGAGGGAGAAGGAGGAAGATACAGAGAGAGGGAGAGAGAGAGAGAGAGAGAGAGAGAGAGAGAGAGAGAGAGAGAGAGAGAGAGAGGGAGAGGGGGAGAGGGGGAGGAAGGGAGGGAGACGTCTTCACTTGACTGAGTGTGTGTGTGTTTATCTGTGCTGCATATTGATTTCTTAACCAACCGGCAGAGAATCAAGTGTGTATTTGCACCCCATTGGAGGACAGAAATAGGAGGGGAGCCAATCAGGGACAGCAGGGGTGGGGCCCCACCTACTATGAGAATCAGCTGGTGATGAGTGACGCCTGTCGGCCATTAAGACAAGACGTCAACTTTGCTCTGTAACAGTACTGTGGAGCCAGCCAGTCAATCCTTATTTGGCCATATGATTGGTCAGAAGCCATGTTGGACTGCTAGAAGTATTCTATGGAAGAACATTCCAGAACATTAATTGTATAATTCCATGATGCCTTATGTTGTCTTTGTGTGAAAGTAGTAAATGTTGTAATGTTTTTACATGATTTTGAATGTTTCAGGGAAATTGGTAGTTTCGGGTATCACTTTCTTTGTGGCTCTATGTGCCACCTCGGAGGAAGTAATTAAGCATAACTTTATTGAACAATTAAACTTGTCATGTAATATTATAGATTAATCCATGGCCCATTTTATAACTTCACTTTGTCTAAACGTAGTATGTTAATAGTTCAAACAAAAAATACATGACGAATACAGTATTCATGCTCAATGATTTTCTTTATTCATGTTGAAACAAGCTGCAGAAAACATTCAAGAGCTTTAAAGTCTCTTATGGAGTCTGATACACAGGCTAATACACACATCTTAATAATCACTATTTCATGTAGTCAGGATGAGGTTTGTATGTAACATCCACAAATAAACCAATTAACTTATTACAATAGAAACTATAGTCACTTAACATTTTATCGTATTTATTTTTGTAAGAAGCATAAGATTAAGAAGCCAAGCTGGTTGAATTACAACCTCTTTAGGGACAATGACTCAATGTGAGTTTTCTTAATTAATAATTGGCTTCTTAAACATTTTGCAATTCAGGTTACTCTTGGCTATTTTGGTGCTCTGTAGTTTGTTCACAACATCACACCAAAGTGTTGGATCATCTTCTTTCTTGAGCACGGCAGTAACTTTGAACTCTTCATAGGGTGGAATCAACACCTCATCTTCTTTTGTCCCCATTTTGTGGAAAGACTTCAGGTAAGCGCCAAAACACGTCTTTATTTCAAAGCAGGACTTCTCTCCAAATTCAGAATTGTCCTTGTTAAGAGAGCTGGAGGTAAAGTAGCCAAATCGAATTTTTTGGTCAACTTTACCCACAAACATCATTTTGGTTCTTCTGTATGTGGTGTGACAAGGTTGTTGTTTTTTTTTCAGGAGGTGAATGGCGTCAGTCAGGAGGAAATGCAGGGAGTGGAACTGGAAGGAGGTTGTATACTCTGTTCCACTGGTCCGGACTGCTTTGTTGAACACTGAGTGTAGTGCAGGATGACCTGCTGTGTAAGCACAGATAGCCTTAATATGATTATGTGAAAGTTTGTCTTTAGAATTGTACTTGGACTTGGTATTTGCACAACTTTCTGCCCACATCCAGGCATTTTTGAAGGGCTCTTTGTTTTCATGTTCAAGATATTCCTTCTCCACCTTGTTGTACATTTGTTCAGTGCAGCCGTTATACATGTCGTCAACAGAGGTAGGGACCATGTCTAAGGGTATGCTGGAGTTGAGACCAGGCTGATGGAGATGAACCTTCAGAGAATACAGAGGAGAATACAGAGGAACAGTTTTATATATATTACTATTATATATTTTTTTACTGTAACAATCTTGTTCTCAGATTAAAAGTAGCATGACTATATGCTCGAAGTACCATCTTGGAGTCCACATCTTACCATCTTGGAGTCCACACCCAGAGTCCAATCATGGAAGACACACAGCACAGCAAAGGTCAGGATGATTTCTCTCCTCATGACTTCAACACCTGTAGTAAAACAATATGTACAGGAGACAAATACTAATCAGCATAACAGTACCCAACATGATACAACATAGCTTTGATATTATTCACGGTTTAAAATGAATTGCAATAGCATCATATAGGAGCTGATAGTAAACATAAACATGCTGGCAATCATTATATTCATTATAAAAATAGCTTTGATATTATTCACTTCTAAACATTGATAGGAGTTTTTGGAATGCCACCACTTAATAAAGGCTTTATTGTGAAGTAAAACTACTGTCAATCAAGTCTCATTCAATAATTGTCTTGCTACTTTTTTCCAATTGACCGCAGAATGACGACAGATATACGTAAACTCTATAGAGAAAGGAAGGAAACTGCTCAGGGATTTCACAATGAGGCCAATGGTGAATTTAGAACAGTTAAAGATTTTAATGTCTGTGATGGTAGAAAACTGAGCATGGATCAACAACATTGTACTCACTCCACAACACTAACCTAATTGACAGATAGAGAAGGAAGCCTGTACAGAATACAATGTTGCAAAACATGCGACCTGTTTGCAATAAGACACTAAAGTAAAACTGCAAAAAATATTGAAAATAAATGTATTATATCCTGAATACAAAGTGTTATATAAGTGGGAAAATCCAACACAACAAATCACTGAGTGCCACTTGTCATATTTTCAAGCATAGTGATGGCTGCATCATGTTATGGGTATAATTGTCATTGACAAGGACTAGGGAGTTTTTGGGGGGAATAAAGCTAAGCACAAGAAAAATCCTATAGTAAAATCTTCCTCAGTCTGCTTTCCACCAGACACTGAGAAATAATTTCACCTTTCAGCAGGAAATAACCTAAAACACAAGGCCAAATATACATTGGAGTTGTTTAACAAGACGACATTGAATGTTCTTGAGTGACCTAGTTACAGCTTTGACTAAATCGTCTTGAAAATCTATGGCAGTACTAGAAAATGACTATCTAGCAATGATCAACAACCAACTTGATTGAGCTTTAAGAATTAAACATTTTTTTTGCAAATATTGTACAACACAGGTAGGCAAAGTTCTTAACTTACCCAGAAAGACTCACAGCTGTAATTGCTGTCAAAATTGATTCTAACATGTATTGACTCAGGGGGTTGAATACTTATCTAATCAAGATATATTTGTGTTTTATTTTTCATTCACTTTTCACGAATATAAAATAATTTCTTCAACTTTGACACCTCATAGTATTTTGTGTAAATCTTTGACAAAAAAATTACATTTAAATCCATTTCATTCCCGCTTTGTAACACAACTAAATGTGGAAAAATTAAAGGGGCGTGAATATCTTCTGAAGGCACTGTACAGTAGCTAGGTGAGACAACCACATATTACAGTCAAATATAAAGGATAAAAACATTCCATTGCAGCTAAACAGTGGATACAATGGATTTATAGCGTTTTGCAAAAACAAAAAAATCATAGCTACATTAGCTACAAAATTTAGTAGTATTTAATTAGTACTACTGATATAAACTCTATAGAGAAATAACAACATTAGCTACGTATAACAACCTAGTGTCATTTAGTTAGTACTACTGATATAAACTCTATAGAGAAATAATGAATACTACTACTGACAATACTATATCTGATACCACCACTGTTGTTGTAACATCTTATCAGATTATAATGATCTGATAGTTCAACTCACCAGACTGGAGCACAATTGAGGTTGTTTTGTATTGATCAGCTTCAGGACTTGTGTTTGCAGCTTTTCTGCAAAGGTCTACTTATACTTGGTCAGACATCTGACTAATACAAGCCCAAACAACCACAAACATTGTTCCCACACAGAAGTACCAGATCCTATGGTCACACGGTCACAGGCTCTCAGGTTGTGTGAGTAAGTGGTAATGACGTCACAGTTCCAGCGATTTCTCAGTGACACGTTTTAATGTAAAAAATTTGTGAAAGAACCAACCCACTGGTTGAATAAATGTTGTTTCCACGTCATTTCAATAAAATTAGGTTGAACCAGCGTGGATGTTGACTTGACGTGTGTGACCATTGGGAAGTATCCTAATATGAATGGAATAGAAAATATTGTCTATTGAACACTTCATAGGAGGGAATCAGCACCTCCTTCTCAAGCGGCAGCTGAGAGTACCCCCCCAGTGGGGCACCAAGGTAGGTGGTGATCTCAAAACAGGAGCGAGTTCCAAGGTATTTAGAGACGATTTGCTTATCTAAAGAGCTGTTCAAATCACATTGTAGTATTTCGGACACCATAGAAAGCCTCTGGTTCCTCGGAAGGTTTGGAAATGCTTCTTGTTCTTGTTCAGAATTTGTAAGGCATTAGTCAGAAGGTGCAGGGAGTGGTACTTAAATGTTGTGTCGTAGCTCTTATTTTGGGTACTTCGTGGCTTCGTTGAATGACTTGTAAATGTTGGATGTTGCATTCACACACACCTGGATTGTCAGGGAATAGTTTTTAGTTCAGTTCTGGTTTGTAATGTAAATGTCAATGTAAAATGCACATAAAATCAACAGTGTAACGTTTGGATTCAGTCTTGTCAGGTGACCTGTTGTGTCCTCACCTTTAGTCTAATCATTGTTCCATAGTCTCCCAACTGTTCCCTTATAAGTGCTACCATGGTTATGCATATATCTTCTGTAAGAAATACTTCAATTTAGCCCTATCCATATATGTCAATTCCCACGAGTGAACGTGGTTAATGGTATTAAATGTTTTTTAATATTTCATAAAATATTTCACATTTGGTCAAATGTGAAATGATACCAGTCATCAGTCAATCATCAGGGTGACTTCTGACTACTGTTGATCTCTTTCCCACTAACAGGTGTCTTTTTCTAGTTTTTTTCCACTGAGAACCCACACTAAAGTTTGAGCCCACTTGAAGGTGTGACAGAGTCATCATCACACTGAGTTTAGTGTAAACCACAACCACAACACAAACAACCTGACAAACATAAATGTCATTAAGTTAGCCAGATGTAACTATGCAGGTGTCAGTATTGCTGTAATAGACATTCATGATCATTTCCATCTCTTAGAGATATTGTGTTTTATAGTAGTGTCAAAGCAACAGTTAGTGTCAAAGTAACAGTTTAGTCAGTATGTTGTTATGCTCTGCTGAATGCAAGAAAAGCTGCTTCTCCGGTTTGATTTTGCACCATTTTGCAACTTGCAATTCAAGTCACTCTAAACTTCAGTGCTCACTAATGTGTAGACAACTTCACGTCAGTCTTTTTTTTGTGGCAGTACCAAGTATCCTTATTTGAATAGAATAGGTTATCAAGAAGCTTTCAGCAACCATCATGTTGACTAGCAGAGACCACAGAGGCCATATAGTGGCAGTTAACAGTCATAACAACCTACTGACTAAACTGTTGCTTTGACACAAACATAAATCCAAATATCTTGATCTAATGAACTGTCATAACCTACTGACTAAACTGTTACTTTGACACTAGCTGTTGCTTTGACACCACTATAAAACACAATATCTCTAAGAGATGGAAATGATCATGAATATCTTATACAGTAATGATGACACCTGCATAGTTACATCTGGGAAACTGAATGACATTTATCTTTGTCAGGTTGTTTGTGTTGTGGTTTGCACCAAACTCAGTCTGATGAGGACTCTGTCACACCATCAAGAGGGCCTCAAACTTTAGCGTGGGTTTTGAGTGGTCAAGTCACTCTAAACTCCAGTGCTCACTAAAGTGCAGACAACTTCACGTCAGTCTTTTTTTGTGGCAGTACCAAGTATCCTAATTTGAATAGAATAGGACAGAATAGAATATAATCAAATAGAACATCTTTATTGTCCATTAAAATATATCACATTTGGTAAACATGGAATGATAAAAAATAACTGTATACCTATGGATGTGTAGCTAGCTACAGTATGTAGTCGATCTGTATCTGTATGGACCCTAAAACGTTTGTGTAACGTGGGTCGTATAAAGGGGACCAAGGCGCAGCGTGTATAGTGCTCATATTCACTTTTATTATGCAGACACTAGATCAAAACAACTGACAACAGTTCCGTCAGGTGAACATACACTAAACAGAAAACAACCACCCACAAAACACAAGTGAAACAACATAAACTAAATATGGCCTCCAATTAGAGACAACGACAACCATCTGCCTCTAATTGGAGGTCATGCCAAAAAAACAACATAGAAATAGAAAAATTTGATACTCGAACATAGAAATAGACAACATAGAACAAACACAAAAACACCCCCTGTTACGCCCTGACCACTCTACCATAGAAAATAACAACTTATATTGGTCAGGACATGACAGTACCCCCCCCCCCCCCAAAAGGTGCAGACTCCAAATGCAAAACTAAACAACAAAAAAACCCACAAAAACAACCCCAAACCTAAAGGGAGGGAAGGGAGGGTGAAAGAATGTCTATGGCGGCGGCTCTGGTTCCGGGCGTAGTACCCCCACTGCCCGCTGATCCCCTCGTTTCTGTTTGTCTGGAGGAACCAGACCATGGATCATCTTCGGAGGCTTCGGACCGCCAACTGCCGCCGAAGACTCTGGGCTAAAAGCCACCGCTGAAGGCTCTGGGTTGCAGACCACCGCTGAATGCCGAGTGCTCACAGCAGACACTGGCTGTACCGGGTTATGGATGCGCACTGGAGGGGAGTGCGAGGAGCAGGAATTGGTCTCACCGGACTGGGAAGACGCAGTAATGGCCAAGTGCTCACAGCAGGCACTGGCTGTACCAGGTTATGGATGCGCACTGGAGGGCGAGTGCGGGGAGCAGGAACAGGACGTACTGGGCTGGGCTGGGCAGGCGTACTGGAGGCCTGGTGCGTGGGGCTGGCTTAGGAGGCGCCAGACTAGTAACACGCACCTCAGGGCTAGTGCGGGGAGCAGGAACAGGACGTACTGGATTATGGAGGCGTACCGGAGAGAGAGTGCGAGAGGCAGGCACATGCTCACCACAATAAGCACGGGGAGTTGGCTCAGGGCTCACCCCTGCAAAAAAATTTTGGGGGCTGCCTCTCGTTCTTCCCCGGTAGCCTCCGATATCTTTCAATAACTTGCCCCCAAGTCCAGTTTCTCCTCTCCATCCATTCCATGTATGACCAGGTGTCCATCTCTGCCTGGGCACGCCGCTTGATCCAGTCATGGTGGGTAGTTCTGTAACGCGGGTCGTACAAAGGGGACCAAGGCGCAGCGTGTATAGTGCTCATATTCACTTTTATTATGCAGACACTAGAACAAAACGACCGACAACAGTTCCGTCAGGTGAACATACACTAAACAGAAAACAACCACCCACAAAACACAAGTGAAACAACATCAACTAAATATGGCCTCCAATTAGAGACAACGACAACCAGCTGTCTCTAATTGGAGGTCATGCCAAAAAACAACATACAAATAGAAAAACTAGATACTCAAACATAGAAATAGATAACATAGAACAAACACAAAAACACCCCCTGTCACGCCCTGACCATAGAAAATGACAACTTATATTGGTCAGGACGTGACAGTTTGGTATGAACATTAGTTCAGAACCTATAAACCTCAGCAATCATAGTTGTTGTATTGACTTCAAGTCTGAATGGCATTAATGAAGCCTATGGATTGAGTAGAATATATTTACCTCTCTAGGGCAGGTGGCACCAAATCATCCCACCTACGTAACAGCCAGTTGAATCCTGTGGCGCGATTTTCAAATACATTAGAAATGCTATTACTTCAATTTCTCAAACATATGACTATTTTACAGCTATTTTAAGACAAGACTCTCGTTAATCTAACCACACTGTCCGATTTCAAAAAGGCTTTACAACGAAAACAAAACATTAGATTATGTCAGCAGAGTACCCAGCCAGAAATAATCAGACACCCATTTTTCAAGCTAGCATATAATGTCACAAAAACCCAGAAGACAGCTAAATGCAGCACTAACCTTTGATGATCTTCATCAGATGACACACCTAGGACATTATGTTATACAATACATGCATGTTTTGTTCAATCAAGTTCATATTTATATCAAAAACCAGCTTTTTACATTAGCATGTGACGTTCAGAACTAGCATACCCCCCGCAAACTTCTGGCGAATTCACTAACAATTTACTAAATTACTCACGATAAACGTTCACAAAAAGCACAACAATTATTTTAAGAATTATAGATACAGAGCTCCTCTATGCACTCGATATGTCCGATTTTAAAATAGCTTTTCGGTGATAGCACATTTTGCGTAGATAGCCCGGCATCACAGGGCTAGCTATTTAGACACCCAGCAAGTTTAGCCTTCACCAAACTCCGATTTACTATTAGAAAAGTTTGATTACCTTTCCTGTTCTTCGTCAGAATGCACTCCCAGGACTTCTACTTCAATAACAAATGTTGGTTTGGTCCAAAATAATCCATAGTTATGTTCCAACAGCGGCATTTTGTTCGTGCGTTCAGGACACTATCCGAATGGTAAATAAGGGTCATGCGCACGGCGCATTTCGTGACAAAAGATTTCTAAATATTTCATTACCGTACTTCGAAGCATGTCAACCGCTGTTTAAAATCAATTTTTATGCCATTTTTCTCGTAAAAAAGTGATAATATTCCGACCGGGAATCTGCAATTAGGTAAACAGCCGAAAGAAAATACATCATGGGGTCGACTCGGGCACGCGCCTAATTCCTTTGTCCTCTGATCGGCCACTTGGCAAAGGCGATAATGTGTTTCAGCCAGAGGCTGCCTCGACATCGTTCAGCTTTTTCCCGGGCTCTGAGAGCCTATCGGAGCCGTAGGAAGTGTCACGTTACAGCTAAGATCCTGACTCTTCAATAAACAGAGGCAAGAACAACAACACCTTGTCAGACAGGCCACTTCCTGCATGAAATCTTCTCAGGTTTTTGCCTGCCATATGAGTTCTGTTATACTCACAGACACCATTCAAACAGTTTTAGAAACTTTAGCGTGTTTTCTATCCAAAGCCAATAATTATATGCATATTCTAGTTACTGGACAGGAGTAGTAACCAGATTAAATCGGGTACGTTTTTTATCCGGCCGTGTAAATACTGCCCCCTAGCCCTAACAGGTTAACTTTATTATGTTCCAAGGATGCAAGTCCTATATACATGTACTGTAGTTATTACCACGCATGAGATCCCCACATTGCAGCCTGTACATTGAATATATTCACTGATCATGTACTCTTCCTTGGAAAATAAAGGTGCGGTTCAGATATGAATCTCTTTGAGACATTATTTTTCAGTCATATTCAATACCAGGTGTATCAAACTCCATTATTTGAATGATGCTGTGTCTGCAACAATGTATTACAATTATACACTTCAAAGTGTTTACCACTCCTGCTCCTGGGACATCAATGATTCCACATTGTAGCTATGCAATAGACTAGAAACATGTAAAGGCTGATTTGTAATTCATATATACAGAAATACACCTATGCTTATCTAACTCCCTTCATCTACATTAATCTGAGGACACAGGATAGTATTCCAATGAGATACTTAATTTCAACCAGTGGAGAATGTGTAACGCTTTATTGAAATGTCATTATCCAGGTGTTATAAATACATAGTACATGCATTACAAATATTATAATTGTAATATTATGTTCTAAATACAAGATCAATCTGCACTTCAATGCACATATGGTGTGCATTATACAAAAAGAGGAAGAAAGAGGAGGTGGGGAGAGAGGTGTAGAAGACAGAAAAGGTAAAACAGAGGAGCAGGGAAGACAGCATATAATTAATGAATTACAGTGTTACCCTAATATTCTCTCAGTTCATCACAATTACATAGTGTCTCTTGCGGTGTCTCCTAACCAGCCTTGGGCTCCCAGTCGGCCCAAAACGTATCTTAAGAGTGGGTGAGGTGGCAATGAAGGGACTGGCTTCCTCTCTCACATCAAAACATACCTGCAGACGAGAGACAGATGGATAGAGAGAGAGCATGATTAAGCTTTGTTTTTTTTATTCTAACACGGTCAGTCATCCTAATGATCTGGAGGTGAAATGCAAAACTGACCTTAGATCATTAACTCTGGGACTACTACATCTCTATCTGTATTTCAATGTAAAGCATCTCTTTACTAATACTTCCTGTATAATATAAGGATAATATCCCTTATAACAAATCGTGATAACATTGGATAGATAGATACATGTGCATGTGTAGCATGTGACAATAGCAGGGTCATATCAAGGACAGCATCACAAATTAATACATAAATACCACTTGAAGCTTGATGATGATCATTTGAATCAGCTGTGTAGTGCTAAGGCAAAAAAACAAAAATAGACTACACAAAAGTACCTGCTCTATCCAGAATAGCCTACTCTCTCACTTTGACAGCTGGGCCTGTTATCCTTTCACCCTCCTCCAAAAAATACAAATGTTTGCCACTGTCAAGAGTGGCACTGGGGCTAAAACAATATCCTACATAGTGTGGAAGGACTGCACCTAAAAAGGCTGGAGACTCATAACTTATCGAAGAGCATGCATTTATGTGTCCTGACCAAAATATGAGGAGTCAGTGGTAGGGTTCAATTGACGTTGGAGCACAGCAAGATTCTCAGTAGACAGGAGGCATGGGATGTCAGGAACAATGACCCCATTGTCACAGTGTTTCCAGATTCCAGGTTATCCTCATGACAAAGCAGGTCCTCCAGATGCTGAATCTGAAATGCTCAAAAGAAACAAATCTGTATTAGTGATGAAAAATTTGGCAGCAACAGGGGCTTCATAGTCCAGTGAAAATGGCTGTGTGTTTATGTGGTGTAAATCTGTAGTAAGCATGCGGAAAACATAGTGAATAAGACAAGTACGTAACACCTTTATAGCAGAAGTGCAAGCAAGCAGATGAGGAAATGTGGCTATATACAGTAGAATACATTATATAGTAAATCCTGCAAAATGGCAAATGTAAATCAAGGAAAAAACGTGCCCCTGTGCCCAATAAAAAAAATGCACTACCCTCCCAAAAGCAGAATAAAACGTTAGACAACCCACCAATCCAGTCCCCCCCCCCCCCCCCCCCCCCACACACACACACACATTTCTAACTGTCCCTAACCGGTATCTTTTGTGATCTTTCCCCCCTCAGAAACCCCCGCTAACAAGTTTGAGGCCCTCTTGAAGGTGTGAGACGGACAGTCATCAGGTTGAGTTTGGTGTAAACCACAACACACAAATAACCTAACAAAGATAAGATAAATGTCATTTAGTTCCAAAATTAACTTTGCATGTGCCACTACTGTATTAGATATTCATTATTATGTCCATCTTTTAGGTACACATATTGTTTTATATTAATGTCAAAGACACTGTTTAGTGTCAAAGTGGATAGGCAGTAGGTTGTATGATTGTTCACTGCCTCCCTGTGACTTCTGTTTTCTCTGTTAGTCAACACATGGTTGCTGAAAGGGTTCTTGATAACTGAACTCTGCTCCCTCTCTCCTCTAACCCCTGTCATAACAATATCCATGATCCAGGATGAGTACATTGCAAACACCTGCCAGACCTCAAAACTTTTGGATAGGTGTTTAACATAGTTTAGGGTTAGGATAAGGGTTAAGGTTAGGGTTATGGCTATTGTTACGGTTAGTAGATAGTTCGTTGAAATGTTACTGAAGCCTCGTTTCCATTTGCACTTTGAAGCCAGACACAGAGCCATGTATTTAGCTTGCTAACGTTAGCTAGCTAGCTAATTGATTAGCGTCATCGCTAGCATAACAGACTAGCTAGCTTTATTCCTACCTTGCTAGCCATGGCATTGGCTATATGATGGAGCTAGCTAGCTAGCTTTCAATACGACCTGGCCAGTTAAAATTCCTGCTAGCTCTCATTAGCTCATTCAAAAATAAATGAATGATCTAGCTATGATGCTAATTCATATCATGTCTGACTACAGCAGTGTTGCTTGTCCATGTGCAAGCTAACAGCAACAAGCCTATACAAGCTAGCTGAACATGGTATCAGCATCCAGCAGTAATCAGCTGATGCTTGCATAGTAACAACGTCACCAGCACAATTTTTAATCGAGCTGGTACCAGTTGTGAAACTGGGCTGCTGTCACGTCCTGACCATGGTAAGCTGTTATTTTCTCTGGTAGAGTGGTCAGGGTGTGACAGGGGGTGTTTTTCTATGTTTTGTATTTCTATATTTAGGTTCTAGTTTTCTATTTCTATGTTTTTTTGGGGGGGTGATCTCCAATTAGAGGCAACTGGTCCTTGTTGCCTCTAATTGGAGTTCATACTTAAGTAGGGTTTTTGTCCACCTGTGTTTGTGGGTAGTTGTTTTCTGTTTAGTTTTCTGTACCTGACAGAACTGTGGGCTTTCGTTTTCCCTTTGTTATTTTTGTTTGAGTGTTTGTTAGATTCAAAATAAAGATCATGAACACGTGCCACGCTGCACTTTGGTCTACTCCTTACGACGAGCGTCACAGAACTACCCACCAGAACTGGATCAAGCAGCGTGCCCGGGAGGAGATGGATTCCTGGTCTCTGGAGGAGTTGCGAGAGAGAATTGACTGGACTTGGGGGCAAGTATTGGAGAGATACAGAAGCCTGCCGGGGAAGCACGAGAGGCAGCCCCCCCAAAAAAAATTGTTTTGGGGGGGAGCACACGGGTAGATTGGCGAAGTCAGGGTTCCCTCGACCCAGCTCCAATTAGAGAATTCCATTCGAGCCAGCTCGAATTTACCCTATTTTGGCCATAAGGGGCTCCTGAGTGGCGCAGTGGTCTAAGTCACTAAATCTCAGTGCAAGATGCGTTACTGCAGTACCTGGTTATAATTTGGCCCTAATATTAAAGGCCAGTGGATATCGATGGACAATACAGAAAAAGTGTTACCAAATTAAATTACACAGAGATTACAATGTTTATGGTATTTTCTGCCACTTTTCAAAATGATTTTGCACAACATTATGTCTGATACCACCACTGTTGTTGTAACATCTTTTGAATTGTCTGATTGTTGAATTCACCAGACTGTAGTACGATAGATGTTGATTTGTATTGTTCAGTTTCAGGACTTTTGTGTTGCAGACTGAAAAGACCTACTTATACCTGGTCAGATTTCTGACTTTACAAGCAGACAGACAGTTGAAGTCAGAAGTTTCCATACACTCAGGTTGGAGTCATTACACACTCCACGAATTTCTCATTAACAAACTATAGTTTTGGCAAGTCAATTAGGACATCTACTTTGTGCAGGACACAAGTCCTTTTTCCAACAATTGTTTACAGATTATTTAACTTATAATTCACTGTATCACAATTCCAATGGTTCAGAAGTTTACATACACTAAGTTGACAGTGCCTTTAAACAGCTTGGAAAATTCCAGAAAATTATGTCATGGCTTTAGAAGCTTCTGATAGGCTAATTGACATAATTTGAGTCAATTGGAGGTGTACCTGTGGATGTATTTTAAGGCCAATCTTCAAACTCAATGCCTCTTTGCTTGACATCATGGGAAAATCAAAAGAAATCAGCCAAGACTTCAGAAAAAAATTGTAGACCTCCAGACTACGGTTTGCAACTGCACATGGGGACAAAGATCATACTTTTTGGAGAAATGTCCTCTGGTCTGATGAAACAAAAATTTAACTGTTTGGCCATAATGACCATCGTTATGTTTGGAGGAAAAAGGGGGAGGCTTGCAAGCCGAAGAAACCCATCCCAACCATGAAGCATGGGGATGGCAGCATCATGTTGTGGGGGTGCTTTGCTGCAGGAGGGACTGGTGCACTTCACAAAATAGATGGCATCATGAGGCGGGAAAATTATGTTCATATATTGATGCAACATCTCAAGACATCAGTCAGGAAGTTAAAGATTGGTCGCAAATGGGTCTTGCAAATGAACAATGACCCCAAGCATACTTCAGAAGTTGTGGCAAAATGGCTTAAGGACAACAAAGTCAAGATATTTGTGTGGCCATCACAATGCCCTGACCTCAATCCTATAGAAAATTTGTGGGCAGAACTGAAAAAGCGTGTGTGAGCAAGGAGGCCTAGAAACCTAAGTTACACCAGCTATGTCTGGAGGAACGGGCCAAAATTCACCCAACTTATTGTGGGAAGTTTGTGGAAGGCTACCCGAAACGTTTGACCCAAGTTAAACAATTTAAAGGCAATGCTACCAAATACTAATTGAGTGCATGTAAACTTCTGACCCACTGGGAATGTGATGAAAATATGAAATAAATCATTCTCTCTACTATTATTCTAACATTTTACATTCTTAAAATAACTGACCCAAGACAGGGAATTCTTACTAGGATTAAATGTCAGAAATTGTGAAAAACTGAGTTTAAATGTATTTGGCTAAGGTGTATGTAAACTTCCGACTTCAACTGTAACTACAAATCCTGGTCCCACACTGAAGCACCAAGATAATACGTGCACAAAGTCTTGCAGATCTTCATGTCTGCAAATGTACACATGCATGAGAATGTACACAGCTCTACTTTGGTTCACCACAGGACCATTTGCAACTAAATGTGATGCTGCTGAGAAAGAGTTCATGTTCCCCCTTTCTGTCTTTCTGACGCTCCCCTCAACCCCAAGTCAAACACCACAATATGTGGTCAGTCAGTTGTCAGGGTCACCGTCTCTTAGGTTGTGTGACTGGGAATGACGTCACTGGATGAGTTCTACCTATTTCTCAGCAACAGGTTTTATTTAAAAATGTTGTGGCAGGACCAAGTATCATCATTTCAATAGAATAAAATAGAAAATCTTAATTGTCAATTAAAATACATCGTCAAATATATCCGATTTGGTATATATGGAACAGTGGAGGCTGCTGAAGGGAGTACCATGTGTTTGATGTATTTGAATCCCTTCCCCTGATTCCGCTCCAGTCATTACCACGAGCCCGATCTCCCCAACTAAGGTGCCACCAACCTCCTGTGATATGGAATGATACCAGTCATCAGTCAGTCATCAGGGTGACTTCACTCATTACTTCTGACTGCTGTTTAGCTCTTTCCTAGCCTGAGTCCCAGATCTGTTTGTACTGTCTCGCTAACTTGAGGTGTCATAAAAAAGATTCACCCCCCTCTGCAATGTAAAAATTATTTTCACATAACCTTCCCCTTGTCCTGTCCAAAAATGTGCAGACACTCCCTACTATTAAAATGTACTCAGAAAAATGTATTACGACGATAAATAACAATAAATGTAGCAAACCTGTGCTTATAAATGTGGATATCAACTTTACCACAGTCGATGCCACGCAGGGCTAACGGGCCAGAAGGTTAAGGGTTCGTCGACGAGCCAACTCTCTCTGCCTGTTTTATTACACTATGATAAGAGCCGGCTTCAGATAATGATGATATAAGATATATGCAACACATTTTCCACCAACCAATAAGCAATGCAGAACTGCATACTGATTACTGAATTTGAGTGTTTATCATCATGGTTTGTGTTATATATAACTCTCCCTACTCAGTATTAAAGTCTTGGCTTGACAATCTCCCAATGTCTTTACATTTTTTGGTGTAATGGAATGGCCGGTGCGCAGTTTGGATGCTGGAACTATATTAGAGGGGAGTGGATGAGCTTGTGCAGGAAGCCTACAGGATAATTTTAAAGTAGCAGCTGTAAAAATCCAGCCAGACTGGCCTGCTACTGTGCCTTTTTATAATTGGTCGAGAGCCAAATGGAATGAAACATTGAAATAACAGGGCTTATTATTACATTTTTACTGCAGTCTACAGCCTAGAGTAGAACAATAATGCAATTATTCATTGGTTTTTGGTGTCGTGGGCTAGTCTAGGGAGGAATATTGTATTGTCCCTAAGCAAGATCAATAGGGGAGCTGCATGTGTCTTCACTGTTCTTTCATGCGCAATGATGCACCTGGCCTCTCCGGTGCCTATCAGCAATTTCTATTTGTTGTTGTGGATTTATATTAAACATTGACACAGCTTTGAATGCTTTTATGTGTGGTATGATTTTGTCACGTCCTGACCCTGGTATGAGGTCATTTTTCCCTAGTAGATTGGTCAGGGCGTGACAGGGGGGTGTTTTGTCTATGTGTTTTGGGTTTTCTATGTGGGTTGTCTAGAGTTTCATTCTATGTTGTCATTTTCTATGTTATGGCCAGGTATGGTTTCCAATCAGAGGCAGCTGTCTATCGTTCTCTCTGATTGGAAGCCATACTTAGGCAGCCTGTTTTTCATGGGGGTTTGTGGGTGGTTGTTTCCGTTTAGTCTTGTGTACCTGACGGGACTGTTCTCGGTCGTTTGTTGTTGAAAGTGTATTCATTAAAGTCAAAGAATGAGCACTATACACGCTGCGCCTTGGTCTCCATTCAATGACCCTGTGACAGATTTCTAGTTAGCCTATTGCAGATCTGGACAAATAATCCACCTACCACTATTGTCACTATGAATGGTGGATAGAGGGCAGGATAGACTGGTAGACTATATTGACCTGTGGTATAGTAAGTGTGTGGAAAAGCATAGTGCATAAGACAAGTACCAAACACCTTGATAGCAGAAGTGCATGCAAGCAGATGAGGACATGTGGTTATATACAGTAGTGTTAGGTTCTAATTTTTCACAGTAAATAACTCACGATTAACTATTTTTAATTCTTCCCAAAGGGCTGTTACAGCTGTAATTCAGATAAAAAAAACATGTCACACAAGCACTGATATTTAACCCTTTGTCCTAGGCTGATTCTCCTCCTCCACAACTGAAAATCCAATGCATCTCTGTTGCTAGACAGATCCTTAGTGATATCTGTTCTTCCTCACTTCATTTGACCTGACCTCTACCCCAAAGTGCTCACTCCTCCCCAACTCAAGGCTGTCATGGTTGTTGATACAAGACTGTGACAAGCCATCAGAGTATCCCTGATGGCTAACAATAACATATCCTGACAATGTAAACGTTATACATTACCCTCTCTCCCTTAGTGACATTGTTAGTTTCCAAGTTTAGCCCAAATCCAACTGTAGAATACATTAAATAGTAAAACCTGCCAAATGGTAAATGTAAATCAGGGAAAGAACGTGCCCCTGTGCCCAGAAAACCCCGCACTACCCTCCCAAATGCAAAAGAAAAGTTTGACAACCCACCCCTATTTTGGACAATTTCTAACTGTCCCTAACAGGTTCCTTGTGTGATTTTTCCCCCCTCAGAAACCCCCTAACAAGTTTGAGGCCCTCTTGAAGGTGTGAGACAAACAGTCATCAGGTTGAGTTTGGTGTAAACCACAACACACAAAAAACCTAACAAAGACAAGATGAATGTCGTTTAGTTACCAATATGTAACTTTGCATGTACCATTACTGTAAAATACATTCATTATCATGTCCATCTCTTATACACATTTTTTTGGGTTTTATATTAGTGTCAAAGCAACCATTTAGTGTCAAAGTGGATAGACAGTATGTTGTATGATTGTTCACTGTGGTCTCTGTTAGTCAATGTCACCGATTGCTAGGAGTGGTGGTAGGAGTCAGGCGCAGAGAGCAGAGCTAAGGAAAAATGTGTCTATTCCTTAAATACGAAAAACGGTCGACGCCAACACAACCGGCGTGAATAGCGAAGTGCCCAAATACAACGGGTCCACAGTACGCATATAAAACAACACATTCAGATCGCCAGCACATCCAACAAAAAAACACTCTGACGAAAATAATCCTGCACAAACCTGGGCGGGCTAAACAGGCTTAAATAACCATAAATCAAGAGACACAAATAAAGAACAGGTGCAAACAATAAGACATACCAAACGAAAAGGAAAAAGGGATCAGCGGCGGCTAGTAGGCCGGCGACGACGACCGCCGAGAGCCGCCCGAGCAGGCAGGGGAGCCACCTTCGGTGGGATTCGTGACAGTCAACACATGGCTGCTGAAAGGGTTCTTGCTAACTGGGCCCCTCCCCCCCTCTCCTCCCACCCCTGTCATAACATTGACTGCGTTCCAGGTTGACTACGTTACAAACACTTGCCAGATCTCCCAACTCTTGGATAGGGTTACGATTAGTAGATAGTTAGTTGAAATGTTACTGAAACCCCATTTCCATTGACACTTTGAAGTCAACCCAGGTAGGGCTGGCCTTGGTCGGCTAGCTCGAATTGGATTTTCACTGCCTCCAGAAATGTGTGGTTATGTCATGTTGCTAAGTAGCCAATATGTGATTGTGCAGCTGGTTTAGGTAATGTTGCTAGCTAGCAAGATGTTGAAGAATTGTATTCACCCTCACCATGCTGTAACTAACGTTGAACCATACTCCTGCCAGTGCCAGCCAGACTCAGAGCCATGTATTTAGCTTGCTAGCGTTAGCTAGCTAAACGGTTAGTGTCATCGCTAGCATAACAGACTAGGTAACTAGCTTAATTCCTACCTTGCTTGTCATGGTAATGGCTATTTGCTAGCTAGCTAACTAGCCAAGCAAACCGAACAACAGGTTTGATATGATGTAGCTAGCTTTCAATATGACCTGGCCAGCTAAAATTCCTGTTAGCTAATTAAAAAATAAATGAATGATCCAGCTATGGTGGTAATTCGTGTCATGTCTGACTACAGCAGTGTTGCTTGTCGATGTAATAGCTAACAGCAACAAGCCCAGACGAGCTAGCTAAATGTGGTCTCAGCATCCAGCAGTGATCAGCTGGTGGTTGCATAGTAACGGTGTCACCAGCCCGAATTCTAATAGAGCTGGCACCAGTTGTTAAACTGGGCTGCACTGGAACGTGTTTCCCTTGACCCAACTCGAGTTTGAAATATCCTTTCGAGCAAGCTCAAATTTGATCCTAATTTTAAGGGCCAGTGGAAACGGAGCATTCACCTTTATTTAACCAGGTAGGCCAGTTGAGAACAAGTTCTCATTTACAACTGCGACCTGGCCAAGATAAAGCAAAGCAGTGCGACAAAAACAACACAGAGTTACACATGGAATAAACAAACGTACAGTCAATAACACAATAGAAAAGTCTATGTACAGTGTGTGCAAATGTAGTAAGATTAGGGAGGTAAGGCAATAAATAGGCCACAAAGGCAAAATAATTACAATTTAGCATTAACACTGGAGTGTTAGTCCATCTACAGATGGACCATACAATAAAAGTGTTACAAAATGAAATCACAAAGAGATTACAAGGTTTCCGGTATTTTTCGTACTTTGCACAATTATTTTGCACTATGAAAATGTTGCACTATATCTCATAACACCACTGTTGTTGTAACATCTTATCAGACTATAATGATCTGATAGTTGAATTTACCAGACTGGAGCATGATAAAGGTTGTTTTCTATTGTTCAGTTTACGATCTACTTATACCTGGTCAGATTTCTGACTTTAAAAGCAGACATAACCACAAACCATGTTCCCACACTGAAGCACAAAGATAATACGTGCACAAAGTCATGCAGATTATCACGTTTCAAGGTAAGACCCAGATGTGGACAATGTTTGTGAACATTGTGAACATGGACAATTGATTGTGAACATGGTTTGACATGTTTCTACAAACGCTGAGGGAACTTTATAACTTTTCGTTGACGGTGGATAGATGCATTTTGGAATGGTGATCTGGACGCGCCAACAAAACGGATTTATTTTGACATAAATTATGGACTTTATCGAACAAATGAACATTTCTTGTGGAAGTGGGAGACCTTCCGAGTGCATTCAGCCGAAGATCAGCAAAGGTAAGATAATATTTAACATATTTCAGCGTTTTGTGGATGCAGTGGCTGGACGGCTAACTGAATAGCTTGGGGCTCAGTACTCAGAATATTGAACAATGTGCTTTCTCCGTAAAGTTATTTTGAAATCTGACAAAGCGGTTGCATAAAGGAATAGGTCATCTATACTTCTTTAATTAATTGTTATATATTTTGTCAACGTTTATGATGATTATTTCTGTAAATTATGGTGCCCATTCACCGGATATTTTGGGGTGAATACATTTTCTGAACGTCATGCGCCAATGTAAAATGTTTTTGATATAAATATGAACTTGATGGAACAGAAAATGCATGTATTGTCTAACATAATGTCCTAGGAGTGTCATCTGATGAAGATCGTCAAAGGTTAGTGCATAATTTTAGCTGGTTTTGTGCTTTTGGACGGCTACCCTTACTTGGAAAATGGCTGTCCTTGCTAGGAAAATGGCTGTGTTGTTTTTTGCTGTGGTGGTATCCTAACATAATCTAATGTTTTGCTTTCGCTGTAAAGCCTTTTTGAAATCAGACAATGTGGTTGGATTCAGGAGAGGTTTATCGTATTTTTGAGAAAATTGAATTGTGGTATTTTAGTTGTTTTTGTATTTTGCGCCATGCGATCCCATTGGCTGTTGGCTAGGGGTTCTGCTGGCGGAACGGGGTTCCGCTAGCGGAACGCCTAGATGTAAGAAGTTTAATAAGGTCCAGGGAAGAACATTGGGTCAGGACAGCCCCCACTCGACATCCAAAGCATCGGCGTCCACCATGAACTGAAGGGAAGGGTCAGGATGAAACAAGATAGGAGCAGTGGTGAAGTGGTGTTTGAGGTCCCAGAATGCTCGGTCAGCGGCAAAGGACCACGTGAATGGAACCTTGGTAGAGGTGAATGCAGACAGGGCCGAAGCCAGGGTGCTGTATCCCCGGATAAAGCGGCAAAAAAAGTTGGCATACCCCAGGAAACGTTGCAGCTGCACTCTGGATGTAGGCTGAGGCCAATCCACCACCGCTCTCACAATGCCGGGATCCATCTGGACACTCCCAGCAGAGATGATGTAACCCAGAAAGGGGATGATGGAGCGATGGAACTCGCACATCTCCACTTTTACAAACAGGTGCTTCTCCAGAATGCGTTGAAGAACCAGACGGATGTGGAGTACGTGTTCTTCAGGGGAGCGGGGAAAGATGAGGATGTCATTAATGTAGACGAAGACGAACCGGTTCAACATGTCGCGTAGAACATAATTTACCAGAGCCTGTAACATAGCAGGGGCATTGGTGAGGCCAAAAGGCATGACCAGATACTCGTAGTGGCCACTGGTCGTATAATTTCTGCAGCAATGTAGGTCTCCATAGCCTTGGTCTCAGGTCCCGACAGAGAGTACAAACATCCATTGGTGGCGTTGTGCTATGGAGAAGGTCATTCCCGCAGTCATAGGGTCAGTGCGGCGGAAGCAAAGTGGCCCGGGTCTTGCTGAACACCTCCCGGAGGTCATGGTACTCCATGGGGATGGCAGAGAGGTTCGGAGCATCTTCTGAGCCCCCAGGAAGACATCCCGGGGCAGGTTGTTCTGACTTCAGACAATGGGCGTGGCAGAATGGACTCCAGACCATGATGGCACCCATAGACCAGTTGATGAGAGATTGTGTCGCCGGAGCCAGGAGAATCCCAAAACCTGAGAATCTGATGAGACTTGATGAGCAGAAATTGAATAGTCTCGCTGTGATTCCCTGACACCCGTAGTAGGTTGATGGGAGCAAGGGAAGCAAGGGAAGCAGAAAAGTTCTCCGTATGGCCCACTAGAGTACTCGCTCCTACCGGTGAGCCTGGTCTTTTTAAAGGACAAGAGAATACAAAATGACCAAGTGTCCCACAATACATACAACTCTTCGTGTTGATCCTGTATTGCCATTCTACTGGCAACAGCCCAGCTTTGCCTAGTTGCATAGGCTCAGGAAGCAGTGCTCAGCCATCTTCGGTGACTCTCGGGGGAAGTCAGGAAGCCTCGGGTTCTCTCGGCAACGGGACTGTCGTGGACTTCCGGGATTACTCGGAGGCCAGGTGGAATCCTTGGACGTGTGAGCGAACTCGCCCATCGATGCGGATGGTCATCGCGATGAGGGAATTGAAATCCGTAGGTAACTCCTGAGCAGCAAGCTCGTCCTTGACCTCCTCCGAGACGACGTGCAGGAACATATCGAAAAGCGCTTCCTGGTTCCAAACACTCTCTGCTGCCAACTTGCAGAAATCCACCGCATAGTCTGCCACACTGCGGGAGTCCAGCCGAATCTGGATTAGCTTCCAGGCAGCTTCTCTCCCGGAGAACGGGGCATCAAAAATCTTCTTCACCTTTATCACGAACCCCTACAAACTAACCCATATTGCCGGTTGTTGTTCCCATATAGCAGTAGCCCAAGTGAGAGCCCTCCTGGACATCAGCGTGTTGAGGTAGGCTTTCTTGGAGCGATCCGAGGGGAAGGAGGAGGGCTGATGCTCAAAGACGAGGGCACACTGAGCAAGAAACGCCAAACAGGTGCTCGGCTCTCCATTGAAGTGTTCCAGGTGGGGGTAAGCGGGACTCCGGAGAAGGTGGAGTGACCGATGAGAAGGCGCAGCTAGCAACTGAGTTACTGAGGGGCTGTGGGGTTACCACCATGGTAGGCTGCCTCCCAGACAAACTGCGGAAATGCTCCGGAAAAATGTCCAACACCCGGTCATGGAGTTCAGCCAACGTTTGGACCCCCTCCATAAGGCCACGAAGCAATTCCTCATGCCTAACGATGGTGGCTCCTTGGGAGGAGATGGCGTTGCACAGCTGGCCTGGGTCTGCTGGGTCAGTCATGGCTAGTTCGTACTATCACGTTTCAAGGTAAGATCCAAATGCAGACAATGTTGAATTAACAACAGGCAAAAGACAGGTCAAGGACAGGCAGGGGTCAATAATCCAGATAGATAGGGCAAAGGTATTGGACGGCAGGCAGGCAGAAAAGGTCAAACAGGGAAAACTAGAGAACAGGAACAGAGGGGAAAACGCTGTTAGGCTTGACGAAACAAAACGAACTGGCAAGAGACAAACAGAGAACACAGGTATAAATACACAGGAGATAATGGGGAAGATGGACGACACCTGGAGGAGAGTGGACACACTCACAAAGACAGGTGAAACAGATCAGGGTTTGACACAGATCTTCATGATTGCACACATACACATGCATGAGAATGTACAGTACACCTTGGTTCACTACAGGGCCATTTTAAACTAAAAGTTATACTGCTGAGAAAGAGTTAATTAACATTTCCCCTTTCTGTCTTCCTCACACTCCCCTCGACCCCAAGTTAACCACTGCACCTAATGCCAGTTGTCAGGGTCACCGTCTCTCAAGTTGTGTCACTGGATGAGTTCAAGCCATTTCTCAGTAACATGTTTTATTTTTCAATTTTGCGGCAGAATCATGTATCCTGCATTGAATAAAATACAATAAAATAAAACACCTTAATTGTTGCTTTTTTTCCTGAGCTTTCATATATCTCCTAGATATAGGACAGACTTGAAAATCTTATTCCTTTAGATTTCGTTTTTTACTGTCTTTTTTGCCATTTATGAATGTGTTATTCATTGTGTTTCTGTAGACTACAGTAGTAAAGGCCAAATTCAATATTTTATCAATACATTTCTTAATATTTTTTTCATACCTAAAGGGGCCCTAAAATTCCAAATCAAATAGCTAAACGATCCATGGTATGACCATCTTAAAACGACAGCATTACGTTAGCTTAGTACCCCCCCCCCCCCGTTGTCAAAGCAACAGTTTAGTGTCAAAGCGGATAGACGGTAGGTTCTATGATTGTTCACTGTTGTCTCTGTTAGTGAATACATGGCTGCTGAAAAGATTCTTGATAACTGAGCCCCGCCCCCTCTCTCCTCCCACCCCTGTCATAACATTGGCCATGTTCCAGGCTGACTACATTGCAAACACCTGACAGAACTCACAACTTCTGGTAGGTGTTTAACATATCAGTTAACCACATCATTTGGTATAGCACTCTGATGCCCATTGGCTGCTGGATGCAACTCAACTGCAATATAGTCGGCCTGGAACGAGACAGCTCTCTCCTTGTTGTGGTTGATAGATTGAGCTGTACTGAGCTCTGACCTCACAGATACAGGAAACTACTAACCCTGCTACTGCTCTCCTTCCTTCACGTTTATTTCGAATCCATTAATGTAATTTATTTCTACAAATAATTTTAAAACTTTTAATCTTTGTTTAAATCTAAATATCTTTGTAACCACTTCTAATTATACCTGAGAACAAATATATTTTATTCAAGTGAAATGAAATTAATATCTTTATAACAGATGAACAGGAAGTGGATAAATAGGACAGGAGAAGTAATAATGCTCAATGCTTTTCATTATTGGTTTTAACAAAATCTGCAGTGCACATGACAACAAATGCCAATTCACTGGCAGAAGAAATATTAACAATATAGCAAACAATGTGGGTATTGTTTATAACAGGACAGATGACTAAGATGGCGCCGGAGAAGAAGGCAGACGTTTTACATGTTTTTTTTGTTCGTTTATTTGCATTGTCTGTAACTTATTTTTTATATTTATTTTGTACACAATGTTGCCGCTACCGTCTCTTATGACCAGGACTGCGATTACTCACCGCGGACTGGCAGAATAACATTTTTCCTTTAATGAGTCTGACGAAGCCGAAGCGAACGATATACTGCTTTCTCGGGAACAGGTCCAGATCTCCGTGATTTGCATGAAGAGGTGGCGGAGAAAAAGGGACAGGAGGGCAGGCTGCCTTCTGAGAATTCGTAGGCGATCTAATAAACCCCCACTTCCTTCCATTCTGCTAGCAAATGTTTAATCTTTGGACAATAAAATAGGTGACCTACACGGTAGATTTAACTACCAACGGGACATTCAAAATTGTAATATCTTATGCTTCACGGAGACGTGGCTGAACGACGACACTATCAACATACGCTGCACCGGCAGGATGGAACAGGGGCGGCAGACTATGTATTATTGTAAATAACAGCTGGTGCACGATATCGAAGGAAGTCTCGAGCTGTTGCTCGCCTGAGGTAGAGTATCTCATGATAAAATGTAGACCACACTACCTACCTAGAGAGTTTTCATCTGTATTTTTCATAGCTGTTTACATACCACCACAGTCAGAGGCTGGCACTAAAACAGCATTGAATGAGCTGCATTCCGCCATAAGCAAACATGAAAACGCTCACCCAGAGGCAGCGCTCCTCTGGGTAGCCGGGGACTTGTTTTACCAAATTTCTATCAGCATGTTAAATGTGTAACCAGAGGAAAAACAAAACTCTGGACCACATTTACTCCACACACAGAGATGCATACAAAGCTCTTCCTCCATTTGGCAACTCTGACCACAATTCTATCCTCCTGATTCCTGCTTACAAGCAAAAATGAAAGCAGGAACCACCAGTGACGAGATCAACAAAAAAAGTGCCTTTTGCTGGTTAAGTGAAATGCTTCCCTCTTCTGGTAACTGTGAAGAATGCTCCATGTCACTGCAGCCTACCTAAACTGAAGCATCTGTCAACCATCTATTTAAAATGTTTATTTCCCCAGAATCCAACTTCTAAATAAGTGTGTGGCCCATTTGCAGGCATGAGACAGTCATATGACTATGAAAACCCCTACATCAGATCAATTAAAAAAAGGTCAATGACCAAAATATATCCTTGATTGTTGTACTATTTGATGTTTATTGTCAACCTCCCTCTTAGACAAACCACCTAGACTGTGTCCGACATCTGTCTTGACTACTACTGACTAAAACTACTGTGTTCTAATAATACTACATACTATTTGATGTTTATTGTCAACCTGCCTCTTAGACAAACCACCTAGACTGTGTCTGACATCTGTCTTGACTACTACGGACTAAAACTACTGTGTTCTAATCATACTACATACTATTTAGAATGTAGTATGATGTCCAGAGGGGGCGGAGGAAACTCCCACACCTCAGACTCCAGGAGTGGACCAGCCACCACCGGCCTGAGGAGAGACACATAGAACGAGGGGTTAATGAGGTAATTGGGTTGAAGCTGAAACCTATAACAAACGTCGCAGGGCAGGTTTTGGGTCGAGAGCCAGACCCGGTCCCCCTGTGTGAACACCGGGGCCTCACTGCGATGGCGGTCTGCGTTCTCCTTTTGGCGCAGCACGGCCTGCTGAAGGTGAACCCGGACAGCTTCCCATGTCTCCTCTGCATGCCTGAACCAGTCGTCCACCGCAGGAGCCTCGGTCTGACTCTGATGCCAAGGCGCCAGAACCGGCTGGTACCCCAGTACACACTGGAAGGGAGAGAGGTTAGTGGAGGAGTGGCTAAGCGAGTTCTGTGCCATCTCGGCCCAGGGCACGAACTCTGCCCACTCCCCCGGCCGGACCTGGCAATAGGACCGCAGAAACCTGCCCACATCCTGGTTTACTCTCTCCACCTGCCCATTACTCTCGGGGTGAAACCCTGAAGTAAGGCTGACCGAGATCCCCAGACGTTCCATGAACGCCTTCCAGACCCTAGACGTGAACTGGGGACCTCGATCAGACACTATATCCTCAGGCACCCGGTAGTGCCGGAAGACGTGTGTAAACAAGGCCTCTGCAGTCTGTAGGGCCGTAGGGAGACCGGGCAGAGGGAGGAGACAACAGGACTTAGAGAAACGATCCACAACGACCAGGATCGCGGTGTTACCCTGTGAGGGTGGAAGATCAGTCAGAAAATCCACCGACAGGTGCGACCAAGGCCGTTGTAGAATGGGTAAGGGGTGTAGCTTACCTCTAGGCAGGTGCCTAGGAGCCTTACACTGGGCGCACACCGAGCAGGAGGAAACATAAACCCTCACGTCTTTAGCAAAGGTAGGCCACCAGTACCTCCCTCTCAACAGTGCACTGTCCGACCGATCCCAGGATGACCAGAGGAGTGTGACGTGTGGGCCCAATAGATCAACCGGTCACGAACAGCAGACGGGACGTACAGACGCCCAACGGGACACTGGACGGGAGCGTGCTCTGCACGTAACGCCTGCTCAATGTCCGTGTCCAGCTCCCACACTACCGGCGCCACCAGGCAGGAGGCGGGGAGTATGGGAGTGGGATCCATGGGCCGCTCCTCTGTGTCATACAGTCGGGACAATGCGTGAGCCTTCACGTTCTGGGAGCCTGGTCTGTAGGAAAGGGTAAACACAAAATGGTTGAAAAACATGGCCCACCTTGCCTGGCGAGGGTTCAGTCTCCTCCCTGCCCGGATGTACTCCAGATTGCGGTGGTCAGTCCAGATGGGAAAAGGGTGTTTAGCCCCCTCAAGCCAATGTCTCCGCGCCTTCAAGGCCTTGACGACAGCCAACAGCTCCCAGTCCCCCACATCATAGTTTCGCTCCGCCGGGCTGAGCTTCTTCGAGAAGAAGGCACAGGGGCAGAGCTTCGGTGGTGTACCCGAGCGCTGAGAGAGCACAGCTCCTATCCCAGGTTCGGACGCGTCCACCTCCACTGTGAACACCAAAGAGGGATCCGGATGGGCCAGCATGTGAGCTGAGGTAAACAGAGCCCTCAGGTGACTAAAAGCCCTGTCCGCCTCAGCTGACCACTGCAAATGCACCGGGCCCCCCTTCAGCTGTGAGGTAATGGGAGCCGCTACCTGACCAAAACCTCGGATAAATCTCCGGTAGTAGTTGGTAAACCCTAGGAACCGCTGCACTCCTTTACCGTGGTGGGAGTTGGCCAATTACGCACGGCTGAAATGCGGTCACTCCATCTCCACCCCTGAGGTGGAAATACAATACCCTAGGAAGGAGACGGACTGCTGGAAAAACAGGCATTTCTCAGCCTTGACGTAAAGGTCATGCTCCAACAGGCGACCAAGCACCCTGTGCACCAGGGACACATGCTCGGCGCGTGTAGCGTAGTAAATCAGAATGTCATCAATATACACCACTACACGCTGCCGTGCAGGTCCCTGAAAATCTTGTCTACAAAGGCTTGGAAGACTGATGGCGCATTCATCAACCCGTACGGCATCACGAGGAACTCATAGTGCCCTGAGGTGGTACTGAAAGCCGTCTTCCACACGTCTCCCTCTCGGATACGCACCAGGTTGTAAGCGCTCCTGAGATCTAATTTGGTGAAGAAGCGCGGAAGTGCAGCGTTTACCAGGAGATTTATCGCACAATCGCCCCGTCGATGGGGTGGTAATTGAGTCGCCTTCTTTTTAGAGAAGGCGAGAGCCAAATCGGCATATTCAGGGGGAATGCGCACGGTGGAGACCTGGTCTGGACTTTCCACCGTAGTAGCACCAACGGAAACCCCTAAACACCTCACCGAGCAGTCCCGCGACCACCCCGTGAGAGCCCTCTGTGGCCAAGAAACAGTGGGGTCATGACAAACTAACCAGGTTAGGCCTAGCACCAGGGGAAACGCAGGAGAGTCAATAAGGAAGAGACTAATTCTCTCCTTGTGCCCCCCCTGCGTCACCATGCCCAGAGGGGCGGTGGCCTCCCTAATCAAACCTGACCCTAATGGTCATCTACCTAAGGCATGAACGGGGAAGGGCACAGCCACGGGAACAATGGGGATCCCTAAACTATGAGCTAATGATCTATCTATAAAATTCCCAGCCGCGCCTGAATCGACGAGCGCCTTATGCTGGGAATGCGGGGAAAACTCAGGAAAGGTGACATACACAAACATATGTGCAACAGAGGGCTCCGGGTGAGAATGGTGCCGTCTCACCTGGGGTGACACCAGAGCGCCCTGCCTGCTGCCTCGATCCCCAGAGGAACTAACCCGGCACCGACCGGCAGTGTGACCTCTGCGGCCACAGATGGTGCTCGAGCTGGAACCCCCTCCGGTCTCCCTGCGCACCGCCCCTCCCAGCTCCATGGGTATAGGAGAGGGGGTGCGAGGGGATGGAACCCACCGACCCCGATCTGGACGTCCGCGGGTAGCCAGCAGGTTGTGCAGCCAGATGAACAGGTTCACCAGCTGGTCGAACGTGAAGTTGGTGTCTCTGCAGGCCAACTCCCGACGGACGTCCTTGCACAGACTGCAGCGATAATGGTCGATCAGGGCCCTGCCGTCCATCCCGCACCGGCAGCCAGGGTCCTAAACTCCAGGGCGAACTCTTGGGCGCTCCTCATTCCCTGCCTCAGATGGAAGAGGCGTTCACCCGCCGCTCTACCCTCGGGCGGGTGGTCGAAGACTGCCCGGAAGCTGCGGGTGAACTCCTCAAACTGGTCCAACGCCGCATCTCCCTCTCTCCACACAGTGTTGACCCATTCCAGGGCTTTCCCGGTTAGGCACGAGACGAGGGCGGACACCCTTTCACGGCCCGAAGGAGCTTGGTGGACGGTGGCCAGGTATAGGTCCAGATGTAAAAGAAACCCCTGGCAGTTCGCAGCCTTTCCATCGTATTCCTGGGGCAGGGAGAGACAAATCCCACTGGGACCAGGAGAAGGAGGGGCGTTTAGTGGAGATCCCGGTTGTGCTGGTGGAGGCACTGGGAGAATTCCCTGTCTCTCCCAGCGGTCTATTGTCTGGACAACGCGGTCCAAGGCGGTGCCAAGATGGTGGAGCATTGCTGGGTGCTCCCAGATGCGCTCCTCCACCCCTATACCTGGGGTACCTGCTCCTGCTGACTCCATAGCTTGGGTCCGGAATTCTTTAACTTGGTCCGTACTGGCGGCAGAGAAGTCAGGCGCAGGAGAGCGAAAACTGATTTACAACGGTGTCGTTTAATAAACAAAAAATCCACCGTAAACAGAACAATCAATGAATGGGTCAAACAAAACCCGGTATGCACCAGCATAACGTGCACAAGCAGTACAAGAAATTCCGGACAAGGACATGGGGGGAAACAGAGGGTTAAATACACAACATGTAAGTGATGGAATTGGAACCAGGTGTGAGGAAGATGAAAGGTGGATCGGCGATGGCTAGAAGACCAGTGACGTCGACTGCCGAACGCCGCCCGAACAAGGAAAGGACCAACTTCGGCCGAAGTCATGACACATACAAGCACTGTGACACTGATGTGTCACAAGGGGTAAAAGCCTGAAGCACCCTGTGGGGGCTTCCACTCACTACCAAATATAGTGATGAGAGGAAGCCCAGTGGCCAGCAGTGGGAGAAGATGGTGCAAGATTAAACTGGGCCAACATTCTGCACATTTTCTCTTTGATGAAACATTTGATCTCAATACAGTTTTGTTCCCTAAACTAACATCGGTTATGAACATAATGAACACAATTATGCAGACTTTACTCTTTGCGAAAGTTTGAAAAAATGACATTATTTAAAAATAGTGTTCAAGTTCTCACACACGCAGTCTCCAACACATTCAGATATACTACATACCCACACTCCGACACATTCAGATATACTACATACCCACACTCCAACACATTCAGATATACTACATACCCACACTCCGACACATTCAGATATACTACATACCCACACTCCGACACATTCAGATACACTACATGGGTCATTCTTGGGCTCGCGTAATTTTTCTGTCCCTCTTACTTTTAATATTGTATTTCAAGTATTGGGTCACCAAAATGAAATGTTAAATGACTTTGTATATACATTGAAATGTCCAGTATAATGAATTGACATAAATATAGCATTAATTTTAACTTTATTATTAAAAAACATATTTTTTAACTGACACTAAGAATTGTGTCATGTCCCCCAAGCGTTTCACTTAACTTTTACTTGGGAAATTAATATTAAAATGTGCACATAATTCATATTTTTTTATCAAATAAATGCATGATTATTGATTAAAATCACACAATTTAGCTCTGTCCCTCAGTCTACACTCTGTCACGCCAAATAAACTCTGCCAATAAAAATAGTCAGTCCACCCTTATGTGACATCATTAACAGGAAATGACATCATTCCACAATGTTCAACTGCATGTTACAGAAACAGGCAAGTAATCACATGCTTTTTTATCTGTATTTTTTTTAATGTCAGGTGGGGATCGTCGAGCTGACCAACTCAACCCCGTTACATTAATAAAGATGGAAAACTAGTACTTATCAAAATTATACTTTAACCCATATAAATATACAATCTATTAATTTGATGCACACCATGTGGTCTGAGCAGAGGCCATTTTGAGCCAAAAAACTCAACCCCGTCACGTTTCAATGTAATGGGGTTGTAAACCTGTGACAGGGTTGAGTTATTTACTTTATATATGAATATTGCAAGAAATATATTTTAAGGCAGGTAGCCTAGCGGTAGGAGAGTTGGGCACGGCTCTTAACTTCAGTTGTTCCTTTAACAGTGATATCAGTTATGCACAGGAGCTTAACAAAGTCCTCCATGAGACAAAAACATCAGTGAAGCTATTCTTTGTGAAGGGTGCCGATGTTGAACGTGCGATGGAGATGATGCCAAGCCCGATAAAAGCAGTGCCCTCCACCATAAGAATACACCAGGTCATCACCCTTGCTCCTGGTGAGCTGATGTCTCGTGATGTAGTATTGGACTAAAACAGCTCCCATACATCACTAAAAATGTCTGAGAAACATTTTAATTTGCAGCTTCCAGCTTCTCTGTCAGCAGGACCGTTTTGGGAGTGGGTGGTTTGTTTGGTCTTGGAGCAAGAATAGTTTTATGGTGCCATGACCTACCTGAACAGCAGAGGGTGCTGTCTTTGGCCTCTCCAGGTGGGCTGGAGACTTGGCTGGCAAGGGTCTGGGGGATGGACACCTGGATGCTGGGGGCCTGGTTGGTGAGGGCCTGTGGGCTGGCACGGTGCAAGTATGGCACCATGTCCCCACAGAGGGTGGAGAGCCTCAGCTCCGAAGGAAACAAAAGAGGAGCCTCCAGCTTCTCCAACCCCCCAGGTCCTCCAAACCTCTTCAGATGCATAACCAGCACACTGCCCAGAGACAGAGAGATGAACAGACAGACAATGAAACCAGTCAACAAAATAACAGATGAGGGAAATGTGTTGGGTGGTGCTCATCCTTAAGTCCTACAACCTGCTCAGGAAGGTAACTACTCCTAAAGGCTCAGGACACAATGACCACTCATTTTATTAAACACTGCTAGTCCTATGAGAGGTTATAAAGGGACAACTCACAGAGGCAGTGTGTGGAACTGCTCCACCTTTGAGGCGTGGAGGCCTTTACAGCCCTCACATGTGAATTCAAGCTTTTTGCCCTGGGTTAGAAACAAAAGCATTACAAAATGAAGGATACCACTACAATAATGACCTGGGTGACTTTAAAAGCAAGTGCTAGGCTGCTCAGCAAGGTGCACTCAGGGCTGAAGTCCAATGAGAGGTGGTTGTAGTCCTCTCTGGTGGATGACTCGCGCCCACAGCTTCAGAAGCAGGACAAAGAGAAGAAAAATGCATCAGGTATGTTTCTGGTTTCAGGTCTCTAAAATGTGTCTGTTATGCCATGCGTTTCATAATATTATTTGTAGAAAGATCATGTTCCCAGTAGATACATTACAACCAATGGGAGCTCTTACCTGGTACATGTGCGCACCGACACAAGCTGGAACTCCAGCTGGGAAACAGGGCAGGTATAGCTCACCCCGAGTGTCTTCAGTATCATGCCCTCCTCCTTCAGCTGGCACAGCATATTCATAAGGAACTCGTGTGCGTCCTATGATGAGGAAGAGAAAGAAATGTACCAAGATAAAAGCAAATGATGAAGAGAAAATGAACCCTTGCAAAAAGAGCGCTCGTACACAAGAGAGTAGTACCTCAGTTACCTATTGCGTGTCCCCAGATACTTCAAATCATATCCCAACAAGGAGTACTTGACCTTCCACATCAGGTCTGCTTTTGAGGCCTGGTTTGCGCCACTGTCAGGTAGACCCCAACGGTGCACATCTGACAGACACCTGTAGGGGAGACAGAGAGTAAATTAGCAGCTGACTGGATGGTGTCAACATACTGGCTTACGCCTGAAGAGGCAGATATGTTTTATCTAGCGGCACCCCATCGTTAGAAATGATTCATTCGATTCAATGCAATTTCACCTCAGAGGATGGACAATGAAGCAAAACAACAAAAATGTGTTTATTCCCCTAAGATATTTGGTTTGGATACTGCTCTCAATTCCAGAGCATTTAAAAAAATACAACATTTCCCAAGGTAATATGGAATGTTCAGTCAATGAGCATTGTGGGTACTGTAGTCATTCTACAGTTTCCAAATTGGCCTACAAATGCCTACATCATAATCATTGTGTCATTGTTGTTCATCTGGCTTATGAAGATTCCCGAAAACCCCAAAAACTGGAGAGAAAAAAAAAAGCTTTAGGGTTAGCGAAAATGCTCTCCTAACCTGCTACGAAAATCACTTTCTATAGAAGTGGCGTGAAAAGAGTGTCCCTTCTTTAATTTATAACCACAAATAATGGGTCGGTGGTGGTGTGTCTGCTTTTGAGCCTTCCCTTACCTGAGCAGGTTGGAGAAGGGGGAAGAGCTCCAGAGTTGTTCCTGGCGTAGGATTTCCTTTGAGAAGGACGGCGGGACCAGGAGGCACTGCAAGGTGGCGTTAAGGAAGTAAGTGTTGCCAATGTTAGGCAACCTGTGAATAAGAAACAGCCATCAGTACACACATAGAGATACAATATCCTAGAAACATAGTGGCCTATGTCATAAACCTTCATAACTCTAGAAAGTAATGATAATGGCAACCATCTTGGTCAGGGATAAATTCTATGTAATTCTGTGAGTACACAAAGAAGTGGCTGTCCTTTAGACCAAGATGACCATAATTCATGGGTTAATAAATATCTAAGTAAACTGACATGCTTGATAGCAAGCCCTATCTCCATAGTATATCAGACTTTGATCTCTAAACAATAAAGAGCATATTTTCAGTGATTCTGTGGTGTGTTGTGGTCCTGACCCTCTGGTGGCTGAGCTGGCCCTGGGAAGAGTCCGGCTTCTGGCGGCTGAGACTGGCCTCTTGTGGCCTTGGGCTAGAGTGGTCCTGAAGAGACAGAGGTCTGGAAGAAGGAGAGAAACAGGTCTAAAGCCTCCAAAACAGAGATAGTATCACTCTACATAGTCTCTCTATTAAATAATATACTGTACTATAATCACAGTCTGAGTAGTTATACATGTATTGCTGTCCATATAAATGCAGTGTACCAAGTAGACCAGGGCAGTAGGTTAGCACTCTTTTTATCCACTAGATGTGCATAGAAGGGCCTAAAACTACAGTTTGAGGAAAATAACTTTCTGGGACTGTGTTTATCAAGCATCTCAGAGGAGGAGTCTGATCTAGGATCAGTTTAGCCTTTTAGATCATAATAAATTTGATTATTATGGACAGGGATGACCTGATCCTAGATTAGCACTCATACTCTTGATTAACACTGGCCCTGGTCTTGTAGCTATAAACCCAACTCTCCAAAGAGACTCTAGGCTGGCACTGTACTTTTTATATTTTTGTTTGAATTACCTGACTGTTGTGCCCTCCTGGCTGGTGTCTCCATGACGGTCCAGAGGGTTGGTAGGAGAGGGAGAACTAGGGCGGGACACCACTGGAGAGGATTTCACTGGGGAAGGGTGTTTGGCAGGTGACCGGGCTACAGAGGGCTGTTTTTCAGGAGAGCAAGGCTGAGAGGAACATTTAACAGGAGAGGAAGGTGGATGGAGGGAGGAGAGTTGGTCAGAGGGTGAAGAGTCAGAGGTGACGGAGGCATTCCGTTCAGAACGGTCAGATGGAATTGGAGAGGGGGATGAAGTGCCACTCTCCTTCTTTCTTGTCTTCTGCTCCACATCAATTGAATTGGCTTTCTGACGTTTATTCTGTTGACAAGAAAATGTGATAGTGCTAAATGAAAAAAATCCCATCCCCAGCCAATGGAAGAAATGGGGGGGGTCATAAGAACAGGAAGAGGTAGTGTCACGTCCTGACCATAGAAAGATGTTAGTTTCTATGGTAGAGTAGGTCAGGGCGTGACAGGGGAGATTGGATTTCCTCCAGATGGTACCTAAGGGTGGTATCAAATACTTTTTTCCCCCACTGTAGTTCTTCCCGTAGTGGAACTTCTGGAGAACATTGGTCTACGTTTTGATCGTCCTTCATCCCTTTGTTACCCTTGTACTCTGATACTTTTTGTAGGTTGGGTGCAGGAACGTAGCGAACAGGTCGATTGTAGCGGCAGTCATGTTGATGGCTACATACTTTACAGTTATTTCGACCACGGAGGTTATTGGAATCATGGTTTCGTGGTAGAAACTGTTGTTGTGCGTCATCTCTCAATGCTCCAATACCTGATAATGCACCCTCTAACTGGAGTGAGTGCTCCTGGTCAAACTTCAAAACCGAGTGGTCAGTGCTCTTAGCGCTGTGAACTTTTGATGCCTCAAAAGCTATGCTTGCAAGCTCTCTGAGTTGTAAGATAGGCAAGCCAACGTGGGCGGCAGGGCCCAAGTAGGTAATGAAGGTGGGATACATGTTCGATAGAAACATTTGTTTGAATGGTAACAGCTCTTCCATTCCTGTTTCTGTGAGTAGGCCAAAGTAAGCTGAACGAAGCCTATGATAGTAAGCTTGTGGGTGTTCGTTCCGAGCTTGTTTGACGGTGTTAGCCAGTGAGCTATAGTGTTTGAGAGTCGCAGAACCACTGAATTCTAATTTGAACGCTGTGGCAAGTTTAGCGTAGTCATTTAGCACGTATTGCTGCTGTAGACGAATGAACCTTGTCACGTGTCTATTCGACGTTCGCTTCAACAGGTAAACCCTGTCAAAACCCGTTGATTTCGGGTAGCCATCCAACGCGTCCTCTATGTCAGCTAGGAACGTCTCAGTATCGTTTGGCTGACCTGGAACGGGGTCAAAGGTGGGGAAATTCTTGATGAGATTGTCAAGGTATTCCGCGCCAAGCGGGCGGAGAGGCTTGACTTCATCCTGTGGAGAGATTGGATTTCCTCCAGATGGTACCTAAGGGTGGTATTCTGCTGCATTGCAGAGTCCACTTGAGCGCTTAGAGGACCGATTTTGGACACGGTCTCAAACTTATCTGTCATGGTTTGCAGATAGAGGTCTTGAGTATGGAGCGAGAGATTCAGTGATGAGATTTCCTCCGCTTGCTTAGAAATCAATATTTCCATCTTCATCACCTGAGTTCTCTCATCATTCATTTGGTCAGCGACTTCAATGAGTTCTGCTGATTTGTCATCCAACTTTGTCATTGTGTTCATTAACTGATCATCTTTAGTCTACAGCGCTTTGAGTAGAACCGTGTTACTTTGAGTAACATTCAACAAAACTGCATGCATGTTATCAAGTTGAGCGAACGTGTTTGTAGATAACTCTTCAGATTTATCTAGTTTGGCGTGGACATCATCGTATTTAGTTTTGGCTAAATCGAGTTGTTCCTGTAGCATATGATTTTGTTCCTGTAGAAGACGATTTTGTTGAAGAGCTTGTGCTTGTTCATCGTCATACGTTGTTGCAATTACATTTAATTGTTCAGTTTTGAAGCGCAGTTCCATAGCTAGCAGAATTTTTCCCTTTTCTGTATTTGTCATTGGTTTCCCGGTTCTCTGCACCTGTCCCTTTATGTCTACCGTTACCTGCTCGTGCTTCAGCTGTGCACTGCGGTATTGGACAGATGCCAATCTCGGATGGCAAGACATCAGGGCTAGACTGGAGAGAACCTTTACAAGGCCTGCGCCCGATGGTTGATTTTGGAAAGCGTTGTCTGCTTTTCCACTAATGGCATAATTAGGGTTGGTATCGCTGCTGAGGTCAGAGATCAATCCCTTTACAGGTGGAGGTTCACTAATTAGCAGGCGAGTGGGGACTACCCCCTCTGATAGCTTGCACATTATTAGAACATTTGAAAGGAAAAAAGTTTTTCCTAATTTTCCAAAATTTGGTTTTGGAATGTTGGGAGCTGCAAAGACGATTTTAATCTATTTATAGACGTTAATGAACCATCAGTACTGTATAGTACTGTGGGAGTTGGACGTGAATGAATTTGCAAAAGCAAATTGAATTAATCAATGATAATGATTAATCATACCTGGATAGGCTATCTTGGAATTAAACTTTAAATTAACCTGGGAAGTTGGTTCATATAGGTTACTATTGCAAAGTTTAAGATGTCTCATTTAATTGGAAGAACCTAGAAAGGTATGTTCGACAATTTAAATAAATAAATTGAATGAGACAATGATACCCAAGCAATTGAGATTGCTGGATTATCATAAGGTAATGTAGTTTAATTCACCGCTATGGTATACTTTCCCCTAGGGCTGAAGCCACATGGGATTCACTCCCGTCAGTAATGGGTTTTACTGAATGTGCTTTGTTAAAGCAGATTTTACTGATGAATCTATTTATGATAAATCAAACCTGAATAGGCTATCTGGGAATTAACTTTCAATTAACGTGAGAGCTTTGCTTCATCTAAGTTAAATGTGGAAAAAGGTAATCTTGTCTCATTGTAGACGCCTAATCAATTTGGATATTTTTTAAAAGATCCACTTGAAAAGGTAAATCTGGTAATTTCACTTGTTAGTTAAATTGAATGAGACGTCGATATCCAGTCAATTGCGATTGGCTGGATATCTTACCGTGATCCACGTTTGAATTTCCCCTACTTTTCCCAAGAGATGTACTGGCGATTCTTCACCACCAGTGATGCAGAATGCTGAAATCAAACAGAAGTACAAAGGGCGGGACTTCCATCGCGCCAGGCGGAGGAATTTAAACGGGGCACAGGAAGAGGAAATAATTTCCCCTTTGTTTAGCTTAGCATCAAGTGCAAGCTAGTCCTACTTTGTTCAGAAATCTCACTTTCAAGCACAAAAATAGTGTCCTCTCACAATGGAAAGGGTGGGTTTACTAGTGATGTCTCACATTAACCCATTCGGCATATTTTGCTAGCGTTTATGTTGACCGGAGCGACACGGTACATAAATACAGATACGCCTGATGGTGCCCACACTGGCTCTATGCGGTAGACGAACAGACTAGTTCGGCTCAGTCACCGAACAGATATCTGATAATTTCTAACCTTACTGGCTCTATGCCCTTGCTCTAGAAGTTAATATTGACCGACAGAAATACTACCGTTTGACCTAACGGACTAAATCTGGAATTTATCCCTCATTGCTATCGACATACGACTGGGTCCACTCTTCAAAATAGCTTGTTCCAATGGGAATACACAGACAACCAATTTGTATAGATAGCAGCCTGTTTGTACAATTCTGTTTGCACAATTGATATATAGAATTCCACAGCAAAGTCCAATTCTATCTTAGATTCCTCGCACGGGGGCTCCAAATATGTATATTATCAAAATGACCCAACGTGCGTCTTAGTTTTAGAGTCCTCACAGGGGGCGCCAAATACATTGCTCAAAAAAATAAAGGGAACACTTAAACAACACAATGTAACTCCAAGTCAATCACACTTCTGTGAAATCAAACTGTCCACTAAGGAAGCAACACTGATTGACAATAAATGTCACATGCTGTTGTGCAAATGGAATAGACAACAGGTGGAAATTATAGGCAATTAGCAAGACACCCCCAATAAAGGAGTGGTTCGGCAGGTGGTGACCACAGACCACTTCTCAGTTCCTATGCTTCCAAGGCTGATGTTTTGGTCACTTTTGAATGCTGGCGGTGCTTTCACTCTAGTGGTAGCATGAGACGGAGTCTACAACCCACACAAGTGGCTCAGGTAGTGCAGCTCATCCAGGATGGCACATCAATGCGAGCTATGGCAAGAAGGTTTGCTGTGTCTGTCAGCGTAGTGTCCAGAGCATGGAGGCGCTACCAGGAGACAGGCCAGTACATCAGGAGATGTGGAGGAGGCCGTAGGAGGGCAACAACCCAGCAGCAGGACCGCTACCTCCGCCTTTGTGCAAGGAGGAGCAGGAGGAGCACTGCCAGAGCCCTGCAAAATGACCTCCAGCAGGCCACAAATGTGCATGTGTCTGCTCAAACGGTCAGAAACAGACTCCATGAGGGTGGTATGAGGGCCCGACGTCCACAGGTGGGGGTTGTGCTTACAGCCCAACACCGTGCAGGACATTTGGCATTTGCCAGAGAACACCAAGATTGGCAAATTCGCTACTGGCACCCTGTGCTCTTCACAGATGAAGCAGGTTCACACTGAGCACATGTGACAGACGTGACAGAGTCTGGAGACGCCGTGGAGAATGTTCTGCTGCCTGCAACATCCTCCAGCATGACCGGTTTGGCGGTGGGTCAGTCATGGTGTGGGGTGGCATTTCTTTGGGGGGCTGCACAGCCCTCCATGTGCTCGCCAGAGGTAGCCTGACTGCCATTAGGTACCGAGATGAGATCCTCAGACCCCTTGTGAGACCATATGCTGGTGCGGTTGGCCCTGGATTCCTCCTAATGCAAACAATGCTAGACCTCATGTGGCTGGAGTGTGTCAGCAGTTCCTGCAAGAGGAAGGCATTGATGCTATGGACTGGCCCGCCCGTTCCCCAGATCTGAATCCAATTGAGCACATCTGGGACATCATGTCTCGCTCCATCCACCAACGCCACGTTGCACCACAGACTGTCCAGGAGTTGGCGGATGCTTTAGTCCAGGTCTGGGAGGAGATCTCTCAGGAGACCATCCGCCACCTCATCAGGAGCATGCCCAGGCGTTGTAGGGAGGTCATACAGGCACGTGGAGGCCACACACACTACTGAGCCTCATTTTGACTTGTTTTAAGGACATTACATCAAAGTTGGATCAGCCTGTAGTGTGGTTTTCCACTTTAATTTTGAGTGTGACTCCAAATCCAGACCTCCATGGGTTGATAAATTGGATTTCCATTGATTATTTTTGTGTGATTTTGTTGTCAGCACATTCAACTATGTAAAGAAAAAAGTATTTAATAAGATTTTTTCATTCATTCAGATCTAGGATGTGTTATTTTAGTGTTCCCTTTATTTTTTTGAGCAGTGTATGTCATGTCTTTGGCATCATTAAACTGAAGACATGTTTATCAAATAACTCTGTAATTATTATTACGCGGTTAACCTGATTAGTCGTGTAACTGTAATTAACTAGGAGGTCGGGGCACCAAGGAAAATATTCAGATTACAAAGTTATAATTTTCCTAATATAACCTCTACGGGCCACGGGGGCAGTATTGAGAATTTTGAAAAAAATATGTGCCCATTTTTAACTGCCTCCTACACCAACTCAGAAGCTAGGATATGCATATTATTACCAGATTTGGATAGAAAACACTCTGAATTTTCTAAAACAGTTTGAATGGTGTCTGTAAGTATAACAAAACTCATATTGCAGGCAAAAACCTGTGAAAAATAGATTTTAAAAAAATGAGAATTTTGTGACTGTACTATTTAGTGTCATTGTTTTATAGATACCACAGTGAGAAAGGATTCAGTTCGCAACTCCTAAGGCTTCCACTAGATGTCAACGATCTTTAGAAAGTTGTTTGAAGCATCTGTGATGAATACAGACCGAATTAGAATGCTTACAAGTTGACACCTCATCACTTCATTTTTTGCGCCTGCGCATGAATCTGAGAAGAGTGTCTTTGTCATAATCGTTTATTCTAGACACTTGATAGGTTGTGTGAAAATATTACTGATGTTTACTGATGTTTCACGTTAAAAATGGACCAAAAGATTAATGCTAAACAACGTTTGACATGTTTGAAGAAACGTAAATAGATTATTTACTAGGTTTTCTTTAGCTTTTCGGCGTGACTTTACACTGCCCACCTCATTTGTGGGAGCCTACTGAACGCTAACTATTTGGACATAAATTATGAACTTTGTCAAAAGAAACCACATTTGTTCTGGACCTGGGATCTCTGGCAGCGCCTTCTGATGGAGATAATCAAAGGTAAGGGGATATTTAGAATGTTATTATCGATATTAGATGATGCTAATGCTAACGGTATAGCTTAGCTTAGCTTATAGCTTATTGTTGTTAGCATAGTACCAAGTTTATTGCAAAATGTGATTTCCCAGTAAAGTTATTTTGAGATCTGGCCATTCGGTAGCAATTACGAGATGATAATATATTATTCTTTGAATGACAATATTATAATTTACCAATGTTTTCGAATAGTAATTCCGTGATTTGTAATGCTAGATTCACTGGGAGCATTCGAGCCGAAAAAAATTCTGAATTTCACCGCGACTGTAAATGCTGTTTTTGGATATAAATATGAACTTGATGGAACTAAAAATGCATGTATTGTATAACATAATGTCCTATGAGTGTCATCTGATGCAGATTGTCAAAGGTAAGTGCATAATTCTAGCTAGTTTTCTGTCTGTTGATGCCCTTCTTTGAATTGGCTAAACATTACACGCAGCTATTGTCAATGTACTCTCCTCACATAACCTAACTTTATGCATTCTCCGTAAAGCCTCTGAAAATCGGACAGCGTGGTTAGATTTAGGAGATATATCTTTCAAATGGAGGAAAATAGTTGATTATTTGATTATTTGAAATGATTACTCTTGCAGTTTTGAATTCCCCGCCATGGTCACATGACAATGAATCCCAATACCGGGATAAGATCCTGCCCCCTGGCCTCAACAGGATAACTTTCATATATCATAATATCTGATCTATGAGTCTTCTGATTAATGACGTATTAGTTTACCTCACTTCAGTCTCATTCCAAACGTTGTAAATTGTTGGTTATCTGCACGAACCCAGTCTTCACTATGAGTCATCCATACATCAATTGTCTTAAAATCATTTATTTACTAACTAAGTAAATGCATAACAAACAGTAGATATGGTTACAAGGAAATGATAGAAGAATGTACCCTAGTGGGCTAAACCAGCATGGCGGCTTGTTAGACAAAAGATTTGATAATTAGAACAATTGAAATGCTAATCCTTTGCACATGAACGCTCACTCATTCGGGAACAATTGCAATCAATATATATATTTACGCTCAGTGTGTCGTCGGGATCTTTGTTGAAAAGTCCGTTCTGTTGGAGAGTTTTGTGCTCTCTCTCTCTGTTAGAATGGATATTTCAAAGTGAGATTCATTAATGTCGATATAGGACGGATGTTTTGTCGGTCTTCGCGTTCAATGATACCGAATTCCTAGCTGCAGACTAGTAATTAATATCAAAGACGTGTTATTATTCTGTCGGTATCAATAGTCTAAGAGTTTAACCACGTGGTATGGATAAAGTTCAGAACGAGGAATGCATGGTTAAGCCTTCACCCTCTCGTTATCAAGGTAAGCTGGTCTGGTGATAGAAACCCTGGGTGGGGGTTATATTCAGAATGACAGAAAAAGGCTGTCTCATGACGCCAGGTCCCGTCTGTTCATGGGGGCGTGCCGATGACTTGGTGAAACTTTAAACAGAAAATACAATTCTCTCACATTAACATCTGACAAGCATCCCAACATATTCCAAATAGCTTTATCCTTATTCATTCATTTTATACAACCATTAGATGTGAGTCTCACAACTGAGGCTATTATATAAACAGAGCCATGGTAATGTGGCCGTATTGTCTCTCATGAGATTCACAAAATTGTACCAAACGGACCAGTTCGTAGCTGGATTCGTCACCGATCTTTTACACATTCTCCAGAACATAAATGTCGTTCGGTTCTCCAGTCCTGTGAGGTGGAAGAATTCCTGGGTTCTTTCTATGAAACCCACTCTCTCTTTATACTGTGGCCATGAGGTGGAACATTTTCTTAGGAATTTACGACCGCTCTCACAGGGCCTGGGTAGGGGGAGGTAGGGGGATGGTACATAGAAAACCCAAAGAGGGCAATGTCATGACACCAATATAGAATTTATTTTAAATATTGAGTTAAATTGTCAAATATGTTTTTATTGAAGAGCAAGGTTATGCAGTATACACAAAATATTGTAGATAATATGCTCCATTGTTTAATTGTTTCTTTTTTTACATTCATTTTTTATATATTGTTTCATTGAACGTACAACCACAATAAAGGCATTTTAAGGTCCTTCATCTTCATCATCCTTGTTTTTTGATAGCTTCCATGTTGTTTGTGGACTGGTCATCGGTTTATTGAAATGCTAAATGTTTTTTATTTTATTCACCAGCAGATGGACAAAGGGTTGATCAAAAGAATGTGAACAGGTGATAGAGATTTAGCCTAAATCTCAAACAACAATCCAGATTGGTTAGGGACAGTTTTCCGTATTCAATCTTGCCCCGAGGGCAGCTCTGCCTCAAGGGCTGAATGAATGTGATTGGTTCAATTAAAGCTCAATGGTCAGTCTGCAGAGCTTACAGTGCCCAATGTGAGTTAAATACACTTGCTAGGTGGTAAGTTGGTGTCGGATGGAAGGCATAACACAAGGTTGCTGGATTGAATTTTGTTTTCTAACCTCACTCCAACCCCTAAACAATTCTTCTTACCTAAACTTAACCCAACCCTAGCTAGAGTCCCAGATCTGTTTGTGCTGTCTGACAACTCCTACAGTGGTTCTTCCTTTAAAAGTTGCATCATACTCCAGCACACCTTGTGGGCTGCCGCAGAATTCTATGGCACATTATTTAAGTGTCAGCCATTGTTACCATTAATGCTAGTTAGTGCTAGTTTGACCACCAGAGGGCATCTTTGCGAAGCATTTGACAGTTTTTATTTTTTCTGTACTAGAGAATTTAAAACCTTTTTTGTAAGAACATAGTATATGGGATTAATTTTAAGAAATGTAGCTTCATTTGATACATTTTATGGTGTTTCTGTTCCAAGAAAAATGAAAAACGAAACCCTCAGAGTTTCCTTTAGGAAAATATGGCGATGTACAGCATGGTTTTACCCATTGTCTTGAGATGTACTGTACAGTTATTGAAATAAACATCTGCATTTTGAAAGTATTTTTTTATCGTAATTTGTTTTTAATGAAAGTATAAAGACGTTGTTGAACAGATACTGTGTGAAACATTACAGTACGTAAGTTGGGGGGATTTTCACACCTACAGTAGCCGGGCCATTAAACTAATCAGAACGCGAGCACATATAGCAAGATGGCGCCAACAGAGATGGTCGCCTCGCTTCAGGTCCTCAGAAAACTATGCAGATATCTGTTGTTTTATATATTATTTATTACATTGCTAGCCCAGAAAATCTTGTGTTATTACATACAGCCGGGAAGAACTATTGGATATAAAAGCGATGTCAACTTACCAACGTTATGACCAGGAATACGTCTTTCCCGAAGCGGATCCTTTGTTCGGACCTCCACCCTGGACATTGGATCTTATCCCAGAGGCCGATCCAAAACAACGCGGTCGCCGCAGGAGAGGCAGACAGAGCGGCCTACTGGTCAGACTCAGAAGGCGAGCACACAATCCACTGCTTCTGAGCATATTACTCGCCAATGTCCAATCTCTAGATAACAAGGTGGACGAAATTAGGGCACGAGTTGCCTTCCAGAGAGACATCAGAGATTGTAACATTCTCTGTTTCAAGGAAACATGGCTCACTCGGGATACGTTATCAGAGTCGCTACAGCCACCCGGTTCATTCATGCATCGCGCCGACAGAAACATCTCTCTGGTAAGAAGAAGGGCGGGGGTGTATGCCTTATGATTAACGACTGATGGTATAATCACAACAACATATTGGAACTCAAGTCCTTTAGTTCACCTGACCTAGAATTCCTTACAATCATATGCCGACCGCATTATCTCCCAAGAGAATTATCGTTGATTATAGTCGCAGCCGTGTACTGCTGAGCCAGATATGACAAAGAATTTCAAGTTTCACAGAGGTGAGATGAAGGAGAGGATTCTGGATATCTACGTCAGTGCAGACACCCTGAGAGATGGTGAGACCAGCACCAAGAGAGAAGAGACAGCAGACACTGCTCCTGATAATGGACCAGGAGACCAGCAATCAGGTAACACGCACACTTGGACACACACACTCACAAAACATACACGTTTTTTGTATGTTTCCACAGAGCCTGATATCTCAGGTAAGAGACCCTTCCTACTTTCTGCAGTGTGTTTAGGGCTGCTGTTTGTTCTACTGGCTGGGATCGTAGGCCTGTCTGTCTACTGTGAGTTTGTGTCCAAGTTCATTGCTTATCACCTAGTTGTAAGAGGTGCTGGTTACTAGGCCTATTTACCTGGTGTTTTACCTAGTAACTGTGTTCATACTTTGTAGATAACAGAGCCATTAAAGATTCTGAGGATAAAAGGAACACCTTGTTCCAGAGTTTCTCCCTTTATAAAATCAACACAACTGAAGAGGGAGACCAGTTACAGACCACATACAACACACTGACTGAAGAGAGAGACCAGTTACAGACCAGATACAACAACCTGACTAAAGAGAGAGACCAGTTACAGACCAGATACAACAACCTGACTAAAGAGAGAGACCAGTTACAGACCAGATACAACAACCTGACTAAAGAGAGAGACCAGTTACAGACCAGATACAACAACCTGACTAAAGAGAGAGACCAGTTACAGACCAGATACAACAACCTGACTAAAGAGAGAGACCAGTTACAGACCAGATACAACAACCTGACTAAAGAGAGAGACCAGTTACAGACCAGATACAACAACCTGACTAAAGAGAGAGACCAGTTACAGACCAGATACAACAACCTGACTAAAGAGAGAGACCAGTTACAGACCAGATACAACAACCTGACTAAAGAGAGAGACCAGTTACAGACCAGATACAACAACCTGACTAAAGAGAGAGACCAGTTACAGACCAGATACAACAACCTGACTAAAGAGAGAGACCAGTTACAGACCAGATACAACAACCTGACTAAAGAGAGAGACCAGTTACAGACCAGATACAACAACCTGACTAAAGAGAGAGACCAGTTACAGACCAGATACAACAACCTGACTAAAGAGAGAGACCAGTTACAGACCAGATACAACAACCTGACTAAAGAGAGAGACCAGTTACAGACCAGATACAACAACCTGACTAAAGAGAGAGACCAGTTACAGACCAGATACAACAACCTGACTAAAGAGAGAGACCAGTTACAGACCAGATACAACAACCTGACTAAAGAGAGAGACCAGTTACAGACCAGATACAACAACCTGACTAAAGAGAGAGACCAGTTACAGACCAGATACAACAACCTGACTAAAGAGAGAGACCAGTTACAGACCAGATACAACAACCTGACTAAAGAGAGAGACCAGTTACAGACCAGATACAACAACCTGACTAAAGAGAGAGACCAGTTACAGACCAGATACAACAACCTGACTAAAGAGAGAGACCAGTTACAGACCAGATACAACAACCTGACTAAAGAGAGAGACCAGTTACAGACCAGATACAACAACCTGACTAAAGAGAGAGACCAGTTACAGACCAGATACAACAACCTGACTAAAGAGAGAGACCAGTTACAGACCAGATACAACAACCTGACTAAAGAGAGAGACCAGTTACAGACCAGATACAACAACCTGACTAAAGAGAGAGACCAGTTACAGACCAGATACAACAACCTGACTAAAGAGAGAGACCAGTTACAGACCAGATACAACAACCTGACTAAAGAGAGAGACCAGTTACAGACCAGATACAACAACCTGACTAAAGAGAGAGACCAGTTACAGACCAGATACAACAACCTGACTAAAGAGAGAGACCAGTTACAGACCAGATACAACAACCTGACTAAAGAGAGAGACCAGTTACAGACCAGATACAACAACCTGACTAAAGAGAGAGACCAGTTACAGACCAGATACAACAACCTGACTAAAGAGAGAGACCAGTTACAGACCAGATACAACAACCTGACTAAAGAGAGAGACCAGTTACAGACCAGATACAACAACCTGACTAAAGAGAGAGACCAGTTACAGACCAGATACAACAACCTGACTAAAGAGAGAGACCAGTTACAGACCAGATACAACAACCTGACTAAAGAGAGAGACCAGTTACAGACCAGATACAACAACCTGACTAAAGAGAGAGACCAGTTACAGACCAGATACAACAACCTGACTAAAGAGAGAGACCAGTTACAGACCAGATACAACAACCTGACTAAAGAGAGAGACCAGTTACAGACCAGATACAACAACCTGACTAAAGAGAGAGACCAGTTACAGACCAGATACAACCTGACTAAAGAGAGAGACCAGTTACAACAACCTGACTAAAGAGAGAGACCAGTTACAGACCAGATACAACAACCTGACTAAAGAGAGAGACCAGTTACAGACCAGATACAACAACCTGACTAAAGAGAGAGACCAGTTACAGACCAGATACAACAACCTGACTAAAGAGAGAGACCAGTTACAGACCAGATACAACAACCTGACTAAAGAGAGAGACCAGTTACAGACCAGATACAACAACCTGACTAAAGAGAGAGACCAGTTACAGACCAGATACAACAACCTGACTAAAGAGAGAGACCAGTTACAGACCAGATACAACAACCTGACTAAAGAGAGAGACCAGTTACAGACCAGATACAACAACCTGACTAAAGAGAGAGACCAGTTACAGACCAGATACAACAACCTGACTAAAGAGAGAGACCAGTTACAGACCAGATACAACAACCTGACTAAAGAGAGAGACCAGTTACAGACCAGATACAACAACCTGACTAAAGAGAGAGACCAGTTACAGACCAGATACAACAACCTGACTAAAGAGAGAGACCAGTTACAGACCAGATACAACAACCTGACTAAAGAGAGAGACCAGTTACAGACCAGATACAACAACCTGACTAAAGAGAGAGACCAGTTACAGACCAGATACAACAACCTGACTAAAGAGAGAGACCAGTTACAGACCAGATACAACAACCTGACTAAAGAGAGAGACCAGTTACAGACCAGATACAACAACCTGACTAAAGAGAGAGACCAGTTACAGACCAGATACAACAACCTGACTAAAGAGAGAGACCAGTTACAGACCAGATACAACAACCTGACTAAAGAGAGAGACCAGTTACAGACCAGATACAACAACCTGACTAAAGAGAGAGACCAGTTACAGACCAGATACAACAACCTGACTAAAGAGAGAGACCAGTTACAGACCAGATACAACAACCTGACTAAAGAGAGAGACCAGTTACAGACCAGATACAACAACCTGACTAAAGAGAGAGACCAGTTACAGACCAGATACAACAACCTGACTAAAGAGAGAGACCAGTTACAGACCAGATACAACAACCTGACTAAAGAGAGAGACCAGTTACAGACCAGATACAACAACCTGACTAAAGAGAGAGACCAGTTACAGACCAGATACAACAACCTGACTAAAGAGAGAGACCAGTTACAGACCAGATACAACAACCTGACTAAAGAGAGAGACCAGTTACAGACCAGATACAACAACCTGACTAAAGAGAGAGACCAGTTACAGACCAGATACAACAACCTGACTAAAGAGAGAGACCAGTTACAGACCAGATACAACAACCTGACTAAAGAGAGAGACCAGTTACAGACCAGATACAACAACCTGACTAAAGAGAGAGACCAGTTACAGACCAGATACAACAACCTGACTAAAGAGAGAGACCAGTTACAGACCAGATACAACAACCTGACTAAAGAGAGAGACCAGTTACAGACCAGATACAACAACCTGACTGAATACAGAGACATGCTTCAGAATTTGCTATGTGGTCACTGAGCTGGTTTTCATACCTTTATTCATTATAAAGTCATTTTTTTCATTGAGATCGAGTCCAGTGAATCATGGGAAAAAAATGTGATGTTTATTGTATTGTATAGTATTGAATCAGTGTTGTGTTGTCATCAAACAGAAAAATACCTGTTGTTCTGACGGATGGAAGACATTTGACTGCAGTTGTTACTTCCTCTCTAATGAGGAGAAAACCTGGAAGAAGAGCAGAGAGGACTGTCTGAAGAGAGGAGCAGACCTGGTGATCATAAACAGGGATAAGGAACAGGTGAGAAAGAGAGAGAGAAACAGAGAGAGTGAAAGAGAGAGAGAGTGAGATAGAGAGAGTGAGAGAGAGAGAGACAGAGAGAGAGAGAGCGAAAGAGAGAGGGGGGGTATAGGTGTGCTGGGGGTAGAAATGATCAAACAGTGAGCTCCAAAAGTATTGGGACGGTGACACATTTTTTGTTGTTTTGCCTCTGTACTCCAGCACTTTGGATATGAAAATATACAATGCCCGTGAGGTTAACACTGACCACCCCAAGGTAAGAGACTACTGCTCTATAATAACACTGACCACCCCAAGGTAAGAGACTACTGCTCTATTATAACACTGACCACCCCAAGGTAAGAGACTACTGCTCTATAATAACACTGACCACCTCAAGGTAAGAGACTACTTATCCAAATAACACTGACCACCTCAAGGTAAGAGACTACTGCTCTATAATAACATTGACCACCCCAAGGTAAGAGACTACTGCTCTATAATAACACTGACCACCTCAAGGTAAGAGACTACTGATCCAAATAACACTGACCACCCCAAGGTAAGAGACTACTGCTCTATAATAACACTGACCACCCCAAGGTAAGAGACTACAGCTCTATAATTACACGGACCACCCCAAGGTAAGAGACTACTGCTATAATAAGATTGACCACAATTTAAGTAGTTGGACAGATTTTCTTTGTTGTTCATCCTCTAGGTTCTGAGAGAGAGGCCAGTCCAGCTCTGTGTTCTACTGCAGGTATTGTTGGAGTGGAGATTCTAATGGTGGTGTAGGTCATAACTGTGTGGTGGTACCATACTGGTTATCAGGCCAAGGAGAGTAGTGGGACTATCATTTTTCATATCCAGAGTACTGGATATGTGAGAAAGACCTATTGTAGGTACTTTCTCTGCACTGCTGTTTAAGGAACATGTTAATGATGGTCTGAAGACTGATTTGATTTGGTAGAATACCAAATGTTAAACTAGAAATTAGAGAGTAAGGCACTGGCAGCGCCATTGACGGCTTCCACCATCCTTCCACCATTTTAAAGTAGTCAAGGTAGTCAACTGGGTGGGTTTTCCTATAGGTTGTAGCCTCAGTGGTGCTGCACATGTTGTCACAGACACTATAATTGAACAGATATAAATACGAATCCTCTATCTATCTCTATGGGTCAAGGTCACATTAATAGAAGGAAGAAACTGAGCTTGTATAAAACAGCCAGTAGGGGGAGACAAACACTTATAAAAGTAGGTATTATACCCAACAAGAGGGACTTTTCTGACCAGCCTTCCATTGACAAGCAGATTATTGACAAAACCTAAAACTGACCCTTACCTTAACCCTAACCTTCACTTAATTTGAACCAATTCAGAAACGGAACAGATGCTAAATGTTTTATGATTAAATAAAATGGTGTTATTTATGTTTAAAATTATTCATTTTTTTTCCCTGTAGCTCAGTTGGTAGAGCATGGTGTTTGCAACACCAGGGTTGTGGGTTCGATTCCCACGGGGGGCCGGCACAGAAAAAAAAAGTATGATATGTATGAAATTGTATGAAATGTATGCATTCACTACTGTAAGTCGCTCTGGATAAGAGCGTCTGCTAAATGACTAAAATGTAAAATGTAAAAATGTCTTTACAGATGTCCTGTTGTACTTGTGGTGACCTTATATCCATGGATGAAAAGTGGCCTGTGTTTTAAGGACAGATGCAGTGCAAAAGACCTACATAGAATGTGAATAATGACATTAAGGGTACGTCTCAAATGGCACCATATTCCCTGTATAGTGCACTACTTTTGAACAGGGTGTCACGGTTTTCGTAAGGAGAAGCGGACCAAAGTGCAGCATGTGTGTCGTTACAATTTTTATTTACACTGTGAAACTATGCAATACTTAAACATAAACTAAAGAACAAAACGTGATGCAGAGGTGAAACATACACTACTCAAAAACAATCTCCCACAAACCCAGGTAGAAAAAAACCCCTACTTAAGTGTGATCTCCAATTAGAGACAACGAGGACCAGCTGCCTCTAATTGGAGATCATCCCAAACAAAACCCCAACATAGAAATACAAAACTAGAACATGACAACATAGAAATAGAAAACATCGGAAAAAAACCCTGTCACGCCCTGACCTACTCTACCATAGAAAATAACAACTTTGTATGGTCAGGATGTGACACAGGGTCCATCACTATGTAAGAAATAGGGTTCCATTTGGGACACAGAGTTTAGGGAAGTTATTGCTTGAGCACCTTTTCTATTGTAATTTCAGTTGATTTCAGCATGCGTTGCTATTTAGCCCTACCACTAACTTCCTTTAATAACAGCTTCCTGTCTGTCCGTCAGTGGTTGGTGGTTTTTAGCAGACCTGGACCACGTGTTCTTTAGGTGCACAACATAGTAAAAATGTTTTACAACAGCAAATTAAAATACTTTTTTCTTATTGGACAGGTACAGTTCATCCTTCCCTGTTTCAGTTTCCTTTCCTCCATTTTGTGCCCAATGAATACAATCCAAATACTTTATCTGTGCTTGGTTGAGCTTGCCTGGCTTAATTGAACCAATATAATACTCTCAAACACTCAAAATATTTGACGTATTTCAAATAGTTTTTATGCCCAGTTCTGGTTATTCGTTATTTTTTAAAGCATCAAGAAACATTATTAAGATACACCCAAAAATGTTAATCAGTGATATAGAGTAGAAAGAGATCATATAAGATGGTGTGTATGCATGTGTATGTGTCTATGGTTGTGTTGCTTCACAGTATGTGGGTGGAACTTCCTCCATTAGACCAGGAAGTTACTCAGGAATCAGATAACAAGGTCAAAAGAAGAAGAAAGTGTCCCAACTACAACCAGCCAGAACATGTTACTGTATAACCAGCCAGGACATGTTACTGTATAACCAGTCAGGACATGTTACTGTACAACCAGCCAGGACATGTTACTGTATAACCAGCCAGGACATGTTACTGTATAACCAGCCATGACATGTTACTGTATAACCAGCCAGGACATGTTACTGTATAACCAGCCAGGACATGTTACTGTATAACCAGCCAGGACATGTTACTGTATAACCAGCCAGGACATGTTACTGTATAACTAGTCATGACATGTTACTGTATAACCAGCCAGGACATGTTACTGTATAACCAGCCAGGACATGTTACTGTATAACCAGCCAGGACATGTTACTGTATAACCAGACAGGACATGTTACTGTATAACCAGACAGGACATGTTACTGTATAACCAGCCAGGACATGTTACTGTATAGCCAGCCAGGACATGTTACTGTATAACCAGCCAGGACATGTTACTGTATAACCAGCCAGGACATGTTACTGTACAACCAGCCAGGACATGTTACTGTATAACCAGTCAGGACATGTTACTGTATAACCAGCCAGGACATGTTACTGTACAACCAGTCAGGACATGTTACTGTATAACCAGCCAGGACATGTTACTGTATAACCAGTCAGGACATGTTACTGTATAACCAGCCAGGACATGTTACTGTACAACCAGTCAGGACATGTTACTGTATAACCAGCCAGGACATGTTACTGTATAACCAGCCAGGACATGTTACTGTATAACCAGCCAGGACATGTTACTGTATAACCAGCCAGGACATGTTACTGTTTAACCAGCCAGGACATGTTACTGTATAACCAGCCAGGACATGTTACTGTATAACCAGCCAGAACATGTTACTGTATAACCAGCCAGAACATGTTACTGTATAACCAGCCAGGACATGTTACTGTACAACCAGTCAGGACATGTTACTGTATAACCAGCCAGGACATGTTACTGTATAGCCAGTCAGGACATGTTACTGTATAACCAGCCAGGACATGTTACTGTACAACCAGCCAGGACATGTTACTGTTTAACCAGCCAGGACATGTTACTGTATAACCAGAGAGGACATGTTACTGTATAACCAGCCAGGACATGTTACTGTATAACCAGCCAGAACATGTTACTGTATAACCAGCCAGGACATGTTACTGTATAACCAGTCAGGACATGTTACTGTACAACCAGTCAGGACATGTTACTGTATAACCAGTCAGGACATGTTACTGTATAACCAGGCAGGACATGTTACTGTATAACCAGCCAGAACATGTTACTGTATAACCAGCCAGGACATGTTTCTGTTCCACAAATCCCCACCTACGACAGGGTCAAAAACAGTCAGCTTCGGACACAGACACTCGGTCCTGTTGCCCACCACGCCCCTGGGTGCATGTTTAATTTTTGCCTTAGCACTACACAGCTGATTCAAATTATCAAAGCTTGATGATGAGTTGGTTATTTGAATCAGCTGTGTAGTGCTAGGGTAAAAAACAAAATGTTCACTAAGGGGGGTAAATCAAGGAAGTGCAAAACAATCCCAGAACAACAGCAAAGGACCTTGTGAAGATGCTGGAGGAAACAGGTTAAAAGTATCTATATCCACAGTAAAACGAGTCCTATATCAACATAACCTGAAAGGCCGCTCAGCAAGGAAGAAGCCACTGCTCCAAAACCGCCATAAAAAAGCCAGACTATGGTTTGCAACTGCACATGAGGACAAAGATTGTACTTCTTGGAGAAATGTCTTCTGGTCTGATGAAACAAAAATAGAACTGTTTGGCCATAATGACCATCGTTATATTTGGAGGAAAAGGCGGAGGCTTGCAAGTCGATGAACACCATCCGAACTGTGAAGCACGGGGTTGGCAGCATAATGTTGTGGGGGTGCTTTGCTACAGGAGGGACTGGCGCACTTCACAAAATAGATGGCATCATGAGGAAAGAAAATGATGTGGATATATTGAAGCAATATCTCAAGACATCAGTCAGAAAGTTAAAGCTTGGTCGCAAATGGGTCTTCCAAAAGAACAATGACCCTAAGCTTACTTTTGGCAAAATGGCTTAAGGACAACAAAGTCAAGGTATTGTAGTGGCCATCACAAAGCCCTGACCTCAATCCTATAGAACATTTGTGGGCAGAACTGAATACGCGTATGCGAGCAAGAAGGCCTACAAACCTGATTCAGTTACACCAGCTCTGTCATGAGGAATAGGCCAAAATTCACCCAACTTTTTGTGGGAAGCTTGTGGAAGGCAACCTGAAACGTTTGACCCAAGTTAAACAGTTTAAAGGCAATGTTACCAAATACTAATTGTATTAGTTTATGTAAACTTCTGAGTCACTGGGAATGTGATGAAAGAAAGAAAAGATTAAATAAATCATCCTCTCTGCTATTATTCTGACATTTCACATTCTGAAAATATAGTGGTGATCCTAACTGACCTAAGACAGGGAATTTTTACTAGGATTAAATGTCAGGAATTGTGAAAAACTGAGTTTAAATGTATTTGGCTAAGGTGTATGTAAACTTCCGACTTCAACTGTAAGTATATTACTTATGTTTGTGATGTTTTAACTGTGATGTCTGACGTTGTTTAAAATAACCCTGTAGGTACTGGTATTAACCATGATATCTGACTGTTTTTAACCCTGTAGGTACTGGTATGACCCACAGCCTGATAATGCAGGTCCTACTGGGGAGGAGGACTGTGATGAGATACAACAAGATCAGCATCCTCTGAAGGCATGGAATGACTTGTCATGTGGCAGCAAACTCAACTGGATTTCTGAGAAACGGTTTAACATCACCATGACAACATACTGTAACACATACAGTAGCCTACAGTGCACACAACTTCCTCCTTCATTCTCTCTCACACACACTGTAGGTACTAGATTCAGTCCATATCGCTGAAGATCTGAGCTGTAGTGCAATTAAAAGGCAATGTTCCTGCCTTTGCAGAGACTGCATTCACTGTAAACTCTGCATATGTCAGCTTAATTGAAAATTAACTTCACATTTCAATAGCGTTATAGCGCAGATCTTCTGCTCTATGGATTGAATCTAGGACTTAGTGTCAGAGTGAGCCATAGCAGAGGATGAAGAAAACTAAGCTAATGACTGAGAGAGAGAACATAAACAGAAAAAAAGTACAGTTATATTAAGATTCAGAGGACGGTTTGTATGTAAACATATTGTACTCTATAAAATGCTTGTATTCAGTTTTTTCAGCAACCTGACATGTTATTTGCCATGTAGTCTTATGATTCGTTTTTTTTCATGATCAATTCTAAGCATTAATCTCTTTAATAATAAGAAGATCAAATGCTCAGATGATAATAAAGGAACCATGTCCTCTGAAGTCTACCTGTTTCCTGATTGAATGTGATTGGATACCTAAAACTGTGTTAGACAGAAACAGAAGGCAGGAATGTACTGAGGGAACACATGCACACACACACACAATATACTGGGGGTACCGGAACAGAGTCAATGTGCAGTGGTACAGGTTAGTCAAGGTAATTTGTACATGTATGTAGGGTAAAGTGAGTATGCATAGATAATAAACAGCGACGAGCAGCACACACAAACACATACACTCGACCTAAACAACACAGCATCAGCTTAGTTTATTTCTTAAAAAATTACTTGTGTTTGTGTTTGGGTTGAGTGTGTGTGTGTGTGTGTGTGTGTTTGTGTGTGTGTGTGTGCGTGTGCTTACATTTCTAGTAGAAAATGGAACCCTATTTCCCTCTGTAGTGCACTATATAGAGAATAAGGTGACATTTTTGATGCATCCCAAGTCACCTTCTTATTGGTAGATGGAGCCATGAAGCATCCTGCCACCATCTGTGGGCCACAGACAGAGAACAGGGAGGGACCGGGTGGAGACACACCAGATCAACTATTCATTCATATCGCCAAGACTTCTTTAATAAATGGTTAAACATATTTCTGTGTGGTGTTTCCTTTCTGAACTACATTTTGCAATAGTTTCCCTTTGGGCAAAATCTGGTTGAATCAACGCTGTTTCCACATGAACGTAAACTAAAAAAATCTATGTGATGACGTTGAATCAACATGGGAAACTGATAGGATTTGCAAAAAGTCCTCAACGTAAGGGCGTTTCATACTTGTATCCAAGATGGCGTAGCGGTTGAACGTGTGTTTGTCTTGTCCCGTGTAAATATTCAGTTCTTTTGGGGGTTTTTTGCTATTTTTTGTATATACTTTAATCTCACTTTTCATTTACGAATTAAATATACTTCCCTGCAACCTGCCTCTCCCAATGGGGTATGGATCTGCTACTTTTTACCTTATAACTGGAACCTCCATCAGCAGCTAGCCTGCTAACTAGCTAATAGCTATTAGTCTTTGCTTGCCACTGCTAGTGGGCTTCACCTTTAGCTCGGACACCAGCCGCTTTAGCTCGGATAATACCTGCCAGTTTGCACAGCGCGATATCAACCCTGAGCATATTGGATTGCTTTTTCTCTACTACATCACCGGATTCCTGTTGCAAGCTCTGGACCTTTACACCTGATCATCACAGCTAGATAGCTGCAACCGAGTGGCTATTGTGACTAGCACCTTTGTTCCAAAGCAAGCACCAGTTAGCCTCGAGCTAGGCTCGAGCTAGGCCCATCTCCCGGCTAGCCAACGAGGTATATCAACTAATTATTGGGCTACAATACCTCTTTTGCCAATTGGCCTGGACCCTTTGTCGACACGGAGCCCAGCCGATCCATCACGACTGGTGTCATGATGTTGGCCTGTTGGGGGAGGTTTATGACCTCCATAAATAACTTTCCCCTTTTTCCTCTCTCTACTCTATCGATATGACTATTGAAAATCCCTTTGTTAACATGGAGAGTCTGGTAACATCAAATGGTGGAAAACTGAACAATATTTCGGTAATCCAACCAGTTGAAAATATGCGTTGGTACTTAATGAATATGATGTCAGATCAGTTGGCATCTGAGACATTATTACTGATGATAGGACGACATAAACTGTATCTTGGAAAGTTGACACATTCTAGTTATCAGATTCACATGGAATTGTTGTGCAATTTAAATGTTTGAATATGAAACTATTTGTGACAAGATGAAATGTAATTATTAGGTTCTTAATGAGAGAACGGTTTGACATTAGAACACCACTCTGCTCACTCAGAGATCCCGCCCAAGTGAACAGACATGGGTTGTAAACTATGAAATCCGCCCTTCTTTCACCACTATTATAAACTCGTTGACAAACATTTAACTTCCTGTTCCAAGTACGTGAGGACTTACCATCCCCATGTTGAAAAGATAAAGACCACCTACAGAACTAAGCCAACCTCAGCATGAAGAGCCGTTGCATTAGAGCAGCAACTGTAGATGTGGGCTACTGTAGATGTGGGATTTCAAGGTTTTACTGCTAACCTACAAAGCATTACATGGGCTTGCTCCTACCTATCTTTCCGATTTGGTCCTGCTGTACATACCTACACGTACGCTACAGTCACATGACGCAGGCCTCCTAATTGTCCCTAGAATTTCTAAGCAAAAAGCTGGAGGCAGGGCTCCCCAAAAGAGACAGGCAGGGCTTTCTCCTATAGAGCTCCATTTTTATGGAATAGTCTGCCTACCCATGTGAGAGACGCAGACTCAGTCTCAACCTTTAAGTCTTTACTGAAGACTCATCTCATCAGTAGGTCCTATGATTAAGCGTAGTCTGGCCCAGGAGTGTGAAGGTGAACGGAAAGGCTGGAGCAACGAACAGCCCTTGCTGTCTCTGCCTGTCCGGTTCCCCTCTCTCCACTGGGATTCTCTGCCTCTAACCCTATTACAGGGGCTGAGTCACCGGCTTACTGGTGTTCTTCCATGCCGTCACTGGGAGGGGTGCGTCACTTGAGTGGGTTGAGTCACTGACGTGGTCTTCCTGTCTGGGTTGGCGCCCCCCTTGGGTTGTGCTGTGGCGGAGATCTTTGTGGGCTATACTCGGCCTTGTCTCAGGATGGTAAGTTGGTGGTTGGAGATATCCCTCCAGTGGTGTGGGGGCTGTGCTTTGGCAAAGTGGGTGGGGTTATATCCTGCCTGTTTGGCCCTGTCCAGGGGTATCATCGGATGGGGCCACAGTGTCTCCTGACCCCTCCTGTCTCAGCCTCCAGTATTTATGCTGCAGTAGTTTATGTGTCGGGGGGCTAGGGTCAGTCTGTTACATCTGGAGTATTTCTCTTGTCTTATCCGGTGTCCTGTGTGAATTTAAATATGCTCTCTCTAATTCTCTCTTTCTTTCTTTCTCTCTCTTGGAGGACCTGAGTCCTAGGACCATGCCTCAGGACTACCTGGCATGATGACTCCTTACTGTCCCCAGTCCACCTGGCCATGCTGCTGCTCCAGTTTCAACTGTTCTGCCTGCGGCTATGGAACCCTGACCTGTTCACCGGACGTGCTACCTGTCCCAGACCTGCTGTCCCAGACCTGCTGGAACCCTGACCTGTTCACCGGATGTGCTACCTGTCCCAGACCTGCTGTTTTCAACTCTCTAGAGACAGCAGGAGCGGTAGAGATACTCTTAAAGATCGGCTATGAAAAAGCCAACTGACACTTACTCTTGAGTTGCTGACTTGTTGCACCCTCGACAACTACTATGATTATTATTATTTGACCATGCTGGTCATTTATGAACATTTGAACATCTTGGCCATGTTCTGTTATAATCTCCACCCCGGCACAGCCAGAAGAGGACTGGCCACCCCTCATTGCCTGGTTCCTCTCTAGGTTTCTTCCTAGGTTTTGGCCTTTCTAGGGAGTTTTTCCTAGCCACCGTGCTTCTACACCTGCATTGCTTGCTGTTTGGGGTTTTAGGCTGGGTTTCTGTACAGCACTTTGAGATATCAGCTGATGTAAGAAGGGCTATATAAATACATTTGATTTGCTAAGAGAGGACGGACAGAGTATCTATTCTACCACATACTACCAAGTATCCAGTTTACCACCAGAGACATTCTTCAAAGGACAAGAGATCTCTGCTGGGCAACCCGGCCTACTATCTACGACCAATCTACCGAAGCGCAGCTCAAAGTAAATATTAGATTGCATAAGATACTGTATTTACGATAGCATAGCTGCCTCCGGCCCGATAGAGACACAAAACCTTTTTGCTCCTCAGTCTTCCCGCTTTTTCACTCAAACACAACCCCCTTTCTTTGTGTAACCAGCCGTCATATCTGTTCCGTCCGCTAGGGACGTTTTCCTTTATGACATAATTTTTAATCAATGTATGATCCATTCTATGTAGATGTAATTCTGTGTGATTATTTAGGTATTTAGTAAATCAATAATTAATCCAAATTTTGTATTGCTGATTCAACTTGTTAGCCAGGGTTCGTGAAGATAACCAAGAACTTACAACTTTCAGATGAGACTAAATAAGGTGACGATTAAATATTGACGGCTATTGAGGTAAAATATTACCAGGTCTTTAAGAGTTTATTCGGAAGATAACAGCTCTATTAACATTCCTTCGTGGTGCCCCGACTTTCTAGTTAATTACATTTACCTGATTAGCTTAATCAGGCAATATTAATTACAGAAAAATTATTTTATAGAATAGCCTGTCATATCACTTAATCCGGAATAGCCAAAGATACGACACTGGTCTGCCGACGTAATCATCCGACCGGCTTTTGCGTTGCGGATGTCGCCGAAAACCCATTTGCTAGTCCCGCCCCGCTAGCTTTCTGAACGCCGTGTCTCCCGCTCGCCTAGCGTAGTAACGACTACCGAAAGGCTCCCTGTCTCATCTATTGCTGCTCATTGGACCCTATGATCACTTGACTACACAGCTGATGCCTGCTGGACAGTTCACTAACACAGTACTTCATGTTGTTAATCTGTCGGCCCCAGCCTCGAACTCAGGTCCTGTGTGTAGCTAACTGACCCTCTCTGCCCTTTCATCACCATTTACCCGTTGTTGTTGTCTTAGTTGTTTACCTGTTGTTGTTGTTGTCTTACCCTTTGTTGTCTTAGCTCTCCCAATCAACACCTGTGATTGCTTTTTGCCTCTCTCAAATGTCAATATGCCTTGTCTATTGCTGTTTAAGGTAGTTATTATTGTTTTATTTTACTGCGGAGCCCCTAGTCCCGCTCAACATGCCTTAGATAGCTCTTTTGTCCCACCCCCCACATATGCGGAGACCTCACCTGGCTTAACTGGTGCCTCCAGAGATGCAACCTCTCTCAACGTCCCTCAATGCCTAGGTTTACCTCCACTGTACTCGCATCTTGTCTCTACATTATGCCCTGAATCTATTCTACCACGCCCAGAAATCTGCTCCTTTTATTCTCTGTTCCCAACGCACTAGATGACCAATTCTTATACACTTTAACCGTACCCTCATCCTACTCCTCCACTGTTCCTCTGGTGATGTAGAGGTTAACCCAGGCCTTGTAGCCCCCAGTACTACACCATTTCCCCAGGCACTCTCATTTGTTGACTTCTCAAACCGTACAAGCCTTGGTTTCATGCATGTTAACATCAGAAGCCTCCTCCCTAAGTTTGTTTCATTCACTGCTTTAGCACACTCCGCCAACCCTGATGTCCTAGCCATGTCTGAATCCTGGCATAGGAAGGCCACCAAAAATTCAGAAAATTACATCCCCAACTACAGCATTTTCCGTCAAGATAGAACTGCCAATGGGGACGGAGTTGCAATCTACTGCAGAGATAGCCTGCAGAGTTCTGTCATACTATCCAGGTCTGTGCACAAACAGTTTGAGCTTTTACTTAAAAAAATCCATCTCTCCAGAAATAAGTATCTCACTGTTGCCGCTTGTTATAGACCCCCCTCGGCTCCCAGCTGTGCCCTGGACACCATATATGAATTGATTGCCACCCATCTATCTTCAGAGTTCATACTGTTAGGTGATCTAAACTGGGATATGCTTAACACCCCAGCTGTCCTACAATCTAAGCTAGATGCCCTCAATCTCACACAAATTATCAAGGAACGTACCAGGTACAATCCTAAATCCGTAAACATGGGCACCTTCATAGATATCATCCCAACCAACTTGCCCTCTAAATACACCTCTGCTGTCTTCAACCAGGGTCTCAGTGATCAGTGCCTTATCACCTGGGTCCATAATGGGTCCGCGGTCAAACGACCACCCCTCATCACTGTCAAATGCTCCCTAAAACACTTCTGCGAGCAGGCCTTTCTAATCGACCTGTCCCGGGTATCCTGGAAGGATATTGATCTCATCCTGTCAGTAGAGGATGCCTGGTTGCTCTTTAAAAGTGCTTTCCTCACCATCTTAAATACGCATGCCCCATTCAAAAAATGTTGAACTAAGAACAGATATAGCCCTTGGTTCACGCCAGACGTGACTGCCCTTTACCAGCACAGGGGACAGGGGACAGTTTATTTGAATAAAACACGCATTGGTACAACTTCTGTGGGTTCCCCTGTCATTGAGACAAAGCAGACCCCACTCCTATCTCGGAAGCATCCATCCACCTAGGTACCCGCTATGACTTCCTTTGTGTCAGAAAGAAAGGATGAACAGTATTGGTTGTAGCCAAACTGACACTCCAAAAAAGACCAAAATGGAGGGTGGTTGATAGCACACCCACAAGCGAGCCACTCAGGTGCAGAATGACGCATGAGATGGGAGTAACAACAATTTGTTGCAAGTTGGGGAGGGGGGCTAATAGCTGAACAATAGACTATTCAACCTTTACTAAAGAATAGTCTAACAGCCGAGCTAGGTGATAAAAAAACACCTATCACAGACCAGATTTGCCCTAATGACCAAGGGGGAGTTAGAACACTATGCTTTTGGGTCCCAATGCTCTACTGTGTCTCTAACTGACAATGAATGGGAAATTATAAACTGATAATTGTGCACGACTTCAAATGAAACAAGCGGGGAGCAGGTTTTGAACCATCAACCTTCTTGCCTGAAGTCCAGCTCGCTATCGACTGTGAACCAAAAGCATGCTCAAGCCGCAGAGTTGATAGAGCGTGTCCTCGCGGTAGCTTGCTACTCAATGTATTAAAGTAATGACTTTTCAAATAAGTTACCCTACATGTTATTTGGCTGACAATTTGTTAGCTAGGCTGTCCTTACGAACCACATAGCATATCATTACAGCAATATGTACCGGTATGTTATCTATCTACCTAACGTTAGTAGTTATACATCAAACTTGCCAGTATATTAACTATAGGCTATCTAACTACCCAACGTTTATTGACTTCATTATTCCCGTCATTCTTAGCTTAGCTAAATGGTATAGTCGTTGTGCATTCTCAATGGACATTCGGGTGCTTTCGCAAATTCGCTCTGGCTATCTACACCGATTTCAGCGCACTCTTGTCTGAGTGTACCAGAGTGCAGAATAATGAATTTACAAGCGCTCAAAACACATTGAATATGGCCGGTGTCAGTAAACGTCGGCAAAAAAGCATAATTAAATTGTTTCCAGCAGCACAGTTACAGGCACCAACGCCCTGGTTAACACGAAAACTGCCTAACCAGCTCTGCTAGGTTGAGTAAAATGGTCAGAATGGTCTCATTTGTGTCTGGAAGTAGCTAGCAAACTAGCCAACGTTAGCTTGGGTGCTTGACTGCCGTTGTAAGGCCAGAACGCTCAAATCTACCCTAATACACAGCCCGAACGTTCAGTGTGCGCTCCAAGAACGAAACGGTCTGAATTTACAAACTGACAATCTGACAATGCTCTGTCCTACCAAGGATCATTTTGCTATTTCACTGAGAATTTTAAAGGAAGTTTGTGTTTGTTCTATATCTGTGAGATATAAGAAAGATCAGGAAACATATTTTTATTTTATTTTGATATGTTCAGTACATTCAAACAGTAAACAGATCACTTTTTCCACATTTTGTTAGGTATATATTTGTATATTTCCACACACAATACCCCATAATGACAAAACAAAAAAATATATTTACCAAATTATTAAAAATTAAAAACAGAAATGCATTATTTACGTAAGTATTCAGACCCTTTGCTATGAGACTCCAAATTGAGCTCAGGTGCATCCTGTTTCCATTGATCATCCTTGAGATGTTTCTACAACTTAATTGGAGTCCACCTGTGTTAAATTCAGTTGATTGGACATGATTTGGAAAGGCACACACCTGTCTACATAAGGTCCCACAGTTGACAGTGCATGTCAGAGCAAAAATCAAGCTGTGAGGTCGAAGGAGTTGTCTGTAGAGCTCCGAGACAAGATTGTGTTGAGGCAGAGATCTGGGGAAGCGTAGCAAAACATTTCTGCAGCATTGAAGGTCCCCAAGAACACAGTGGCCTCCATCTTTCTTAAATGGAAGAAGTTTGGAACCATCAACACTCTTCCCACAGCAGCCCGACCAGCCAAACTAAACAATTTGGGGAGAAGGGCCTTGGTCAGGGAGGTGACCAAGAACCCGGTGATCACTCTGACAGAGCTCCAGAGTTCCTCTGTATAGCTGGGAGAACCTGCAGCACTACACCAAAAACGGCTTTATGGTAGAGTGGCCAGACGGAAGTTACTCCTCAGTAAAAGGCACATGACAGCCTGCTTTGAGTTTGCCAAAAGTCACCTAGGACTCTCAGAGCATTAAAAATGTCAACCGTCACATCTGGAGGAAACCAGGTGCTGCTCATCATCTGGCCAATAGCATCCCTACGGTGAAGCATTGTGGTGGCAGCATCATGCTGTGGGGATGTTTTTCAGCGGCAGGGACTGGAAGACTAGTCAGGATTGAGGGAAAGATTAACGGAGCAAAGTACCGAGAGATCCTTGATGAAAACCTGCTGCAGAGCGCTCAGGATCATAGACTGGGGCGAAGGTTCACCTTCCAACAGGACAATGACCATAAGCACACAGCCAAGACAACAAAGGAGTGGCTTCAGGACAAGTCTCTGAATATCCTTGAGTGGCCTAGCCAGAGCCCGGACTTGAACCCAATTGAAAAGACCTGAAAATGTGTCACTGAACTAGATCATTATCACCAACATCGGACTGTCTTGTCTCATTACGCACACCTGGTTCCCATTCCCTCTGATTAGTATGTGTATATATGTGCCCTCTGTTCCCCGTTGTCCTTGTTGATTATTGTTCCATGTCCGTTGGTCTTGTGATTACCTGTGCACTGTTGTATCGGCTTTCGTGTTACCTTGTAATTGTGCACTTGTTATTCCGGGTCTCGTCCTGTGTATTTATTAGAGGTTTACAACTCACTCTTTGTTTGGGATACAGCCCTGTGTTTGTTTTGGGCTTCGTCCCAGTCATGTTCATGACATACTCTATTTTGGGTAAAGAAATAAATAAAAATATTTCGTATACCTGCGCCTGTCTCCTATCATTATACAATGTGACACTGGCAATCCTCATTACGCACACCTGAGCCCCATCCTGAGGCACACCTGGACTCTTTATCTAGCACTCCGTGGCAACACTTCAGGCAGTATTGTATCTGTGTTCATGTTCAGACATTTCTCTTGTTTTGTATCGCTCTATGTTCAGTATTATTATTCAACTCTGCACCTGCTTCTTTTCTCCCATTGTCATCGTTACAGCTACAACCTTGTAGTATTATGTTCTTTCACTTAGTAATACTATCAACAATACGATGGGCAACATTTTTGTCTTGTACAAAGCGCCGAAAATACCGCAAACCTCAGACTCAGGGATTTTATTTACAACTTTTCTTCAACAATTTGCATTAAAATTAGACAATTATTTAAGTAGAGTTTAAAAACCTGAGCAATACATAAATAGTTTCCTCTTTATAATGCACATTAGATCTAAATTTAAGTTCTAAATTTAGATAGTTTATTGATATTATAACCATCTTTTGATAAGTAACTGACGGTTAGGTTCAGAGTAAGCGTTAAGGTTAGTGTAAGGGTCAAGTTTAGGGTTAGGTTAAGGATAGGGTTAGTACTGTAGATAGTTAGTTGAAATGTTACTGATAGTCTGTAGATCTCTGTAGTCTGTAATGCATCTATCCAAATGAAATCGTACAGAGATTACAATGAGGTTTACTGTATTTTTGCACGTTGTACAATTATATTGCATCTGATACCACCACTGTTGTTGTAACATCTTATCAGACTATAATGATCTGATAGTTGAACTTACCAGACTGGAGCATGATAGAGGTTGTTTTGTATTGTTCAGCTTCAGGACTTGTGTTTTTCAGACTGATAAAATATACTTATACCTTGTCAGAGATCTAAATTTACAAGCAGACGTGACTACACACCCTGTTCTCACACTGAAGCAGCAAGATAAGACGTGAACAAAGTCACCCAGACCTTAACCTCTGCACACGTACACATGCATGAGGATGTACACAGCTCTACCTTGGTTCACCACAGGGCCATTTTACACTAAAAGTGATGATGCTGAGAAAGAGTTAACGCTCCCCCGTTTTGTCTTTCTGACGCTCCCCTCAACCCCAAGTCAACCAATGCACCTTGTGGTCAGTTGTCATGGTCACAGTCTCTCAGGTTGTGTGACTGGTAGTGACGTCACTGGATGAGTTCTAGCTATTTCTCAGTAACAGGTTTTATTTGAAAATGTTGTGGCATATGTGTCAGAGGAATCAGAATTAGTTAGGTAACATAGATAATTAAGATGTCTTATCAGCATAATATGCTTATACGATATGCTTGTTATTAGAATATATCCCTTCAGACTCTAGTGTTGGCAGTTACACTTCCTCCCTCCCTCAGCTGGGGCTCAGTTACCTGGGACCCAAAGAGGGGAGAGGTCAGGCTTGTCTTTCACATGTCCCTGGTGCTATGCAGAATATCAGAAAGAGAAGAGGACAGGAGGGAACATTGTCTTCATATGTGAATGTGTCTTTACCTATTCTAAACCATGTGAAGGGATGGTGTGATTAATGGAGAACCAATTACTTGTCTCCACAATGTCTGTGTGCCAGTCACTCCCTCCTTTAGCATTGGGGGGATAAGGTTTGAGACAAGATGTGTGGGGTAGAGTCTGGAACCATTGTATGTCATCTCTGATGTTCTACTTATCCTGGGATAGTGTATGACCTAGAGGCTCACTCCCCTCATTGAGCTTGTCCAGGAGTGTGATCAAAAAGGGGTTTTACTTGAGATGGGAGTATCTGGAGTTGACAATTGATTTATGCCATAGAATGAGTTGGTGTTTTTGTGCTATGAAGTACCAGGAACGAGATCGGAGCCTCGTCTTAGGGGCCAAACTGAACGATAAGAACAGAATATATCACTCCCACCAGCCTTAGTTTGATAATATAATACATGATATGACTCCCACCAGCCTCTGTATCATGCTATGTGATGTATGTGTGATTTCACAGGATCCTGTTAATTGACATATATACTACATATCTCCTGAATGATTTTACAGCAGCCTCAGCCTTCAATGGAGAGCACATTATGGCTCTCACTCTGTGACTGGTGGTGTAGGGGGAAGTTGACCCTAAACACTGATCTTGGGTCAGTTTTGCATTTCCACCACAAATGGTTAAGGTTAGGATCGGGGGAGGGATTGCTGATCATAGATCTATACCTAGGGGAAACTTTCCCCCAAAGTTTGACTGGCCACTGATGACCATTTACAGTGCATTCGGAAAGTATTCAGACCCCCAAACTAAGGCTGGTGGGAGTCATATCATGTAGTATATTATCAAACTACGACTGGTGGGAGTCATATCATGTATTATATTATCAAACTAAGACTGGTGGGAGTCATATCATGTAGTATATTATCACACTAAGACTGGTGGGAGTCATATCATGTAGTATATTATCAAACTACGACTGGTGGGAGTCATATCATGTGTTATATTATCAAACTAAGGTTGGTGGGAGTCATATCATGTATTATATTATCAAACTAAGGCTGGTGGGAGTCATATCATGTAGTATATTATCAAACTACGACTGGTGGGAGTCATATCATGTGTTATATTATCAAACTAAGGCTGGTGGGAGTCATATCATGTAGTATATTATCAAACTACGACTGGTGGGAGTCATATCATGTATTATATTATCAAACTAAGGCTGGTGGGAGTCATATCATGTGTTATATTATCAAACTAAGGCTGGTGTGAGTCATATCATGTAGTATATTATCAAACTACGACTGGTGGGAGTCATATCATGTATTATATTATCAAACTAAGGCTGGTGGGAGTCATATCATGTAGTATATTATCAAACTAAGGCTGGTGGGAGTCATATCATGTAGTATATTATCAAACTACGACTGGTGGGAGTCATATCATGTATTATATTATCAAACTAAGGCAGGTGGGAGTCATATCATGTATTATATTATCAAACAAAGGCTGGTGGGAGTCATATCATGTATTATATTATCAAACTAAGGTTGGTGGGAGTAATATCATGTATTATATTATCACACTAAGACTGGTGGGAGTCATATCATGTATTATATTATCACACTAAGACTGGTGGGAGTCATATCATGTATTATATTATCAAACTAAGGCTGGTGGGAGTCATATAATGTATTATATTATCATACTAAGACTGGTGGGAGTCATATCATGTAATATATTATCAAACTAAGGCTGGTGGGAGTCATATCATGTATTATATTATCAAACTAAGACTGGTGGGAGTCATATCATGTATTATATTATCAATCTAAGACTGGTGGGAGTCATATCATGTAGTATATTATCACACTAAGACTGGTGGGAGTCATATCATGTATTATATTATCAAACTAAGGCTGGTGGGAGTCATATCATGTATTATATTATCAAACTAAGGCTGGTGGGAGTCATATCATGTATTATATTATCAAACTAAGGCTGGTGGGAGTCATATCATGTAGTATATTATCACACTAAAACTGGTGGGAGTCATATCATGTATTATATTATCAAACTAAGACTGGTGGGAGTCAAATCATGTGTTAAGTCACTTCAGTTGAATCACATGATGAAAACCGATGAACACTGTGGGAAACAAACATGTTTAGATTAGAAACTAATGTTGGTGAAAGTCACGTGTTGACCAGTGTTTCTCATCTATTGTGGTTGACTGAAAGAGTTTCACTACATAAAGTCACACAGACGCAGGACAGTGCAGGGAGAAGACACAGCTACAGACGTACATTAGAGTTGAGGTTAGAAGTAGAAGTTACTGTATTTGACCACAAGGGTGTTAAGATGTCAGAGGGAGTCTATGAAAACTCAGATGGATTTGAAGACGGCGAATCTGTTGCAATGAAGAACACAGACATGGATGACCAAATATATGCCAATGTAAGCGCCTTCAAGCCCAGTCCAAGAGATGGAGTTGTTGCTTCAGGTAAGTTTGCATGCACACACACAAATAAACACACACACAAACAAATAAATTGCACACACAATACATTAAACAGGTGAAATTACCCAGTAACACTAGAGATATATTTGTCCCAATCCCGGATGATGTAGTAAAACACATTACTAAAGATCTTATTTTAATGATTTGTGATACAGTACATGTTCAGTGGTGGAAGAGACCCTCTGGAGTTGCTGCAGTGTGTCTGGGGCTGCTGTGTGTTCTCCTAATGGCTGGGATCATAGGCCTGTCTGTCTACTGTAAGTTTAGTATGTTGTCACTGAGACTTGAGTAGCCTACTTAATCATCCTTAATCATCAATGTTGAGATAGTTACATGTTTGATTAACTTTTCCTTTTTACAGATGTAGTCACTGGTCATCATGACTCAAAAGAGAGAGACCAGCTACAGGCCAGTTACAGATTTCTGACTAAAGAGAGAGGCCAGCTACAGACCACTTATAACAACCTGACTAAACACAGAGACCAGCTACAGGCCAGTTACAACACCCTGTCTAAAGAGAGAGACCAGCTACAGACCAGATACAACATTCTGACTAAAGAGAGAGACCAGTTACAGACCCATTACAACACCCTGACTAAAGAGAGGGACCAGCTACGGACCAGGTACAACACACTGACTAAAGAAAGAGACCAGCTACAGACCAATTACAACATTCTGACTAAAGACAGAGACCAACTACAGACTGAGAGAGATTTTGTTAGCGGGAGGCTAACCAATCTCAGTAAGTAAACGCTTTAGTAATACATTGTTATTAATCCCACACACTTTATTGTGTGTCTGTATTCTTTCATTAAGTGTCCAGTGTGATAAAGTTCATGTTTTCATCTTGTAGATCAAATCTGTTGGCAGAAGTTTGATTCCAGTTTGTACTTCCTGTCTACTGAGACTAAAACCTGGGAGGAGAGCAGAGAGGACTGTCTGGAGAGAGGAGCAGACCTGGTGATCATAGACAGCAGTACAGAACAGGTGAGAGAGAGAGAGAGAGAGAGAGAGATGATATGGGTTTGCAGGGGGTAAATGTCATCAAAAATATACATACTGTGTATATATAATGCTCAAAAAAATAAAGGGAACACTTAAACAACACATTCTAGATCTAAATGAAAGAAATAATCTTATTAAATACTTTTTTCTTTACATAGTTGAATGTGCTGACAACTAAATCACACAAAAATAATCAATGGAAATCCAATTTATCAACCCATGGAGGTCTGGATTTGGAGTCACACTCAAAATTAAAGTGGAAAACCACACTACAGGCTGATCCAACTTTGATGTAATGTCCTTAAAACAAGTCAAAATGAGGCTCAGTAGTGTGTGTGGCCTCCACGTGCCTGTATGACCTCCCTACAACGCCTGGGCATGCTCCTGATGAGGTTGCGGATGGTCTCCTGAGGGATCTCCTTCTAGACCTGGACTAAAGCATCCGCCAACTCCTGGACAGTCTGTGGTGCAACGTGGCGTTGGTAGATGGAGCGAGACATGATGTCCCAGATGTGCTCAATTGGATTCAGGTGTGGGGAAAGGGCGGGCCAGTCCATAGCATCAATGCCTTCCTCTTGCAGGAACTGCTGACACACTCCAGCCACATGAGGTCTAGCATTGTCTTGCATTAGGAGGAACCCAGGGCCAACCGCACCAGCATATGGTCTCACAAGGGGTCTGAGGATCTCATCTCGGTACCTAATGGCAGTAAGGCTACCTCTGGCGAGCACATGGAGGGCTGTGCAGCCCCCCAAAGAAATGCCACCCCACACCATGACTGACCCACCGCCAAACCGGTCATGCTGGAGGATGTTGCAGGCAGCAGAACATTCTCCACGGCGTCTCCAGACTCTGTCACATCTGTCACGTGCTCAGTGTGAACCTGCTTTCATCTGTGAAGAGCACAGGGCACCAGTAGCGAATTTGCCAATCTTGGTGTTCTCTGGCAAATGCCAAACGTCCTGCACGGTGTTGGGCTGTAAGCACAACCCCCACCTGTGGACGTCGGGCCCTCATACCACCCTCATGGAGTCTGTTTCTGACCGTTTGAGCAGACACATGCACATTTGTGGCCTGCTGGAGGTCATTTTGCAGGGCTCTGGCAGTGCTTCTCCTGCTCCTCCTTGCACAAAGGCGGAGCTAGCGGTCCTGCTGCTGGGTTGTTGCCCTCCTACGGCCTCCTCCACATCTCCTGATGTACTGGCCTGTCTCCTGGTAGCGCCTCCGTAATCTGGACACTACGCTGACAGACACAGCAAACCTTCTTGCCACAGCTCGCATTGATGTGCCATCCTGGATGAGCTGCACTACCTGAGCCACTTGTGTGGGTTGTAGACTCCATCTCATGCTACCACTAGAGTGAAAGCACAGCCAGCATTCAAAAGTGACCAAAACATCAGCCAGGAAGCATAGGAACTGAGAAGTGGTCTGTGGTCCCCACCTGCAGAACCAGTCCTTTATTGTGGGTATCTTGCTAATTGCCTATAATTTCCACCTGTTGTCTATTCCATTTGCACAACAGCATGTGAAAATTATTGTCAATCAGTGTTGCTTCCTAAGTGGACAGTTTGATTTCACAGAAGTGTGATTGACTTGGAGATACATTGTGTTGTTTAAGTGTTCCCTTCATTTTTTTGAGCAGTGTATTTATGATTCTCAACAACAGGAGTTTCTCTTCAACCTCAAGAAGAGAGTCTGGATTGGTCTGACTGACTCTGTTAATGAGGGGACCTGGAAATGGGTGGACGGCACACCACTGACCACAGGGTGAGAGATGATAACGAATCTGTCAATAAGGCTCCATTCAACCTTTTTCTATACAGGTTATTGTCATTGATGGCAGCAGTAAACAAAGTTAACTTTAAGATGAAAAATGTCTGTATATTATTTAGGATTGTTGTCACGGTTGTCGTAGTATGAAGGAGAGGACCAAAGCACAGCGTGTGTATCATTCCACATTTTCTTTATTAAACTGTGAAACTATGCAACACATACAAATAAACTGAATGAGCAAAACAACAAACCATGACGAAGAGTTACAACATACACTAACTCAAAAACAATCTCCCACAAACCCAGGTGGGTAAAACAACTACTTAAGTATGATCTCTAATTAGATACAACGATGACCAGCTGCCTCTAATTGGAGATCCTCCCAAAAAAACGGCCAACATAGAAATACAAAAACTAGATGATAACATAGAAAATCTAAACTAGAAAACAAAACCTGTCACACCCTGACCTACTCTACCATAGAAAATAACAGCTTTCTATGGTCATGATGTGACAGTATCCCCCCCAAAGGTGCGAACGCCACCTAAAAAAAAAAAAAAAAAAAAGGGAGGGTTAGGGTGGGTGACTAATGTTGGTGGCGGCTCTGGTGCAGGATGAAGAACCTTCTCATCCCGCGTATCCTCCAGCAGAGGAGGCAGCTCCGGTTCGTGGCGTAACCCCCGCTCCGCCCGCTGATCCCTCCGTATTTGTGTCAATGGACCCTGGATCGTCACCGAAGGACCCGGACCGCGGATCATCACCGGAGAATCTGTACTGCGGACCAGCCGCTGGAGGTTCTGGACTGCGGACCGCCGCTGGAAACTCCAGACTGCGGACCGCCGCTGGAGAGTGCGGACTGCGGACCGCCGCTGGAGAGTGCGGACTGCGGACCGCCGCTGGAGAGTGCGGACTGGCGGACCGCCGCTGGAGAGTGCGGACTGGCGGACCGCCGCTGGAGAGTGCGGACTGGCGGACCGCCGCTGGAGACTCCGGACTGGCGGACCGCCGGTTGAGACTCCGGACTGGCGGACCGCCGCTGGAGGCTCCGGACTGGCGGACCGCCGCTGGAGGCTCCGGACTGCGGACCGTCGCTGAAGGCTCCGGACTGCGGACCGTCGCTGAAGGCTCCGGACTGAGGGCCGTCTCAGGAGGCTCCGGACTGCGGGCCGTCTCAGGAGGCTCCGGACTGCGGGCCGTCTCAGGAGGCTCCGGACTGCGGGCCGGCTCAGGAGGCTCCGGACTGCGGGTCGTCTCAGGAGGTTCCGGACTGCGGGCCGTCTCAGTAGGTTCCGAACTGCGGGCCATCTCAGGAGGTTCCGGACTGTGGGCCGTCTCAGGAGGTTCCGGACTGTGGGCCGTCTCAGGAGGTTCCGGACTGTGAACTGTCACCGGAAGCTCTGGACTGGGAACTGTCGCCGGAAGCTCTGGACTGGGAATGCGCACTGGAGGCCTGATGCGTGGGGCTGGCACAGGTGGCACCAGACTGGTAACACGCACCTCAGGGCGAGTGCGGGGATCAGGAACAGGACACCACGGACTGGGCAGGCGCACTGGAGGCCTGATGCGTGGGGCTGGCACAGGTGGCGCCAGACTGGTAACACGCACCTCAGGGCGAGTGCGGGGAGCAGGAACAGGACACCCCGGACTGGGCAGGTGCCCTGGAGGCTTGATGTGTGGGGCTGGCACAGATGGCACCAGACTGGTGACACACACTTCAGGGCGAGTACGAGGAGCAGGCACCGGGCATACTGGGCTGTGGAGGCGCACTGGAGGTCTGGAGTATAGGGCTGGCACAATCCGTCCTGGCTGGATGCTCACTTTAGCCCGGCAAGTGCGGGGCGCTGGCCCAGGACTCACTGGGCTGTGAATGCGCACTAGAGACACCGTGCATATCACCGCAAAACATGGTGCCTAACAGGTCACACGCTCCCTCAAGCGAGTGCGTGGAGGAGACACAGGATGTACCAGACTGGGGAGGCCCACTAAAGGCCCGATGCGTGAAACAGATGCATATGACACCGGACTGGTGTCATGCTCCTCAGCACACCTGCTCTGCAGCGCTCTCAATGCTAACACCTCTCTCCGGAATCTTGCGTCGAGTTCCTCACTCGTCTCCCTGACTGCTCTGGTTCACCCCTCAGCTCTCCACGGTAAGCATGAGGAGTTGGCTCAGGTCCCAAACCTGACTCCACCAAACTCCCCGTGTGCCCCCCCCCAAAATGTTTTGGGGAGCTGCCTCTCAGGCTTCCGTCGTTGCCGTGCTAGTTCCTCGTATTGTCGCCGTTCCTCTCTCGCTGTCTCCGCCTGCTTGCCTTGATGGTATAACGCCTCGTAATATCGCTGTTCTGCTCTCGCTGCTTCAATCTCCACCTTAGGAAGGTGATACTCCCCTGGCCTTGTCCAGGGTCCTGCCCCATCCAGGATTTCCATTCCTGTTTACCACGCTGCTTGGTCCTTTGGTGGTGGGAGATTCTGCCAAGGTTGTCGTAGGATGAAGGAGCGGGCCAAAGCGCAGCGTGTGTATCGTTCCACATTTCCTTTATTAAACTGTGAAACTATGCAATACATACAAATAAACTCAATGAGCAAAACAACAAACCGTGACGAAGAGTTACAACATACACTTACTCAAAAACAGTCTCCCACAAACTCAGGTGGGAAAATCCACTACTTAAGTATGATCTCCAACTAGCGACAACGATGACCAGCTGCCTCTAATTGGAGATGATCCCAAAAAAAGCCCAACATAGAAATGCAAAAACTAGAACATAACAACATAGAAAATCTAAACTAGAAAAAAAAACTGTCACGCCCTGACCTACTCTACCATAGAAAATAACATCTTTCAATGGTCAGGACGTGACAATTGTGATGTTCTAACTGTGATATCTGTCTGTTGTTAACCCTGTAGGTACTGGTATTAACCATGATATCTGACTGTTGTTAACCCTGTAGGGACTGGTATTAACCATGATATCTGACTGTTTTTAACCCTGTAGGTACTGGTATTAACCATGATATCTGACTGTTTTTAACCCTGTAGGTACTGGTATTAACCATGATATATGTCTGTTGTTAACCCTGTAGGTACTGGTATTAACCATGATATCTGACTGTTGTTAACCCTGTAGGTACTGGTATTAACCATGATATCTGATGTTTTTTAACCGTGTAGATACTAGTATTAACCATGAAATCTGAGGGTTTTTAACCCTGTAGGTACTGGTATTAACCATGATATCTGAAGTTTTTTAACCGTGTAGGTACTAGTATTAACCATGATATCTGACGGTTTTTAACCCTGTAGGTACTGGTATTAACCATAATATCTGATGGTTTTTAACCCTGTAGGTACTGGTATGACCCACAGCCTGATAATGCAGGTCCTACTGGGAAGGAAGATTGTGCTGAGATATATAAATATCAGAGTCCTCTAAAGGCATGGAATGACTTGTCATGTGACAGCAAACTCATCTGGATTTGTGAGATAGTGATTTAACATCACCATGACAACGTGCTGTAACACTTCCTCCTTCATTCTCTCTTTCTATCTCTCTCTCTTTCTGTTCCAAACCCCCCGACACACACGCATGCACACAGATGTTTTATTTGCTTCTAGTATCATATTAATAAAAGTCTTACTTATTTCCTGTTTGTAACTTCCTGTGTGCCAGTAGTTATGTTTCATACGTCATCAGAAACAACATGAAGTCAGTACATTTTACTTTGTTCACACTATGTGCTTTTCATAATTTCCAGTTCAAATATATTAATCTTACTTGCTACAGATTTGAACATTTAGGTCTAGTGAAAGCATTCTCAACAGTACCAAACCACCATTACATACACTGTATAAGAGTTGACTGTATCACCAATCAATGAGTGTAGTAGAGATATCAAAGGATGTTACTTAATAATATTTAACAGTCAGTCTTTGTTGTCAAGATACATATAACACAATATAAAATCCTCAAATTTGACTGTTGTTCCCCTACATGGGTTCCAAAAGAGAGAAGTGAAGTGAAGTGGATCTTGTCAGTTGTTCAACCAGCTGTCACTCAAAAATGCAACCAATCAGGTTCATTGAGAGAGAAGGAGAAGGCTTGCCATAACAAAGGTGTTGAATACTCACCGACTCAAGACATTTCAGCTTTTCATTTTGGATACATGTATAAAAACATATTATGGGGTACATTATGGGGTATTTTGTGCAGGCCAGTGACAAAACATCTCAATTTAAGAAATGTTGTATTCAGGCTCTAACACAACAAAATGTGGAAAAAGTCAAGGGGTGTGTATACTTTCGGAAGGAAGTGTATATACAAACTGCACTTTAAAGGGGGTCCTATACTATAGCAAAGGGACTCATGGGTAATCTTGCTCCTAGAATTGTGGACACTATCTATCACTCTCAAGACAACAGGGAGTTTAATCTCGTGGACTTCAGCCAGCTGGAGAGTAGGTGAGCGAATGGGAGAAGGACAGAAAGAATTGAGCAGATGCTATCAAATTAATGCTGCTGCAGCCTAAATAAATCCAGTTGCTAAATTGATATCAAGGGTATTATAAAATGTACCCGTTTCGATACAGTTACTGTTGTGTGTTTGTGACAGGGAATTAGCAAAGATTAGGAGCACACTCTTAAAGGGAGTGCTATTAATCTCAGCTTCTTACCTGTATAAAAGACACCTGTCCACAGATGCAATGAATCAATCAGATTCCAAACTCTCCACCATGGCCAAGACCAAAGAGCTCTCCAAGGATGTCAGGGACAAGATTGCAGACCTACACAAGGCTGGAATGGGCTACAAGACCATCGCCAAGCAGCTTGGTGAGAAGGTGACAACAGTTGGTGCGATTATTTACAAATGGAAGAAACACAAAAGAACTGACAATCTCCCTTGGCCTGGGGCTCCATGCAAGATCTCACCTCGTGGAGTTGCAATGATCATGAGAACGGTGAGGAATCAGCCCAGAACTACACGGGAGGATCTTGTCAATGATCTCAAGGCAGCTGGGACCATAGTCACCAAGAAAACAATTGGTAACACACTATGTCGTGAAGGACTGAAATCCTGCAGCGCCCGCAAAGTCCCCCTGCTCAAGAAAGCACATATACATGCCCGTCTGAAGTTTGCCAATAAACATCTGAATGATTCAAAGGACAACTGGGTGAAAATGTTTTGGTCAGATGAGACCAAAATGGAGCTCTTCGGCATCAACTCAACTCGCCGTGTTTGGAGGTGGAGGAATGCTGCCTATGACCCCAAGAACACCATCCCCACCGTCAAACATGGAGGTGGAAACATTATGCTTTGGGGGTGTTTTTCTGCTAAGGGGACAGGACAACTTAACCGCTTCAACGGGACGATGGACGGGGCCATGTACCATCAAATCTTGGGTGAGAACCTCCTCCCTCAGCCAGGGCATTGAAAATGGGTCGTGGATGGGTATTCCAGCATGACAATGACCAAAAACACACGGCCAAGGCAACAAAGGAGTGGCTCAAGAAGAAGCACATTAAGGTCCTGGAGTGGCCTAGCCAGTCTCCAGACCTTAATCCCATAGAAAATCTGTGGAGGGAGCTGAAGGTTCGAGTTGCCAAACGTCAGCCTCGAAACCTTAATGACTTGGAGAAGATCTGCAAAGAGGAGTGGGACAAAATCCCTCCTGAGATGTGTGCAAATCTGGTGGCCAACTACAAGAAACGTCTGACCTCTGTGATTGCCAACAAGGGTTTTGCCACCAAGTACTAAGTCATGTTTTGCAGAGGGGTCAAATACTAATTTCCCTCATTAAAATGCAAATCATTTTATAACATTTTTGACATGCGTTTTTCTGGATTTTTTGTTGTTATTCTGTCTCTCACTGTTCAAATAAACCTACCATTAAAATTATAGACTGATCATTTCTTTGTCAGTGGGCAAACGTACAAAATCAGCAGGGGATCAAATACTTTTTTCCCTCAATGTACATAGGACATCAAGAACATGATAATTAATGTTTCTGCCGTTAGTGCACATCCTGAAATACAGAGCCTCGAACTTTCAGAACATTTAACCTCTCGTCTTAAAGGAACAACGTTTCATTTAGGAGATGAAGTATTTAGCATTTTATGTATTAATTTCCACAAGTATGTCATTTCAAAAGTTTTCCTTCGTGAAGTAAGGTACCTTCATTTGGATGACACAATGTATTCTGTTTTTTAATATTAGTAATCTGTTTGTTACAGTTTCTTTTACTCAGTTGACTTTTGAAACCTTGGGGCATGGAGCATCAGCCAACCTCATGACAATAACATATTGTTTGTGTGGCAATTGGAAGAATAATAACTATTGGTTTAAACTTCCATGGGTGTGTCTCTATGACTACGGTGTATTTACCAGTGTTCTGAGATTCAGGTTGTTTATCTATGCTCCTGTTCACAGTATCTTGTCCTCAGCTCTTCCTGTCAACATTAGCATGAATCTCCTCAGACTGCTCCATATAAAGGCTAATTCAAATTACCCCCTTAAAATATACTGTGGTACTTTATGGATCTGCACACAGTACAACAGACAGTATATTATGTTGTATATCCTGTTATACAGCTGCTTTAGGTTAACAGTCTGTTGTGTCTGAGAACGTACAGTGTTATAGATGTAGGGAGGACTTCACACTTTAACCAGTGGTTTGAGCAGACAGCAACCTCCAGGAAGAGACATAACACCAGATAGACACCATGATGAGTGTGTGGGTATGTAGCAGGTCCACTGGTGCATTGTGTTTCCATTGGTCACCTATACGTTGTCTCTTGTTTAGTGAAGGTTGTGAGTCATTATCACCTTTCATTAGCATAGTTTTTTTTGTGTGTATGTGTGCCCTCTCAGTACTGTTCTGCCCTCTGTGTGTGTCCAGGTCACACTGTTTTAATAGAAACATGTTTGTGTCCCACCGCGCAAGTCCGTTTGAAACATTCAGTATTATTCAAAATAGATTTGAAGAAATCATATATTTTAGCAGATAAAAAATTTGACACATTGAATTTGCACATAGATCATATAGCATTACTGAGGCTTTGACTCCCCAGCCTTTATTAAACAGAGGTCACGTTATGGCTTGTACTCTGTGGCCAGCCACATATTTCATCACATACATCACCAATGGCCTGATGACATATAGGGGCCTTTTTTCTATATATACTCTTATTCAGAAGTGTGTGGGGGAAATCTATTCTTGCATCTTTCTCATTAGTTTAAAAGGGGAACTTTGTATGTGTTTGTGTGTATGTGTGTATGTCACACTGTTTTAATGATCCAATCACATTCAAGCAGGAAGCTAGTAGACCTGCTAGGACGTTTTCCCTTTATTACTTAACCCTTGGTCTACAATGGTCATGCCCTGCCGAAATCTAATTAACATAATGAAGAAATCCCCATCAAAATCTGTTTGTTTTAACCAGAGATATGTGTTTTTTTGCATGGGCTGCGTCTCAATCGATCTCATCCGCCGATTTCACACTTCCACATCTCTGGGGAAACGTGGCCGAGCAAGAGCGTTTTTTTTTAGACCATGAGACGTCCCAAAAACGACGCCTCACAAAAACGCCTATCAACTATTATGACCACTCTATTGAAAGCTGAGACTCTCTAAAGAACACAATGGTTTCCTTCATTATAAACTATTATAACCACTCTATTGAAAGTTGAGACTCTCATGAACAAGATGGTTTCCTCCGTTATAAACTATTATGACCTATGAATCAATATTTGCATCTTTCTCAGAGGTTGTAAAAAAGGAACTTCAGACTTGTTTGTGTGCTCATGCATTCATTCGGGTGTGCCCTCTCAGTACTGTTCTGCATTCTGTTTGTGTCCAACTGCAAATGACACAGTTTTAACAATCCAATCACATTCAATCAGGAAGCTGGTTAAAGAACATTGTTCCTTTATTACTTTACTTTGTTGTTATGATTAAAGCCATTTATGATAATAATTTAACATGCAAAAAAAAAAATCAAGATATAAAATAAATAAAAAACAAGCATAAGCCTATGGCAAATTACATTAAATTTACATTTTTGTCATTTAGCAGAAGCCCTCATCCAGAGCGACTTACATACGAATAAAAAGTATTAATACAATTATTTTATAGATTGCATGTCTACATACTATCCTCTAAATCTAAAATAATTCAATGTTTTTTTCTTATTATTCTCTTAATTTTATTCTTCCTCCTCTATGTCTCTCTGACACTAAGGCTCTATCTCAATTAATCTTTCCTAGATTTCTCTCCTCCTATCTCCTCTCCTCCTATTTCCGCTCCTCCTTTCAATCTTATTAGAGGAGAAGGTCCAAGGTCACTCCTCTTGGACCATATTATCCAAAGTGTTTTGAGGAGCAGAGGAGGAAGGATGCGAGGAAGAATAAAGGAAGGATTCATTGAAAAGAGCCATTGGCAAGTCTATAATACCACTATTTTACCTTTATGATGAGTTGATATCTCACTTTAACCACTAGGTGGAATTATCACTTAACCATTCAGCACTGTTTCCAACCATCAACATGATAACTACTAGACACTACCAGTAAACATCGAGAGAGAGAGAGAGAGAGAGAGAGAGAGAGAGAGAGAGAGAAAAGCATCTTAAGCCTATTACGGAAATAACAAATAATTACAGTGTGATTGGTTTCTCACAGACCCAGTGTTGTTCAACACATGGTCCGACCTTCCAACTCTTCAATGGGTCTGTTGCCGTCTGTGAGATCTCAACACAAGCCACCTTGTCATTCAAGTTATTAGGTTCCCCTTCCATCCAATAGCTATAAACCACAGAGTGAATCAGAGTTGGAAATCGTCTAAAACATCATAGAGAATCAGTCTGTTAACCTCGTCACCAGGCTTAATTGCTACCATTTGAGAGAGAGAGAGAGAGAGAGAGAGAGAGAGAGAGAGAGAGAGAGAGAGAGAGAGAGAGAGAGAGAGCTGACTGGGGATGAGATTCCCGGACTGTAAAAATGATCATTACAACAACAGAGAAACAGATAGTAAAAGTAATTCAGAACTGTCAATCACTCACGTAGTTGTAAACGGTGTGTTGTCAACCCACTGCCAGATTCCGTCTTTTTTATAAGTACCAATCCAGACATTCTTCTTAAATCCATTAACGAATATCTATAAAATCATTTTGGCAGAAAAACAATGGCCATTATTTAATCTCCACGGCAGAGACATACATAATAGTAGTAGTATAATAATAATAGTAGTAGTATAATGGGGATAGTATAATAGTATTATTATAATAGTAGTAGTATAATAGTACTTTTACTTCACCACATTCCTAAAGATAATTATATAGCTTTTACTACATACATTTTCCCTGACACCCAGAAGTACTTGTTACATTTAGAATGCTTAGCAGGACAAGAAAATTGTCTGATTTACACACTTATCAAGAGGACATCCCTGGCCATCCCTACTGCCTTTGATTTGGCAGACTCACTAAACACTCACTAAACAAACAATTATGTGCGGTCTGTTGCGCAGTCATATTTTACAGCATACAGCGTCTCCCTCAAAATGTGTATATATATATAGCTTGGTTACTAAATGTTGATAAAACTGCTTAGTAACCAAAAAAAAATTGAATTGTAAGTGTTAGATAACACATATCACAAAAACAGTTGAACATTGTCAAGCTTTACCGTATCAAAATTGGAGTCATCTGATGGGGGCGTTTCTACTTTGAACCATTAACTTCTTGACACCTATCACTGTTGGCTGTGTTTCATCTTACAACAACTACATAGAGGCAGCATTTTGTCAAATGTTACAATGTACAGTTGAAGTCGGAAGTTTACATACATACACCTCAGCCAAATACATTTAAACTCAGTTTTTCACAATTCCAGACATTTAATCCTAGCAAAAATTCCCTGTCTTAGGTCAGTTAGCCTGTTAGGGCTAGGGGGCAGTATTTACACGGCCGGATAAAAAACGTACCCGATTTAATCTGGTTATTACTACTGCCCAGAAACTAGAATATGCATATAATTATTGGCTTTGGATAGAAAACACCCTAAAGTTTCTAAAACTGTTTGAATGGTGTCTGTGAGTATAACAGAACTCATATGACAGGCAAAAACCTGAGAAGATTCCTTACAGGAAGTGGCCTGTCTGACAATTCTTGTTCTTCTTGACTCTCTTTATTGAAAACTGAGGATCTTTGCTGTAACGTGACACTTCCTACGGCTCCCATAGGCTCTCAGAACCCGGGAAAAAGCTGAATGATGTAATTCCAGCCCCTGGCTGAAAAACATTAGCGCCTGGTAAGTGGTCTATCAGAGGACAATGAGACTGAGGCGCGTGCACAAGGCGACCCCATGTTTTTATTTTCTCTCTCTTTGAACGTAAACACGCTTTCCCGGTCGGAATATTACCGCTTTTTTACGAGAAAAATGGCATAAAAATTGATTTTAAACAGCGGTTGACATGCTTCGAAGTATGGTAATGGAATATTTCAAATTTTTTTGTCACGAAACGCGTCGTGCGCGTCACCCTTCTTTACACTTCGGATAGTGTCTTGAACGCACGAACAAAACAGAGGATATTTGAACATAACTATGGATTATTTTGAACCAAACCAACATTTGTTATTGAAGTAGAAGTCCTGGGAGTGCATTCTGACGAAGAACAGCAAAGGTAATAACATTTTTCTTATAGTAAATCTGACTTTGGTGAGGGCTAAACTTGGTGAGTGTCTAAATAGCTAGCCCTGTGATGCCGGGCTATCTACTTAGAATATTGCAAAATGTGCTTTCACCGAAAAGCTATTTTAAAATCGGACATAGCGAGTGCATAGAGGAGTTCTGTATCTACATTCTTAAAATAATTGTTATGTTTTTTGTGAACGTTTATCATGAGTAATTTAGTAAATTCACCGGAAGTTTGCGGGGGTATGCTAGTTCTGAACGTCACATGCTAATGTAAAAAGCTGGTTTTTGATATAAATATGAACTTGATTGAACAAAACATGCATGTATTGTATAACATAATGTCCTAGGTGTGTCATCTGATGAAGATCATCAAAGGTTAGTGCTGCATTTAGCTGTGGTTTGGGATTATGTGACATTATATGCTAGCTTGAAAAATGGGTGTCTGATTATTTCTGGCTGGGTACTCTGCTGACATAATCTAATGTTTTGCTTTTGTTGTAAAGCCTTTTTGAAATCGGACAGTGTGGTTAGATTAACCTGTTTGGGCTAGGGGGCAGTATTGAGAATTTTGGAAAAAATATGTGCCCATTTTTAACTGCCTCCTACACCAACTCAGAAGCTAGAATATGCATATTATTGTTCGGGTTTGGATAGAAAACACCCTAAAGTTTCTAAAACTGTTTGAATGGTGTCTGTGAGTATAACATAACTCCTATGGCAGGCAAAAACCTGACAAGGTTTCATGCAGGAAGTGGCCTGTCTGACAAGGAGTCGTGCGTCTTGCATCTGTTTATTGAAAAGTAAGGATCTTAGCTGTAACGTGACAATTCCTAGGGCTCCAATAGGCTCTCAGAACCCGGGAAAAACCTGAAGGATGACGAGGCGGCCTCTGGCTGAAACAGATTATCGCCTTTGGTAAGTGGCCGATCAGAGGACCATTGAATGAGGCGCGTGCATGATTCGCCCCCGTGGAGAAATTTCATTCGGCTGTTTAGGCTCATTGCAGATTCCCGGTCGGAATATTATCGCTTTTCTACGAGATAAATGGCATAAAAATTGGTTTTAAACAGCGGTTGACATGCTTCGAAGTACGGTAATGGAATATTTAGACATTTTTTGTCACGCCATGCGCCATGCTCGTGACCGTGATGTAGCATTCTGATAGTGTCTAGAACTCACGAACAAAACGTCGCTGTTTGGATATAACGATGGATTATTTGGGACCAAACCTATATTTGTTATTGAAGTAGAAGTCCTGTGTATTCTGACGAAGAACAGGAAAGGTAAGAACATTTTTCTTATAGGAAATGTGATTTTGGTGAAGGCTGAACTGGGTGGGTGTCTAAATAGCTAGCCCGTGATGCCGGGCTATGTACTTAGAATATTGCAAAATGTGCTTCATCCGAAAAGCTATTTTAAAATCGGACATATCGAGTGCATAGAGGAGTTCTGTATCTATAATTCTTAAAATAATTGTTATGCTTTTTGTGAACGTTTATCGTGAGTAATTTAGCAAACTGTTAGTAAATTCCCCGGAAGTTTGCGGGGGGTATGCTTTTTCTGAACGTCACATGCTAATGTAAAAAGCTGGTTTTTGATATAAATATGAACTTGATTGAACAGACATGCATGTATTGTATAACATAATGTCCTAGGTGTGTCATCTGATGAAGATCATAAAAGGTTAGTGCTGCATTTAGCTGTGGTTTGGGTTTATGTGACATGATATGCTAGCTTGAAAAATGGGTGTCTGATTATTTCTGGCTGGGCACTCTCCTGACATAATCTAATGTTTTGCTTTCGTTGCAAAGCCTTTTTGAAATCGGACAGTGTGGTTAGATTAACGAGATTATTGTCTTTAAATAGCTGTAAAATAGTCATATGTTTGAGAAATTGAAGTAATAGTATTTCAAACGATTCAAAAATCGCGCCACTGGATTGAAGTGGCTGTTACGTAGGTGGGACGAATTCGTCCCACATGCGCCAGAGAGGTTAACGAGAGTATTGTCTTTAAAATGGTGTAAAATAGTCATATGTTTGAGAAATTGAAGTAATAGCATTTCTAAGGTATTTGAATAACGCGCCACAGGATTCCACTGGCTGTTACGTAGGTGGGACGATTTCGTCCCACCTTCCCTAGAGAGGTTAAGATCCCCACTTTATTTTAAGAATGTGAAATTTCAGAATAATAGTGGAGAAAAGGCTTTTATTTCGTTCATCACATTCCCAGTGGGTCAGACGTTTACATACGCTCAATTAGTATTTGGTAGCATTGCCTCCAAATTGTTTAACTTGGGTCAAACATTTTGTGTAGTCTTCCACAAGCTTCCCACAATAAGTTGTGTGAATTTTGACCCATTCCTCCTGACAGAGCTGGTGTAACGGAGTGAGGTTTGTAGGCCTCCTTGCTCGCACATGCTTTTTCAGTTCTGCCCACAAATGTTCTATAGGATTGAGGTCAGGGCTTTGTGATGGCCACTCCAATACCTTGACTTTGTTGTCCTTAAGCCATTTTGCCACAACTTTGGAAGTATGCTTGGGGTCACTGTCCATTTGGATGTCCCAAACATAATAATGGTCACTATGGCCAAACAGTTCTATTTTTGTTTCATCAGACCAGAAGACATTTCTCCAAGAAGTACAATCTTTGTCCCCATGTGCAGTTGCAAACCGTAGTCTGGCTTTTTTATGGCGGTTTTGGAGCAGTGGCTTCTTCCTTGCTGATCAGCCTTTCAGGTTATCTCGATATAGGACTCGTTTTACTGTGGATATAGATACTTTTGAACCTGTTTCCTCCAGCATCTTCACAAGGTCCTTTGCTGTTGTTCTGGGATTGATTTGCACTTTTCGCACCAAAGTATGTTCATCTCTAGGAGACAGAAACCGTCTCCGTCTTGAGCGGTATGACAGCTGCGTTGTCCCATGGTGTTTATACTTGCGTACTATTGTTTGTACAGATGAACCTGGTCCTTTCAGGCATTCGTAAATTGCTCCCAAGGATGAACCAGACTTGTGGAGGACTACAATTCTTTTCTGAGGTCTTGGCTGATTTCTTTAGATTTTCCCATGATGTCAAGCAAAGAGGCACTGAGTTTCAAGGTAGGCCTTGAAATACATCAACAGGTACACCTCCAGTTGACTCAAATTATGTCAATTAGCCTATCAGAAGCTTCTAAAGCCATGACATCATTTTCTGGAATTTTCCAAGCTGTTCAAAGGCACAGTCAACTTAGTGTATGTAAACTTCTGACCCACTGGAATTGTGATACAGTGATTTATAAGTGAAATAATCTGTCTGTAAACAATTGCTGAAAATATTCCTTTTTCATGCACAAAGTAGATGTCCTAACCGACTAACCGACTTGCTCCAGCCATGGGTTCCCCTTCACCAGACAGAGGCTGATTAAAACTGCAGGTATCTGGTGTTCTATGGATTTATGTTTGTAGAATGCTGGACTGACTGTTCTCAATGTGTGTGATGTAAATGTGTATGTGTATTGTGATGCCAAAATAAACATTTACATCCTGGATGGAGAATTGACATTCTATTCTAGGTTTCGGCACCCAGGGAAGACAATCCCACCACTGGGGAAGAGGTGGTGGGAAATGTTCAGGAGGAGGCACAAGAATCTGAGCATGAGGAGGCTGGACACCCTGGAGAGGGTGAGAGCTGAGCGTGCCACACGTCCAACCATGGATACCTTCTTCACTTTTTATGAGAAGCACTTGGAGGAGAGTGGGTTGAGGGAGAAACCAAGACAAATCTATAAGTGTGATGAGCCTGGATTTCGTAATGGTCAGAGCAGGCACAAAGTGATGGCCCCCCGGGGCGTGAAACACGTGTACCAGCAGGCTCTGGGGACCAAGGAGCACATCACCGAGCTAGCCTGCTTCAGAAAGAGAGGACGAGACAGAGAAAGATGACGCCCCCCACCCCCCCATTTATCATCTACCCCAAGTGTTTTCCCAGCGGCCACTACACACTGGGAGCCCCCCCCCAAGCCTTTTATGGATGGTCAAACAGTGGCTACATTGACGGAGACCTGTTCAGGAAGCACTTCCTTAACTTCTCTAGGGTAGGGGGCAGTATTTTGACGTCCGGATGTAAGGCGTGCCCGTAGTAAACTGCCTGCTACTCAGGCTCAGAAGGTAGGATATGCATATTATTAGAAGATTTGGATAGAAAACACTCTGACGTTTCTAAAACTTTGAATGATGTCTGTGAGTATAACAGAACTCATATGGCAGGCAAAAACCAGAGGAAAATCCAACCAGGAAGTGTGGAAATCTGAGGTTTGTAGTTTTTCAAGTGATTGCCTATACAGTATACAGTAACTTAGGGTTCATTTTGCACTTCCTAAGGCTTCCACTAGATGCCAACAGTCTTTAGAACGTTGTTTCATGCTTCTACTGTGAATAGGGAGAGAATAAGAGCTCCTGGAAGTAGATGAGTGAGAAAATGACATGAGCTCAGTGGCGCGCACTCACTTAGAAGTTAGCTGTGTTCCTTATCATTTTTGAAGAGATTGGAATTGTACGGTTGGAATATTATGGAAGATTTATGATAAAAACATCCTAAAGATTGATTCTATACATCGTTTGACATTTTTCTACTAACATAAATAGAACTTTTTTAGACTTTTCGTTGTGACATTTTGCGCACGCTTCCTGCATTTGGAGTAGTGGACTAAACGCGCAAACAAAAAGGAGGTATTTGGACATAAATGATGGACTTTATTGAACAAAACAAACTTTTATTGTGGAACTCGGATTCTGGGAGTACATTCTGATGAAGATCATGAAAGGTAAGTGAATATTTATAATGTCATTTTTGTCATTTCTATTGACTCCAAAATGGCGGGTATCTGTATGGCTTGTTTTGATATGAGCGCTGTACTCAGATTATTGCAAAATTTGCTTTCGCCAAAAAGCTTTTTTGACATCTGACACAGCGGTTGCACTAAGGAGAAGTGTATCTATAATTCTTTGAATAACTGTTGAATATTTTATCAACGTTTATGATGAGTATTTCTGTAAATGTATGTGCTCATTCACCTGAAGTTTTGCGAGGCAAAACATTTCTGAACATTACACGTCAATGTAAAATGGTGTTTTTGGATGTAAATCTGAACTTTATCGAGCAAAACATACATGTATTGTGTAACATGAAGTCCTATGAGTGCCATCTGATGAAGATCATCAAAGGTTAGTGATTCATTTTAGCTGTATTTCTGGTTTTTGTGACGCCTCTCCTTGCTTGGAAAATGGCTGTGTGGTTTTTCTTGTCTCGGCGCTGTCCTAACATATTCTAATGTTATACTTTCGCCATTAAGCCTTTTTGAAATCGGACAATGTGGTTGGATTAATGAGAAGTGGTATCTTTAAAATGGGATATAATAGTTGTAAGTTTGAGAAATTAGAATTATGAGATTTTTGTTGTTTTGAATTTGCCGCCCTGCTATTTCACTGGCTGTTGAATAGTGTGTCGCTAGCGTCCCACATACCCCAGAGAGGTTAAGCACATAGTGAAGGAGCGCCCTCTCCTTCTTCGCGTCGATGGGCACAAGATCCACATGGACCCGGAGGTGATCACGGCAGCACTAAGGGAATACTTATTTGTCTTCCACCACACTGCACTCATGCCCTGTAGCCTCTGGACGTGGCATAGTTTGGCCCTATAAAGGCTGAGTTCTCCAAGGCAGCTGGAGACCTCAGCCATGTTGACCACTCCTACATGGTAAACAAATCAGAATTTGCCAGAGTATTCCGCTACCCGCACCAAAGCTGCAAGGACATGCGCTATGTGGTGGAAGGGTTTAAGAAGTGTGGCCTCTTCCTTTTTGACCCTTCAGCCATTGAAAGGTCCCATTTAATGCCGTCTTGGTCTCTACCATGTCCCACCACCGCCTCTCCGGGAATAGCAGCACTGTGTCATCCACCAGCACCTCCTCCCCAGCGCCCACAGGAGGACCCCCAGCCCCTGCTCCAGTCCCAGCCCTAGAAGAGCACCCCCTAATAGAGGGGCTGATAGAGAAGAACCTGGGGCACATCCTAACTGTCCTGAAGTATCGGCTGTACCAATACAGAAGACTCCCAGTGGTCGGCACATGCCTCACCAGGGGGGATACCTCACCGGGGAGGAATTCTCACCCTTCTCCTGTCACTGGAGAGGGCCAAGGCAGAGGAGAAAGACAATCGGCAGCCCCAAGAACACAGAGGGCACAGGAGATGGCAGCTATGGATGAGACCATTGATGCCATCTCCTGTGTTGGACGCCCCACAGGAATCCCTCCTGGCAGCTGCGTCACCACCGCCAATGCCTCCCAGTGTGCAACACCTATAGGAGCCGCCGGAGCCTCCAGCTGCAGAAGTAGGCCAAGTGCCTTCTCTCTCAGCCACACCATTGTCGGCCCCTCAACCCCACCATCACAAACACTAGCCTTTCCAAGCCATTGTCAGTGGTTTCATCCACCACCATGATGCACACCACCCCATGTCTGTCACCACCGAAGCGACCTTCTCTGGACCAACTGCCTCCTCCATCTTCCCTAGTTACACCACCATAGCAGCCTCACCTGGTGTCCCTGCCCCCTGCAGTTTGAATACAGCCACCTCTACAGGTAAACACACGTTAAATTACAAAGAAAATACTGTTTGTTATGTTTTTTATAAAACTTCAATGTTTAAACATTTCTCTCTTTACATATCTACAGTCCATAGCACCAGCCCTCAAGGCATGTCCACCTCCTCCAGAACTTCTGCAGCTTCCTCCAGAGGTATTGATGTAAAAAGTTGAAAATTGTTTTCATGAAACATGCTCTGTCTAACACTACTTTTTCTCTCTGCAGCACAGAAAAGGAAGAGAACAGCTCCAGCAGCCACCTCTGTCCCACCACCCATGGCTCCACCCGCAGGTACTTCATCATCTGGTTGTTTTTCTCTCTCAGTTGTGTCAATTACTAGTATTGCTGCAGTACTTCTACATTTGCCAACCATGTTAATCAATTTAATGTTTTTTTTTAATAAAACAAGACACCACCTGCAGTGCTCGCTGCAGAGAGCGTTATCTGCCTGCAAGCTCCCCGCAGGAGTGTGAGTCCGAGGTGCCATGGGTGTGCTGTGACTTCTGACAGCACTGGTTCCACTGCAGGTTTTATTGTGCTTTCTGTAACACTATAGGGATGCAGGTCAATATTTAATTGTTTGTTTTGTTTGTTTTCATATGCAATTATTTATTAGGGAAAAAAAATGATGTCTAAATGATGTCTTATATATAATATATATATTTATTCAGCCCATCTTGTGTATTTCTTCCTTTACTTTCCAAGTGCATCTCTGCAACACAAACTCCAACAGTGTTTTCATTGTGTATGTAATGCACATTACTGAAATTAAAGTTTTATTTTATGTAAATGATTCATACTCATTTATATTTTAGTAGTAATCTTTTATCTACCTTCTCAAAACAAAAGATTAATCTGTAAAACAAATTATGAGACATTATTTGGTTACAACGCTGAAGATGATGTTGGTGAATAACCCTTTCGAAGAGTCCACAGGAGGGTGCACTGGGCTATGCAATGAAAAGTCGATAGGTAATTCATTTTCTTTTAAACTTGAAGGCTAGCCAACCAGTCAACTATCTAGTAAACACTTCGGAGACCAAGTTGGTGTCTCTAATCTGAACAAAATGTAATGTATATGTCTTGTAATTGAACAAAATAGTAAGGTGGCCAATAACTGGGGACCGTATGCCGTGTTTTTTTGCTAAACCGCTTATCGAAAAGCTGATAGTAGTAGTATTTCCACTGAAATGTCAAACAACATTTTTACGACACCAATAATCACAAAATATTGATGGCTTTATCACAGGATAACACAATTGAAGGTAAAATATTTCTTAAACAATGTTGAATATGGCGATAATACTGGGTTCCACGCTAGTAGTATAGTAGTAGTAATATGATAGTAGTAGTATAATAGTAGTAGCATACTAGTATTATAGTAGTAGTAGTAGTAGTTGTAGTAGTAGTAGTAGTAGTAGTAGTAGCAGTAGTATTATAGTAATAGTAGTATTATAGTAATAGTAGCACTATAGTAGTAGTTGAAGGAGTAGTAATAATATAGTAGTAGTATAATAGTTGTTGTAGTAGTAGTATAATAGTACTATAATAATACTAGTATAATAGTAGGAGTAGTATAGTAGTGGTAGTAGTAGTAGAAGTAGTAGTAGTAGTATCGTAGTAATAGTAGTATAGCATTAGTAGTATAGTAATAGTAGTAGTAGTATAGTAGTAGTAGTATAACAGTAGTATTATAAGTCATACGGGGTTCCACGCTAGCAGTATAGTAGTAGTAATATGATAATAGTAGTATAATAGTAGTAGCATACTAGTAGTATAGTTGTAGTAGTAGTAGTAGCAGTAGTAGTAGTATTATAGTAATATTAGTATTATAGTAATAGTATAGTAGCACTATAGCAGTAGGAGTAGTAATTATATAGTAGTAGTATAATAGTTGTAGTAGTAGTATAATAGTAGTATAATAATATTAGTATAATAGTAGGAGTAGTATAGTAGTGGTAGTAGTAGTAGAAGTATCGTAGTAATAGTAGCATAGCATTAGTAGTATAGTAGTATAGTAGTAGTAGTATAACAGTAGTATTATAAGTCATAGTAAAATAGTAGTAGTACAATAGTAGTAGTAGAATAGTAGTTGAATAATATATTACTTATTTGCTTCAAGAGGGCCACCATTGTTCCTGTTCCCAAGAGAGCTAAGGTAACTGAGCTGAATGACTACCGCCTCGTAGCACTCACTTCCGTCATCATGAAGTGCTTTGAGAGACTAGTCAAGGACCATATCACCTCCACCCTACCTGACACGCTAGACCCACTCCAATTTTCTTACCGCCCCAATAGGTCCACAGACGGCGCAATAGCAATCACACTGCACACTGCCCTAACCCATCTGGAGAAGAGGAAAACCTATGTAAGAATGCTGTTCATCGACTACAGCTCAGCATTTAACGCCATAGTACCCTCCAAACTCGTCATTAAGCTCGAGACCCTGGGTTTCAACCCCGCCCTATGCAACTGGGTCCTGGACTTCCTGACGGGCCGCCCCCAGATGGTGACGGTAGGTAACAACATCTCCACCCCGCTCATCCTCAACACTGGGGCCCCACAAGGGTGCGTTCTCATCCCTCTCCTGTACTCCCTGTTCACCCATGACTGCGTGGCCATGCACGCCTCCAACTCAATCATCAAGTTTGCAGACGACAATACAGTGGTAGATTTGAATACCAACAACGACGAGACGGCCTACAGGGAGGAGGTGAGGGCCCTCAGAGTGTGGTGTCAGGAAAATAACCTAACATTCAATGTCAACAAAACAAAGGAGATGATCGTGGACTTCAGGAAACAGCAGAGGGAGCAGCCCCCTATCCACATCGACGGGACAGTAGTGGAGAGGGTGGAAAGTTTTAAGTTCCTCGGCATACACATCACGGACAAACTGAAATGGTCCAACCACACAGACAGCGTGGCAAACTACCTGCCCTCCAGGACACCGACACCACTCGATGTCACAGGAAGGCCAAAAAGATCATCAAGGATAACAACCACCCGAGCCACTGCCTGTTCACCCCGCTATCATCCAGAAGGCGAGGTCAGTACAGGTGCATCAAAGCGGGGACCGAGAGACTGAAAAACAGCTTCTATCTCAAGGCCATCAGACTGTTAAACATCCATCACTAACATTGAGTGGCTGCTGCCAACATACTAACTCAACTCTAGCCACTTTAATAATGGAAAAACTGATGTAATAAACGTATCACTAGCCACTTTAAACAATGCCACTTTATATAATGTTTACATACCCTATATTACTCATTTCATATGTATATACTGTACTCTATACCATCTACTGCATCTTGCCTATGCCGTTCGGCCTTCACTCATTTATACATTTTTATGAACATATTCTTATTCATTCCTTTACACTTGTGTGTATAAGGTAGTTGTGAAATTGTTAGGTTAGATTACTTGTTAGATATTACTGCATGGTCGGAACTAGAAGCACAAGCATTTCGCTACACTCACATTAACATCTGCTAACCATGTGTATGTGACAAATAAAATTTGATTTGATTTTATAGTATAGGTATATAAACTCAGCAAAAAAAGAAACGTCCCTCTTTCAGGACCCTGTCTTTCAAAGATAATTCGTGAAAATCCAAATAACTTCACAGATCCTCATTGTAAAGGGTTTAAACACTGTTTCCCATGCTTGTTTTTATGAACCATAAAAATTAATGAACATGCACCTGTGGAACAGTCGCTAAGACACTAACAGCTTACAGACGGTAGGCAATTAAGGTCACAGTTATGAAAACTTTGGACACTAAAGAGGCCTTTCTACTGACTCTGAAATACACCAAAAGAAAGATGCCCAGGGTCCCTGCTCATCTGTGTGAATCTGCCTGATGCATGCTGCAAGGAGGCATGAGGCCTGCAGATGTGTCCAGGGCAATACATTGCAATGTCCGTACTGTGAGACGCCTAAGACAGCGCTACAGGGAGACAGGACGGACAGGTGATCGTCCTCGCAGTGGCAGACCACGTGTAACAACACCTGCACAGGATCGGTACAGCCAAACATCACACCTGCGGGACAGGTACAACTGCCCAAATTACACCAGCAATGCACAAACCCTCCATCAGTGCTCAGACTGTCTGCAATAGGCTGGGAGAGGCTGGACTGAGGGCTTGTAGGCCTGTTGTAAGCTAGGTCCTCACCAGACATCACCAGCAACAACATAGCCTATCGGCACAAACCCACCGTCACTGGACCACACGAGACTGTCAAAAAGTGCTCTTCAGTGACGAGTCGCAGTTTTGTCTCACCAGGGGTGATGGTCGGATTTGCGCATATCGTCGAAGGAATGAGCATTGCACCGAGGCCTGTACTCTGGTGCAGGATCGATTTGGAGGTGAAGGGTCCGTCATGGTCTGGGGCGGTGTGTCACAGCATCATCGGACTGAGCTTGATGTCATTGCAGGCAATCTCAACGCTGTGCATTACAGGGAAGACATCCTCCTCCCTCATGTGGTACCCTTCCTGTCGGCTAATCCTGACATGACCCTCCAACATGACAGTGCCACCAGCCATACTGCTCATTCTGTGCCTGATTTCCTGCAAGACAGGAATGTCAGTGTTCTGCCATGGCCAGCAAAGAGCCTGGATCTCAATCACATTGAGCATCTCTGGGACCTGTTGGATTGGAGGGTGAGGGCTAGGGCCATTCCCCCCAGAAATGTCCGGGAACTTGCAGGTGCCTTGGTGGAAGAGTGGGGTAACATCTCACAGCAAAAACTGGCAAATCTGGTGCAGTCCACGAGGAGGAATTGAACTGCAGTACTTAAAACCTCTCTGGGGTATGTGGGACGCTAGCGAGTGAAATGTGGGACGCCAGCCAGCCAGTGGGACGCCAGCCAGTGAAATTACAGGGCACCAAATTCAAAACAACAAAAATCTCATAATTAAAATTCTTCAAACATACAAGTATTATACACCATTTTAAAGATAAACTTCTTGTTAATCCAGCCATAGTGTCTGATTTCAAAAAGGCTTTACGGCGAAAGCATACCATATGATTATGTTAGGTTAGCACCTAGTCACAAAAAAACAGCCATTTTCCAGCCAAAGAGAGGAGTCACAAAAAGCAGAAATAGAGATAAAATGAATCACTAACCTTTGATGATCTTCATCATATGGCACTCATAGGACTTCACGTTACACAATACATGTATGTTTGTTCGATAAAGTTCATATTTATATAGAAAATCTCAGTTTACATTGGCGCATTATGTGTTGCCTCTAAAAAACATCCGGTGATATTGCAGAGAGCCACATCAATTTACACAAACACTCATCATAAACTTTGATGAAAGATACAAGTGTTATGCATAGGATTATAGATACACTTCTCCTTAATGCAACCGCTGTGTCAGATTTCAAAAAAGATTTACGGTGAAAGCACACCATGCTATAATCTGAGTATAGCGCTCAGCCACCAAAACAAGCCATACAGATACCCGCCATGTTGTGGAGTCAACAAAAGTCAGAAATAGCATTATAAATTTTCACTTACCTTTGATGATCTTCATCAGAATGCACTCCCAGGTATCCCAGTTCCACAATAAATGTTTGTTGTGTTTCGATAAAGTCCATATTTATGTCCAAATACTTCCATTTTGTTCGCACGTCCAATTCACTATTCCAAATGCAAAAGGCGCATGAACTAAGTCCAGACGAAAAGTCAAAAAAGTTGCATTTCAGTTTGTAGAAACATCTCAAACGATGTATAGAATCAATCTTTAGGATGTTTTTATCATAAATCTTCAATAATATTCCAACCGGACAATTCCTTTGTCTTTAGAAATGAAAAGGAACTCAGCTCTCTCTCACGGCTACGAGCGTGACTGAGCTCATGGCATTTTGCCAGCCACCTGGTTCAAACAGCTCTTATTCTCTCCTCATTAACAGTAGAAGCATGAAACAACGTTCTAAAGACTGTTGACATCTAGTGGAAGCCGTAGGAAGTGCAATATGACCACACAGACACTGTATATTGGATAGGCAATCACTTGAAAAACTACAACCTCAGATTTCCCACTTCCTGGTCGAATTTGTCTCAGGTTTTTTCCTGCCATATGAGTTCTGTTATATTCACAGACATCATTCAAACAGTTTTAGAAACTTCAGAGTGCTTTCTATCCAAATCTACTAATAATATGCATATCCTAGCTTCTGTGCCTGAGTAGCAGGCAGTTTACTCTGGACACGCTTTTCATCCGGACGTGAAAATACTGCCCCCTACTCCAAAGAAGTTAATGCAGCTGGTGGCCACACCAGATACTGACTGTTACTTTTGATTTTGACCCCCCCCCCTTTGTTCAGTGACACATTATTCCATTTCTGTTTGTCACATGTCTGTGGAACTTGTTGAGTTTATGTCTCAGTTGTTGAATCTTGTTATGTTCATACAAATATTTACACATCTTACATTTGCTGTAAATAAATGCAGTTGACTGTGAGAGGACGTTTCTTTTCTTGCTAAGTTTATATAATCTCATGCAAACTTTTGTTTCTGACAGGAAATGTATTTTATAAATTGACAGTGACATGAACATTGGCGATGCAGTTGGTTATACATGTTGAATACTAATCAGAGAAGTAGATGATAATAAAGAAACAGTAGTATTGTAGTATTAATAATGTATTATCTATTACCTGTTCTTCTCTGCTGTTTAAAACAACCAACTCTCCCCCCATTGTTCTGCACTCCTTCTGACCGGCCCCAGCTGTGTTCACCGTGGAAGATAGATAATAGCAGCTGGTGCCAAACTTCCACCATCCAGATAGACATGGTTTCTCTCAGATAAACACAACAGAACAGCAGGCTTTCAAAAGTCTACAAAGATGCTACATATCTTCTATGTACTAAATTAAATGAATGAACTCCACTCACCATGGAACCTAACCCTGGTCTGTAGCTGGTCTCTTTCTTCAGTCATGTTGTTGTAACTGGCCTGTAGCTGGTCTCTTTCTTCAGTCAGGTTGTTGTAACTGGTCTGTAGCTGGTCTCTCTCTTTTGAGTCGTGATGACAAATGACTCCATCTGTAAAAAGGAAGAGTTAATCAAAAATGTAATTACCACACCATTGATGATTAAGTATGATTAAGTAGGCTACATAAGTCTCAGTGACAACATACTAAACTTACAGTAGACAGACAGGCCTATGATCCCAGCCAGCAGGAGAACACACAGCAGCCCCAGACACACTGCAGCAACTCCAGAGGGTCTCTTCCACCGCTGAAAATGCACTAAATCACAAATTATTAAAATAAGTAAAGTCATCTTTGATAATGTGTTTTGCTGTTTCATCCAGGATTGGGACAATTAAATCTATAGTTATACAGGGTAATCTCACCTGTTTAATGTGTGCAATTTGTGTGTGTGTGTGTGTGTGTGTGTGTGTGTGTAATCTTACCTGAAGCATCAACTCCATCTCTTGGACTGGGCTTAAAGGCTCTTACGTTGGCATATAATTGGTCATCAATGTCTGTGTTCTTCATTGCATCAGGCTCATCATCTTCAAATCTATTTGGGATTTCATAGACTCCCTCTGACATCTTAACACACTTGTGCTCAAATACAGTAACTTCAAATTCTAACCACAGCTCTAAATTATGTCTGTAGCTGTGTCTTCTCCCTGCACTGTCCTGCATCTGTGTTATTTACTGTAGTGATACTATTTTTTAAACTTTCAACCACAGTGAAGGGGAAACTGGTCACCACGTGACTTGCACCAGCCTTAGTTTCTAATCTGAACACGTTTGTTTCCCACAGTGTTCATCAGTTTTCAACATATGATTTAACTGAAGTGATAATATACTACATGATATGACTCAATATCGTGCTATATGATGTATGTGTGAATTCACAGGGTCCCAATTTTGGAAAATTCACATATACCCTACAGCCTTCAAATGGAGAGACAATTGTGTCTTGCACTCTTTGACCGGCAGTGCAGGGGGAAGTTGCCACAAGACACTGATCTTAGGTCTGTTTTGAATTTCCACCACGAATGCTTAAAGTTAGGCTTTGTGGAGGGAAACCTGATTATAGATCTGTACCTTATAGGGTCTTTGTTCTATCTATGCTGACTGTGATGAGATACTCAGAATGAAAAGCAGAAGTTCTGATAATATCTCCATAGTTTCAATTTGACAGATTTAAGAATAAAAACTCTTCACATGTATTATGATAAAAAGTTCATATTTCCACCCTGTCTTTCAGTACAACATAACATATACATACCGGTTACGTCTAATGACAAAACTCTCATTGCACTGATTCCACATGACAGCTACCTACATTAACTATTATACAACTCTAAAGCTCTACTCTGTTCCACAATCAGGAGAGAAAGCATCCAATTTGTAAGTCGCTCTGGATAAGAGCGTCTGCTAAATGACGTAAATGTAAATGTAAATCACACAGATCCTTAGATACAGGGACAGAGTCAAAGGTGGCCCTCTAGTGGACATAGTGATAACTACAGGTACAGCTGTATTGTTGGTGACAGAGACCTGGGTGGATGTAGTACTAACTACTGTACAACTGTAGTGTTGGTGACAGACACCTGGGTGGACATAGTACTAACTACAGGTACAGCTGTAGTGTTGGTGACAGAGACCTGGGTGGATGTAGTACTAACTACAGGTACAGCTGTAGTGTTGGTGATAGAGACCTGGGTGGATGTAGTACTAACTACAGGTACAGCTGTAGTGTTGGTGACAGAGACCTGGGTGGATGTAGTACTAACTACAGGTACAGCTGTAGTGTTGGTGACAGAGACCTGGGTGGATGTAGTACTAACTACAGGTACAGCTGTAGTGTTGGTAACAGAGACCTGGGTGGATGTAGTGCTAACTACAGGTACAGCTGTAGTGTTGGTGACAGAGACCTGGGTGGATGTAGTACTAACTACAGGTACAGCTGTAGTGTTGTGACAGAGACCTGGGTGGATGTAGTGCTAACTACAGGTACAGCTGTAGTGTTGGTGACAGAGACCTGGGTGGATGTAGTACTAACTACAGGTACAGCTGTAGTGTTGGTGACAGAGACCTGGGTGGATGTAGTACTAACTACAGGTACAGCTGTAGTGTTGGTGACAGAGACCTGGGTGGATGTAGTACTAACTACAGGTACAGCTGTAGTGTTGGTGACAGAGACCTGGGTGGATGTAGTACTAACTACAGGTACAGCTGTAGTGTTGGTGACAGAGACCTGGGTGGATGTAGTACTAACTACAGGTACAGCTGTAGTGTTGGTGACAGAGACCAGGGTGGATGAAGTACTAACTGCAGGTAGAGGAAGGAGAGGTAGAGAGAGGAGGGGTAGAGAGAAGAGAGGTAGAGAGAGGTTGATGACAGAATAAAGGATGAAAGTAAAGCAAAGTAAAAGTAATAAAAGGATGGGAGTAAGAGTAAGGAAAGGACAGTTGAAGTCGGAAGTTTACATACACCTTAAAACAATACATTTAAACTCAGTTTTTCCCAATTCCTGACATTTAATCCTAGTAAAAATTCCCTGTCTTAGGTCAGTTAGGATCACCACTTTATTTTAAGAATGTGAAATGTCAGAATAATAGTAGAGATAATTATTTATGACAGCTTTAATTTCTTCCATCACATTCCCAGTGGGTCAGAAGTTTACACACACTCAATTCGTGTTTGGTAGCATTGCCTTCAAATTGTTTAACTTTTGTCAAACGTTTTGGGTAGCCTTCCACAAGCTTCCCACAATAAGTTGGGTGAATTTTGGCCCATTCCTCCTGACAGAGCTGGTGTAACTGAGTCAGGTTTGTAGGCCTCCTTGCTCGCACACGCTTTTTCAGTTCTGTCCACAAATTTTCTATTGGATTAAGGTCAGGGCTTTGTGATGGCCACTCCAATACCTTGACTTTGTTGTCCTTAAGCCATTTGCCACAACTTTGAAAGTATGCTTGGGGTTATTGTCCATTTGGAAGACCCATTTGCGACCAAGCTTTAACTTCCTGACTGTCTTGAGATGTTGCTTCAATATATCCACTTAATTTTCCTTCCTCATGAAGCCATCTATTTTATGAAGTGCACCAGTCCCTCCTGCAGCAAAGCACCCCCACAACATGATGCTGCCACCCACGTGCTTCACGGTTGCGATGGTGTTCTTCAGCTTGCAAGCATCCCCCTTTTCCCCCCAAATATAACGATGGTCATTATGGCCAAACATTTACATTTTTGTTTCATCAGACCAGAGGACATTTCTCCAAAAAGTATGATCTTTGTCCCAATGTGCAGTTGCAAACCGTAGTCTGGCTTTTTTATTGCGGTTTTGGAGCAGTGGATTCTTCCTTGCTGAGCGGCCTTTCAGGTTATGTCAATATAGGACTCGTTTTACGGTGGATATAGATACTTTTGTACCCGTTTCCTCCAGCATCTTCACAAGGTCTTTTGCTGTTGTTCTGGGATTGATTTGCACTTTTCACACCAAAGTACGTTCATCTCTAGGAGACAGAAACCGTCTCCTTCCTGTGCAGTATGACGGCTGCGTGGTCCCATGGTGTTTATACTTGCGTACTATTGTTTGTGTGTGTGTGTGCTCTACAGTGCAGTGTCTTTAGCAGGAGCATCAGTGAACACAAAGATCTCAGAGGAGGGTGGCGCCACCATGAGGCCAGCTGGGAATTACAACACATACACACTAGTCAGACCACACATTAGGATCAATACTGGAACTCTATGGGAAATAACGTTTTCAGTCCACTGGCTAACTAACCAGATCTGGCAGAGTTACCAAAACAGGCAACCACATTTCAAATGCGGCCATTCAAATACAACCTTCATATTGGCACTGTGAAAGTAACTTTTGCTCATGACGTTGAGACACAAACACACACCTGTAGTCCTGACAGGCACAGCTCTGGTACATCTCCTCTTCCTGATGCTGTCAGGGCGTTGATGCTCTATTTGACAATGTCTGTCGTTTGTTGTGATGATCCAAGGCCCACACACAGTCTTGCGCAGTTAACTTTGTGGGGACATACAATTCAGTCCCTTTCAAAATCCTATTTTCCTTAACCCCTAACCCTAAACCTAAAACTAAATCCTAACCCTAAAACTAACACTAGCTCCTAACCCTAAGTCTTACCCTAACGCAAATTAACCCTAAACCCCCTAGAAATAGCATTTTACCTTGTGGGGACCAACAAAATGTCCCCAGTTGGTCAAAAAAAGTCTATACTCTATTCTTGTGGGGACAGAACTTCTGCGTCCACACACACATGCACACACACACACCTCAAATGACTAATTGTGTAAGATTTGATCAGAAGGGAAAATGTATTGTTATTCTACACAAGTATAAGGAGAAGAACTTTGGGTTAACTTTTTAAGGTATAGGGGGCAGTATTTTCGATTTCGGATGAAAAGCGTGCCCAGGGTAAACTGCCTAATACTCGGGCCCAGAGTAAAATATTGGCATATTATTAGTAGATTTGGATAGAAAACACTCTGAAGTTTCTAAAACTGTTTGAATGATGTCTGTGAGTATAAAGGCAAAAACCTAAGAAAAATCCAACCAGGAAGTGGGAAATCTGATGCTTGTAGTCTTTTCAAGTCATTGCCTGTCTAACACACAGTGACTTAGGGTTCATTTTACACTTCCTAAGGCTTCCACTAGATGTCAACAGTCTTTAGAACCTTGTTTCAGGCTTTTGCAGTGAACATAGAGCGAACAAGAAGGCCGGGAAGTTGGTGACTTAGAAAATGACATGAGTTCATTGGCGCGCATTCATGTGATGAGGTAGCTGTGTTCCATAATGTTTTTCAAGACATTGGAATCGTCCGGTTGGAATATTATTGAAGTTTATGTTAAAAAGGCCCTAAAGATTGATGCTATACAATGTTTGACATGTTTCTACGAATTTAAATATAACTTTTTTTGACTTTTCATCGTGAAACTTTCATCGCGCTTCCTACATTTGGAGTAGCTTACTGAACGCCCAAACAACAAGGAGGTATTTGGACATAAATTATGGACTTTATCGAACAAAACAACATTTATTGTGGACCTGGGATTCCTGGAAGGGACTTCTGGTGAAGATCATCAACGGTAAGTGAATATTTATAATGCTATTTATGATTTTAGATGACTCCAAAATGGCGGGTATCTGTATTGCCTGATGTATTTTTCTGAGCGCCGTACTCAGATTATTGCAAAGTGTGCTTTCCCCGTGAAGCTTTTTTGAAATCTCTGCTAGCCCTTTCAGTGAATTGGCTAGCAGAGACGTGAACAACCACCCCACCCTCTTCTGTTAGGAGGGGAGGGGGGGGGCAGTAAATACCACACAGACTCATCTCTCCCTGACCATGCAGCATAGAGAGAGAGTTTCACAGTAAGGGATTCTCCCGCCCAATTCTACTACATCCCAGAATTTGAGAATTGAACAATATTCCTATTTTGGAGAATGTGTAAATGGTCACAGGGAAACCAGCTACGACACGGTCCATTTCGTTTCATGTTTGTGACCTCATGAAAGACAATACAGCCACATTACCCTAACTCTGTTTATACAGGTGTCGAAGTTATGAGGTTTGCATCTAATTATTTTATAAAATGAATGAGTAAAGATGAAACTATTTGCGAAATGATGAAATGTGATGTTAACTTTTGAAATTAGAAAATCGCCTTCCCAGTAAAGTTTAACTAAGACAGTAGCCACACCCAAGTGAATAGGCATTGATTGGAAATTATGAACCAACCCCTTTTCTACGTTTCTATAAAAGCCCTGTGACTCAAAGTCACATCAGTTCTGAATACCGTGAGGATTTGTACTCACGTTTAAAAGGGCTAATTCTAATGTCAACCATACAGGACAGGAAACGTGGGAGCTTTCTCTATACATGAAATTAAGGGAGTCCTAGATGACAGCGTTGAAAATAAGGGAGAGCCGCACACTCTGGGAGCTCAGATGCAAAAATGTAATATCCAACAAATCGTTCAGAAACATTGGCACATTCTAAAATACAATGATCGTCTTGGTAATGTGTTTCAGGACCTTCCCTTGGTCGTATTCTCGCGGGGCAGAAATCACAGAGACCAATTGGTACACTCTGATTTACCACCCCAAGATATTCCTGAACACCATCTATTTGAACCCCTACTGGATGGAAATTACAAGTAAATGCAGATCCTTCAAACACCCACAAACAGGGAAATCGATCCCAATCAAAGGTGTTATTACGGGCTCCACTAAGGCAGTTATTTATCTCATAACTTGTCCTTGTGGTAAAAATTATGTGTAAAACAAAGCGTGAATTAAAAGTACGTATCTCAGAGCATCGCAGCACCATTAGGTGCAAAAACTTGACTTAACCAGTTGCAGCCCACTTTTTGGAAGCAAACCACTCGATTTCGTCTCTGCGTTATATTGGCATCGAACATGTCACCCTCCCTAGGAAAGGGGGTGACCTTGATAATTTATTGTTAAAACGAGAGGCTGCCTGAATCTTTAATTTAAAGACCCTTGCTCCCTTTGGTCTCAACATAGACTTTGATCTTAAGCCATTCTTGTGAATATTGTGACTTTGCCAGTGTAATTGTTTGTAAGCTTGTGTAGTTTAAAATGAATCTATGATCATATTTTATCCATTTGTTTTTTGTATGCTGTTCTTTGTATGCCATTCTTTATATTTGAGAATTAACCAATGATATTAGGCAACACTTGGCCATGAGTACAGACACCTATGTGTCTTTTGACACTATATAAACCAGTCATCTCGCAGTGTTTGTGATCATACCCTGATGAAGACAGTTTGGCTGTCGAAACGTTGGATATTACATTTTTGCATCTGAGCTCCTAGAGTGTGCGGCTCTCCCTTATTTTCAAGTTTTCTACTCCGCTAGCCAGCACCTCGCCTTAATAGGTGTGCATTGCTTTTTCTTCTAGATGACAGCCTAACAGACTGCAGCTGGAAAGGTAGCAAATCTTGTACGAGAACACTGACCAACGTGAACAAATCTCCAGAGTGAGATGAACCTCTCAGACCACGTGAACTTCACACGACGACCCAGAAGATTCCACAAAGGGCAGGGTGACATCGACTGGGCAAACCAGAGCCTCACATCACCAACTTCACATAAACACTGCTTTTCCGAATGAGCAATAGACATTTTACATTTTAGTCATTTAGCAGACGCTCTTATCCAGAGCGACTTACAGTAGTGAATGCATACATTTCATACATTTCTTTTCATTTCATAATTTTTTTTTTTCTGTGCTGGCCCCCTGTGGGAATCGAACCCACAACCCTGGCATTGCAAATACCATGCTCTACCAACTGAGCTACAGGGAAGGCTAATGTATTTAGTGGCATATGTATTTATGTGAGAATAGCTTCCCAGGTCTGATAAAGACCAATGTTCCTTAATCTTCCTTCCAAAACCCCCTTCTCTTCTCTCTGAATTTACTGTGTTATAACCAAACTGTTTTGTCTTGTTTAGTCCACTAGGGACGGTATTTTACTGTATAATGTTATGTATTGTATATTGTGTAATTGTTTAATTAGTTAGTAAATAAATAATTGAGCCAATCGGTGTATGGATGATTCATAGTAGAGGCTGGGTTCGTGCAGAGAACCAACAATCTACAACGTTCAGATGAGACTGACAAAGGTAATAAGAATAATTAATGACTGATTCATTGCTATTGATATAAAATATCTCAGATCTTTAAGAGTGGATTCAGGAGATAGCCGCTCTATATAAACAAATTCTTACGTGTTGCCCCGACTTCCTAGTAAATTTAATTTACGTAATTAGTTTAATCAGGTAATGATAATTACAGAGAATTGATTTGATAAAATAGCAGGTCTCCACATTTAATGACAAGCCAGAGATACTGGCTCTTTCCTCGGTGAGTCACCAGTGGACAGTTTCTCCACCTTGTTTTAGCTTTTTTTTTTAACATTGTCTTCTTTTTTATTACCTTGTCGGGTTTTGTTTAGTTTTTTTTATCAGAAAAAGTTAACGTCAATCCATGGAGGCAGAAATTACATTTTCGAAGATTAATTCAAGAAGACAAAAGCTGTGAAAGGAGAGTTGAAAATAAAGCGAAGGCATGGCCAGAAAAGTAATGTTTGTAAAATATTTGGTGAAGTGGTGAAAGAGTATGATAGCAGTGTTATGGTATGTTATGTTATATGTGATGATTGTGAGGTGCTACATAAATTTGACAGTCACAAGATGGGACTTCAAATAGGCCTATGGCACATCAAGGGGAACTGTAGCCTATTGTTTAGATGGGTTAAATTGAAACTGAAATCTGGACACTGACTGTAGATCTATAACCTCTCATATAGCCTTAATATCAACTCCTGCAGAATGAAACACTTATTGCAGTAAAATGATACACCAAATGTAGGCAAAGCTTGGACTTGGGAACAGGAGTGGAGAAATATGATTTATTTATTTATGCATTTTGACAGAATGCAATGCTCCGTTTGATACTATCTGTAGAGGTGCTGTCTTCATCGTAAAAGCAACATAAAAGCTGATCGTATTTTAACCACATAAGATAAGCATCAAAGCCGAACTGAAATCTCATCAGAAACATCTTGGGTCGTTTTTACAGATTTATTTTTCCTTACAACAGGTCAAACTGATTTAATTTGGAAATTTTGCACAGAAAAAGTTTGAATTTTTTGTTGCGTTATTGTATTTTCTCCACTGTCCCTAAACGTAGTTGCTCTGTGAAAGATGACAGAGAAAATGCTAGTTGACATCGGTGAGGTTCATTCTATTGATCTATTACATTATTCTGTTGAGCAAGGGTTTATTTATTCTTCTAGGGCAACATATACATGTAAATACAAAAGAAATGCTACATGTATCTAATTATTGACAAGTTGTCTAACAAATAGATGACCAAAATGTTGGAAATTATTAGCAGAAACATATCTAAATCAAGCGAAACAAAATCATGCACCCTGTGTCAAATAAATACTGAGCGTGGGGGTCAGATTTTCACATACAGTCAGGCGGTTGCGTATGGGTTATTAGCAATTGCGGGCGGGTGTGGGTGAACAAACAGATGACCACTAGGGTGCTTATGTAGTATATCTGAATGTGTCGGCGTGTGCTTGTGTAAGAAATGGAATTCGCCCTTGCTCTCTTTCTAAATGATGCAATTTTTTCAAACTTTCACAAAAGGTCAAGTCTACAGAATGTTGTGCACACGCTATACCACGTGGAGACAGTTTGAATACAGACCATTCCATTGCTATCTATTTGTATACGAAAAACAAACCCAGACCGAATTCCAAATCAATCTACGTGGAATTTAAACAAAGCAGTTCAAGATTCTGCATATATGACAAAGTCATTCAAGTACCATGCATTGCATTTCTACCTGACTGAAGCCATTCAGATTCTTAGAGAAAGACAAGAGACATGTAAGGTCAACCTTTCACAGAACCAACAAGAAGTTTAATCTGAGTGTTCTCAACTACGAGATCTGTTTCGGCACCTTCGCCACAAGCTCTTTAAGATCCGACTTAACCTCTCTAGGGGGTGTGGGACGCTACCGTCCCACCTGGCCAACATCCAGTGAAATTGCAGAGCGCCAAATTCAAAAACAGAAATACTCATTATAAAAATGCATAAAACATACAAGTGTTATACATCGGTTTAAAGATTAACTTCTTGTTAATCCAACCACGGTGTCAGATTTCAAAAAGACTTTACGGCAAAAGCAAACCATGCGATTATCTGAGAACAGCGCCCAGCAGACAAATCATTACATATAGTAACCAGCCAAGTAGAGGAGTAACAAAAGTCAGAAATAGCGATAAAATTAATCACTTACCTTTGATGATCTTCATATGGTTACACTCACAAGACTCCCAGTTACCCAATAAATGTTCGTTTTGTTCGATAAAGTCCCTCTTTATATTCAAAAACCTCAGTTTTGTTGGTGCGTTTTGTTCAGTAATCCATTGGAACAAAGTGCGGTCACAACAAACAGACGAAAAATCCAAAAAGTACCATAAAAGTATGTAGAAACATGTCAAATGATGTTTATAATCAATCCTCAGGTTGTTTTGGTCATAAATAATAGATCATATTTCAACCGGACAATAGCTTCGTCAATAGAAAAGGAAAAACAAGAAAGGCTCCCGGTCATGCGCAGGACTCATGTCTGGAAATTTCCACTGTCCTCTCATTGAAAATGGTGTTTCTCCCTCATTTTTCAGAGTAAAAGTCTGGAACAATGCCTAAAGACTGGCCACATGTAGTGGAAGCCATAGGAATCGTGAACTGGGTCATAAGTCTTTGAATGGTGGATAGGCTTTCAATGGAAAAACAACCTTCAAAATAATAGCACTTCCTGGATGGATTTTCCTCAGGTTTTTGCCTGCCATATCAGTTCTGTTATACTCAGACATTATTTTAACAGTTTCAGAAACTTAAGAGTTTTCTATCCAAATCTACCAATTACATGCATATCCTAGCTTCTGGGCCTGAGTAGCAGGCAGTTTACTTTGGGCACGCTTTTCATCCAAAATTCCAAATGCTGCCCTCTACCCTAGTGAAGTTAACCAACTTTGGGAATGTGTCTTGCTTTGAGATCCTCACTTGCTTTGGCGCTGAGCTAACTTCTTACTCAGCCTTTCCTGAAGAGAGAGAAGCTTTAAGATTTTTGAAGTCACCAACATCCAGACAAAATCACTAACCTGTTGTGTGAAGTCGTCTACACACTAAAGAGCAAGGGAGTAGACAGTGATCTGAATTGCAAATTGATTTTGAGTGGAGGAGAATCAAACGTCAGAGCATCAGATACAGGCTACATAATACTCTATATTATGTTGATAACTACTGTATATTTCTGATCATTACCAACGTTCAATGAGAAGTAGCCTGATCTGACACAGCTGCCCTTGTTACAATGAGGCTTGTACGAACTCAAACCCAGTCACAGAGAAACACAGCAAGCAGAGGTAAGGGTAAATCCAGATCTTTACTGAAAATCTAGGCAGAAACAAGGCAACAGCACCAGAGTGCACTAAACAAAACATAATACCTCAGCAATGCAGCAGGCCAACTGAGGAACCAAAATAGCCGGGCAACCAGGTGAACAGAAAAGGTAATTAAACACAGGTGAAACTAATGAGAACAATCAAGGTAACCTGGGAACTAGAAAAAAAGGCAAGGGTGCCCTCCAGTGACAACCTAAGGAAACACTCAAAATAACTCAGGAACTGTGACAGCCCCAGATTTACAGTGTAAAGATCCTGGCTGTGTTCCAGGTCAGCTACATTGCAGACGCATGTTTAATCTCACGCCTGGATTGGCCTTTAACATATCAAATAGCCACATCATTTAGCAATCTGATGCCCACTACGCTGTCGATGACGTGGCAAAACAACCATTGGTTGATAAAATGCAACGTCTGTGTAATGATCGTCGTAGAGAGGGGACCAAAATGCAGCGTGGCACGTGCTTATGTTTATTTATTAAAACAAACAAACACTCAAACAAAAATAACAAAGGGAAAACAAAAGCACACAGTTCTGTCAGGTGCAAAAACACAAAACAACTACCCACAAACACAGGTGGGAAAAGGCTGCCTAAGTATGATTCCTAATCAGAGACAACGATAGACAGCTGCCTCTGATTAGGAACCATACTCGGCCCAAAACAAAGAAATACAAAACATAGAATGCCCACCCGACACGCTGACCTAACAAAATAGAGAAATAAACCGTCTCTCTCAGGTCAGGGCGTGACAGTACCCCCCCCCCCCCCCCAAAGGTGCGGATTCCCGGCCGCAAGCCTGAAACTATAGGGGAGGGTCCGGGTGGGCATCTATTCTTGGCGGCGGCTCTGGTTCGGGGCGTAGCCCCCACTCCGCCCTCTGATCCCCACGCTTCTGTGTCGCCGGAGGAACCAGACCGTGGATCATCGCCGGAGGCTCTGAACTGCCGACCACCGCTGAAGACTCTGGGCTGCAGGCCATCTCAGGAGGTTCCGGGCTGCAGGCCGTCTCAGGAGGTTCCGGGCTGCAGGCCGTCTCAGGAGGTTCCGGGCTGCAGGCCGTCTCAGGAGGTTCCGGGCTGCAGGCCGTCTCAGGAGGTTCCGGGCTGCAGGCCGTCTCAGGAGGTTCCGGGCTGCAGGCCGTCTCAGGAGGTTCCGGGCTGCGGGCCGTCTCAGGAGGTTCCGGACTGGGGACCGTCGCTACAGGCTCCATGCCATGGATCATCACTGCAGGCTTTGTGCCATGGATTATCACTGGAGGCTTCGTGCCATGGATTATCACTGGAGGCTTCGTGCCATGGATCATCTCTACAGGCTCCGGGCCATGGATCATCCCTACAGGCTTCTTGCCATGGATTATCCCTACAGGCTCCGGGTTCATAGATCATCACTGGAGGCTTCGTGCCATGGATCATCACTGGAGGCTTCGGACCATGGCTCATCACTGGAGGCTTCGAACCATAGATCATCACTGGAGGCTTCTTTCGTGGAGCCGGAACGGGTCTCACCGGACTGAGGAGACGTTCTGACAGCCTGGTACGTGGAGCAGGCACAGGGCGTACCAGGCTTAATAGACTCACTGGAGGGAGAGTGCGAGGAGCAGGCATATGCTCACCATGATAAGCACGGGGAGTTGGCTCAGGTCTCAACCCTGACTCGACCAATCTACCCGTGTGCCCCCAAAAAAATGTTTTGGGGCTGCCTCTCGTGCTTCCCCGGCAGGCTTCTGTATCTTTCCAATACTTGCCCCCAAGTCCAATCTATCCTCTCTCGCAACTCCTCCAGAGACCAGGAATCCATCTCCTCCAGGGCACGCTGCTTGATCCAGTTGTGGTGGGTAGTTCTGTAACGATCGTTGTAGAGAGGGGACCAAAATGCAGCGTGGTACGTGTTCATGTTTTATTTAAATCAAACAAACACTCAAACAAAAATACCAAAATGAAACGAAAGCGCACAGTTCTGTCAGGTACACCTACAAAAAAAAAAAAAAAAAACAACTACCCACAAACACAGGTGGGAAAAGGCTGCCTAAGTATGATTCCTAATCAGAGACAACGATAGACAGCTGCCTCTGATTAGGAACCATACTCTGGACAAAACAAAGAAATACAAAACATAGAATGCCCACCCCATACCCTGACCTAACAAAATAGAGAAATAAACCGTCTCTCTCAGGTCAGGGCGTGACAGTCTGCAATGTATTCGCCCTGAAATGCAACCCCTGTTAAGGCTTGTTTTAAGCTGCATTGACTGCTACTGTATTAAAATTGTTGAGATTAAATGTCTTAGTCATGTGTAATAATTTCTTGACATTTGCTGTCATGTACACCTTGACCACGGCTACCTACAGTACACCTGGCAGTTTTTGAGTTTTGGAAGGGGAGGGATTTTTTGGCCATACGTTGCACGAGACTTGCAAAGAAAGGGGGGAGGGGTGTTACCAAAGATGGTCCTTCCTGGTTCCACCACTAGTCCAACATCTCAATCCCCCACAACCAACACCAATAACTGTCCAGAGGCCAGCGCTCACGCAATAATTGGTTCTGTTGCCGAGATGAAGCCAAAGAGAACCAGTCACTATCATCACATACACATCTGAGTGACATTGTGGCTCACGTGATAAAGCTTCTTTCACATTAGACCATTTTCAAAATCCTTAAAATCACCTTATGTTCTTGACTGTCATAACTAATGGCTGTACAAAGAAATGACACGTCAGTACTGGTTTTAAAGCTTGCTTCACATCACATGGTTTACAAAATCCTACAGTTGTATTACGTTTCACACCATGCGAGTCTTGAAAGGATTGCACGGTGTCCCATCATGTCTAATCTGAAATGAATTATACCAGACAAGCTGACTCAATTGAACCTAAGGTCAGTTCGTAACGGGTTGTAAGAATAACAAAAGTGAGGAGAAAATAAAACTTGGAGGACTCTCTGAGGCTGAGTGAGAGGGTTGGGTGAGAGAGCACTGAGAAGGGTAAGTTGTTTCCTGTGTCTGTGAGGTCACTGGCCGTACGCCTCTCAGGGTAGGAGTGCTGATCTAGGATCAGTTTGGCCTTTTAGATCATAACGAATAAGATTATATGGACAAGGGATCCTAGATCAGCCCCTGAGCTCCGTACTGCTCAATCCACCAATCACAACCAGCAGAGAGAGTGGGAGGAGGAGACAAAACAAAGATAAATGATACAGCTACAGTATCAATCCTAAATACCATGCTAGCCTTTTCATGCAAGTGATATTCTTTCTGTTTCATTAAGTACGTTGTTCACCTAGAAAAACTGGTTTGAGAGACTCAGTCAAGCATAACCGACACACATTGATAACGTGTAAGAACACCATAGGCTGTAGGTTAATAGAGAGAAAGGACTATATGTAGGGTTCTGTCTGGTATGTTGTTCTACGATAAGACTAAACACACTGGCCACGTCCAACTCCCCATAGTAACTAGTAGGCTGATGGATATGCTAAAAATATGTTTTATAATATGTGACATTTCTACTATTGAGTCATAATCATTTCAGTTTTTAATCTGGTGTTCTTCACTACATGCTATTGAGGAAGAGAATTGTCACTTCAGACCCAGATGATAATCAGCTGAAAGTAAGATAAGTGGATAGACTGTAGAAGACAAATTCTCAGTATGGGTGAGTCTAGTATTTGTTGCTTATTGCATACATTTTTACTAGACTGTACATTGTAAATAGCATCATTGTCACAAGTGTCAAATGGAGTAGACCAAGGCACAGCGTGTTTAGTGTTCATCTCGAAGTTTAATGAAGAAATAGAACACTTTACAAAAAGAAACAAAATGACAGCCAACAGTTCCGTCAGGTTTACAAACTACTAAAACGGAAAACAACAACCCACACATGAAAAACAGGCTGCCTAAGTATGGCTTCCAATCAGAGACAATGATAGACAGCTGCCTCTGATTGGAAACCATACCAGGCCAAAACATAGAAAACAAAACAAAAAAATAGAAAACTAGAAAACCCCCACATAGAAACAGAAAACCCCAAAACCCCAAAACAACCACCTGTCACACCCTGACCACTCCATAAAGGAAAAAATGACCTCTTACCAGGGTCAGGACGTGACAATCGTAATAACCAGACAGATAACCATGTAGCGTAATATTAATGTAAGAGATCCGGCCGGCTCGCCAGACTACATTCTAAATAGTATGTAGTATGATTAGAACACAGTAGTTTTAGTCAGTAGTAGTCAAGACAGATGTCAGACACAGTCTAGGTGGTTTGTCTAAGAGGGAGGTTGACAATAAACATCAAATAGTACAACAATCAAGGACATATTTTGGTCATTGACCTTTTTTTAATTGATCTGATAAAGGGGTTTTCATATTCATATGACTGTCTCACACCTGCAAATGGGCCACACACTTATTTAGGAGTTGGATTCTGGGGAAACAAATGTTTTAAATAGATGGTTGACAGATGCTTCGGTTTAGGTAGGCTGCAGTGACATGGAGCATTGTTCACAGTTACCAGAAGAGGGAAGCATTTCACTTAATCAGCTAAAGGCATGATTGACAGAGAAAGTTTAGGCTATGGTTATTCAAATCCAGTCTCACACAGTAGGGGTCAGTTCAGTGATTGCCTAAATTCAACACACCTGTTCTTCCAGGACGGATAAATTCAAAACATAACGTGCCTGCGCCCCTCCAGGACCATGGTTGCCTACAAATTGCAGAACTTCCCAACCCTCTCCTCTGGGTTCACCAGACAGGCACACCTGCATCAAATAGTCAAGGGGTTGATTGTTACTAGACTGAATCAGGTGTGTCAGATTAGGACCACTGAAAACCAAACACACACTAATGTACCCAGAGGCCTTTAGTTACCTGACACAGCTCATTCTGCACAGCAGCCAGTAGAGGGCAGTATTTAACTCCACAAGCTAAAGGAATGATTGGCAGACTAAGCTCTGACAAGACAAACCTTTCTGCGGCACTCCAGGACCAGGGTTTTCTACTACACTGTAGGTGCAGTACTTTCCAACCCTCTCCGCTGGGTTCACCAGACAGGCACACCTGCATCAATTAGTCAAGGGTTTGATGGTTAGTAGACTGAATCAGGTGTGCCAGTTTAGTGCTAAAACCAAAATGGGAAATGTCTGATGGTCCCTGAGAAGAGGGTTGGGAAACCCTGGACTGGGGGCCTCAATCTCCACTGTACTGCTGCTTTCCATTATTCTGAGTGATTGATTGATTAAGAGGTTAAAGCGGTATATTGGCTATCAGTATTCCAGACCTGAATCAGTCCCTGATTAGAGGAGAAGGATGATGAGGTTTAAGGGTACTTCTGTACTGTTACTATGGGAAACTTTTCTCATTGTCAGCAGTGGTGTTGGTCATGTCCACAAATAGATCAGTGTGAAAGAACTGTGAACAAACCATTCTCAGAAGCCATGTGGTGTTTCCTGCCTGTGTGGGTGTGTGTGTTAAAATGTGACCTCTATTGATCTGTGTAAACACACAAACCTCTACAGATATGTCTGCTGGATTAGGTGCTACAGTATCTATATAGTGGCTGGACTCCAGCATAAACTTTACACAGTCAGCAGCTATGTTCCCAAACAGTAAGGCCACCTCCAATTAGTCTCAATCTGTTCCCTTCCTTTACTTGTCTCCTTTACTTGTCTCCTTTGCTTTGTTACCATCAAAGATCTGAAAGACCTCACCATATGAATGCAATGTTATGGAATGCTATCAACCTACCAGGCCTCACACATCTCAGTCATAACAAAGGAACGGAAACAGCCATAACCAGCAGTATTAGAATATTGGGATACTGTTAAAATCATACCTTGGACACTGGCATGAGAGAACACTTAAAACCAAACACACACTAATTTACCCAGAGGCCTTTAGTTATTTGACACATTTCATTCTGCACGGCAGCCAGAAGAGGGCAGTATTGAACTCCACAAGCTGTAGGTGCAGTACTTTCCAACCCTCTCCAATGGGACCACCAGACAGGCACACCTGCATCAAATAGTCAAGGGGTTGATTGTTAGTAGAATGAATCAGGTTTGCCAGATTAGGTCTAAAACAAAAATGTGAAACGTCTGGTGGTCCCTGAGAAGAGGGTTGGGAAACCCTGGACTGGGGGCCTCAAGCTTCACTTTAGTGCTGCTTTCCATTATTCTGGGTGATTGATTTATTAGTGGTATATTGGCTATTAGTATTCCAGGCCAGAATCAGTCCCTGGTTAGAGGGGAAGGATGATGATGAGGTTTAAGGGTCTTTCTGTACTGTTACTATGGGAACCTTTATTCAGTATCAGCAGTGGTGTTGCTGGTGTTGGTCATGTTCACACATAGATCAGCATCAAATAAGTGTGAACAAACAATTCTCATAAGTCATTTGTGGTTGTATGTGTACGTGTGTGTGGGTTTCTGTGTGTGTGTGTGTGTGTGTGTGTGTGTGTGTGTGTGTGTGTGTGTGTGTGTGTGTGTTAGCGCGTGCGTGCGTGCGTGCATGTGTTCACTGTGCTATGGTGTTTGAGGGGTACTTGTATCTCTATTTGCCTGTTCTCAGCAAGAGAGGAGGGACTGTGAAAATAACCACAAGAGCACTGTTATAACAAGTCCCCCTGAAAGTTGAACATTTGAAAGCTGATTCTGTATCTTAAAAGACTATTCATCTCCATTACAAGTTGCCATTGGACCAATATATTTTGATATCATGGCAAGACACAAGATACTCACCTTTACTGTGATGTATTTCGTCCAGGCTTGGATTTTGGGTGTGGACTCCAAGGTGGTAAGCTACTACACTATTTTGAGAGAGAGAGAGAGTCAAAGAGGAAAATAACAGGCTAAATTTTAGTATGGACAAAGTTAAAAGGCGTTATGTATGTGTAAAGAAATATATATATACATTTCCTGAGTTTTCTTATATCTCCTAGCTTTAGGACAGACTCTTCAAAACCTTGTTTTTTCTGATTCATTTTTTGACTGTCCTTTCTGCCATTGATGAATGTCTTATCCAATGTGTTTCTATGGAGTTAGAAGGAAAGGGCAAAAACATTAAATTTTTCATCAAATTATTATTACAAATTATTATATATTTTTTGATACCTAAAGGGGTTCTAAAATTCAAAATCAAATAAATAAATGATGCATAGTATGACCATCTTAAAACAATTCCATGTCAACTCAGCACCTCCCACCCACCCCAACATCTTAAACTCTAAATATATAACTAACAGACTTACAGCTGTCTCTCATCATAATATTATCTGCATTTTCTTGTTTCACACCTGTTTCTCTTTTTCTCTCTTCCATTCACTAAAGGTTCGTCTCCCTCTGCATGATCCAAAATCCAACTTCCCCTTAAACATGGCTCCAGACTCTGTTGATGACTCCTACAAGGGCTGTGAGGATAAGATGCTCAGGAAGGTGCTAGACCTTTACCTGCCAAAAGAGAGACGAGAGAACAAAGATTTCAACCAGGCATGGACCGCTGCTGAGGACCACTACAAAAAAAAAGGAAAATTGTCTAAAAACTATTCCCTGGCAATCCAGGTGTATGTGAATGCAACATCCAACATTTACAAGTCATTCAACGCTGCCACTCGTACCCAAAAGGAGAGCTACAAAACTGCGTTCAAGTACCACTCCCTGCACTTCTTTTTGACCAATGCCTTACGAATGCTGAACAAGAACAACAAGAACAAGACTTTCCAAACCTTCCGTGGATCTAAAGACTCTTTCGAGGGTGTCCAATATGATGAAATGCGATTCGGACAGTTCACGTCGAGCTCTTTAGACAAGAATATCACTAAACACTTTGGAAATCGCTCCTGTTTTGAGATCACCACCTACCTTGGTGCCCCACTGGGGGTGTACGCATCTCAGATGGCTCATGAGAAGGAGGTGCTGATTCCCCCCTACGAGGTGTTCAAAATTACAGAGGTGCTGAAGAGAACAGACAAGAAAGACCTCTGGTGTGACGTCGTTTACAAACTGGAGAGTACTAAGAAAGAAAAAAGTGACCTGAAATGCTGTTTGGTTAATAAACCTCTCCAAGGAGAATAAAATCAAAACAGCAACACAGCTTTTCTGCATTCTGTCAAATTATGACATTTTGTGTTGTATTGTAGATTGCATTGTAACCCTTGGCTTCCCCATCCATTGTTGCTCCCTCCCACAAATGCAGGAAATATGATTGTCAGATCTGTCCTGTTATAAATGTTGGCCACATCGTTTGCTTAGATTGTTAACATTTCTTCTGCCAGTGAATTGGCATTTGTTGTCATGTGCACTGCAGCTTTTGTTAAAACCAATAAAGAAAAGCATTCCGCAATATGACATCTCCTGTCCTATTTATCCACTTTCTGTACATCTGTTATAAAGATATCAATTTCAGCTCACTTGAAGATTTTTTTTCTCAGTTTTATAATTAGAAGTGGCTACAAAGATATTTAGATTTAAACAAAGATTGTGTTAGGTTTCGTTCTTTACGTCCTTCCTTGTCAATCATTGGTTCATTGGTGAAATTAGCATTATGACAATATCTTTAATTAAATCATTCAAAAACCTTTATTAATGCAATTGCAGACAGAAGTTTACAAACAGGAACATAGTACACATGTTGCTGAGTAAGATCTGCATCCAACAAAAGGTCTCCAGTTGTTTTATTAAACCCTAAGTCGTGCCCTGGTGATGTCACATCATCATCCTCTACTCCTGGGACCAAAAACCAGCCTACAAAGCTGTATAAACAGGGCCTTTATTGTTAGCTAAACACTTAGCAGTAAATGTGTCCTCCCCCAAAGTTGATTTATTGTGGAATGTTTGCCTAGTCTTATCTCCTTCACTCCCCTGCAGAGTTCTGTCTAAGTCACACATTTCTAAGAGTGGCTCTTTCTAAAGAGGCAGAAAGAGAGAGAAAACAAAAAAACAACTGTAGAACAATACTAAACTTCTACAATGAATATATATATTGTTAATCTGTAGTCTAAAACCCTATAAATGTAAGGAGGGAGGGGTCTTATAACCCCTCCCCTTTGATTAATAAAACATAAGCATAATCCATTTTTCTAATACATCAAACATTTTGGTACAACCCTTTTCATGACCCCTAGGTGAACCCGACAATTCAAAGATTTCGACAAAGATAAATAAATAGTTGAAGAAATAAATTACACTTATTAATGGCTTCGAAATAAACTTGATGCAGGGAGGGATTGAGAGCAGTAGCAGGGTTAGTAGTTTCCTGTGTCTGTGAGGTCAGAGCCCTGTACTGCACAATCTATCAACCACAACGAGGAGAGAGCTGTCTCATTCCAGGCCAACTATATTGCAGTTGAGTTGCACGCAGCAACCAATGGGCAATAGATTCCTATACCACATGATATGGTTAACGGATGTGTTAAACACCTGAGCTCAGCACTGCTCAATCTATCAACTTCAATGAGGAGAGAGCGGTCTCGTTCCAGGCCGACTATTTTGCAGTCAGGCTGCACACAGCAACCAATGGGCATTAGTTTGCTATATCTTATGTACTGGTTCGATGATATGTTAAACACCTATCCAGGAGTTGTGAGATCTGGAAGGCGACTTCAATGTAGTCAGCCTGGAACATGTCCAACGTCATGAGTGGGGTTGGAAGCGAGATGGGAAGGGACTCAGTTATCAAGAAGCTTTCAACAGCCATCATGTTGACTACTAGAGACAACAGAGGCCATAGGGTGGCAGTGAACTGTCATAACTATGTACTGACTAAACTGGTGCTTTGACACTACTATAAAACACAATATTTTTAAGAGATGGGAATGATAATGAATATCTTATACAGTAATGAAAACACCTGCACAGTTACTGAATGACATTTATCGTAGTCAGATTGTTTGTGTTGTGGTTGTGGATTGCACTAAACTCAGTGTGATGATGACTATGTCACACCTTCAAGAGGGCCTCAAACTTTAGTGTGGGTTCTGAGATGAAAATACCAGAAAAAGATACCTGTTAGTTGGAAACAGCTAGCCTGAGTCCCAGATATGTTTGTGCTGTCTTGCCACCTCCTATGTTATTGTCACACCCTGATCTGTCTGTCTTTGTGATTGTCTCCACCCCCCTCCAGGTGTCGCCCATCTACCTCATTATCCCCTGTGTATTTATACCTGTGATCTCTGTTTGTCCATTACCAGTTTGTTTTGTTCATCATACCTACCAGCGGTTTTCCCCTTGCGCCTGTCTTGTTTATAGGTCCTGTATTTCTATTTTTCCCAGTTTTGACCTTTCTGCCTGGCCCTGAATCTGCCTGCCGTCCTGTACATTTGCCCCACTACTCTGGATTACCGACCTCTGCCTGACCAGACCCTGAGCCTGCCTGTCGTCCTGTAACTTTGCCTGCCCGTGTTCGATTTAATAAACTTTTGTTACTTCGACACTGTCTGTACCTGGGTCTTAACTTCAAACGTTATAGTTATTGTTTGGTCTGAAAATTGCATACAATTGTCAAGACAGCACAAACAGGTCTGTGACTGAGGTTAGGAAAGAGCTAAACAGCAGTGAGAAGTCATGCATAAAGTCACCCTGATGACTGACTGACTGGTATCATTCCATATTTAGCTATTGTGATATATTTTAATAAACAATGAAGATGTTCTATTTTATTATATTCTGTTCTATTCAAAATGTTAAAAATAAACTGTGGTGTCAAGTTGCCAAATGTAGCAAAATCAATCTTGAGAAGCAGCTGTTTTTCATTCAGCAGAGCATCAGCTACAGGCTACTTAATGCTCTGTATTATGTCCATCTTTTCTGTATATCACTAATCCTTCCACAACCCCCACCAATGTACCAGAAGGAAAGTTCAGATTACTCTATTTCTGTTATAATGATCCAGTTAAACCTGTAATGGTTAGTGTTTTCCTCTTTACATTGTTGACATGTCTTGATCATTTCATGAGTTAATATAAATTAATACATTCATATTCACCATTATACTGATTCCCTCCCACCAATGAAGTAATCTGGAACCATTACACTCCTTTCCATTGGAATGATCCTGTTAAAAAAGTTTAACCTGCATTGTTTGCTCAGATTAAGATCAAGATTGAATTTCTGGAAGTTGTATAGTAATTTGTTGAAATTTAATGTTGACATTTGTTAGCATGTGCACTGTGTTCCCACCACCCCATCGATATTGTGTTTATATTCACCATTATGTTACTGATTCCCTCCATCAATATTGTGTTTATATTCACCATTATGTTACTGATTCCCTCCTGTCACGTAGAGTAGGCCAGAAGGCTAAACTGAAAAACCTAACCTCAAATAAAAAGATGGCGGAGCCACAAAAGTACTCTGTATGGGTGTTTGTTTGCATAGTGAATCTGAAAGAAAAACAACAGTACTGCCATCAAAAGTATACATTATGGGACAGCTAAAAACAATGCTGCCCCATCAACTGCTCAATTGTAACGATATGCGCTGAGAGTCGGAAAGCAAGTTCAGGGAGTGAGTGTTAAAAAAAATAAACATAATCCAAAACAAGAAACACTAAAAACGCACAGACAGGAAACTTAGAAATGCTATTACTTCAATTTCTCAAACATATGACTATTCTACACCATTTTAAAGACAAGACTCTCGTTAATCTAACCAAACTGTCCGATTTCAAAAAGGCTTTACAACAAAAGCAAAACATTAGATTATGTCAGCAGAGTACCCAGACAGAAATAATCAGACACCCATTTTTCAAGCTAGCATATAATGTCACATAAACCCAAACCACAGCTAAATGCAGCACTAACCTTTGATGATCTTCATCAGATGACAATCCTAGGATATTATGTTATACAATACATGCCTGTTTTGTTGAATCAAGTTCATATTTATATCAAAAACCAGCTTTTTACATTAGCATGTGACGTTCAGAACTAGCATACCCCCCGCAAACTTCCGGTGAATTTACTAAATTACTCACGATAAACGTTCACAAAAAACAGAACAATTATTTTAAGAATTATAGATACAGAACTCCTCTATGCACTCGCTATGTCCGATTTTAAAATAGCTTTTCGGTGAAAGCACATTTTGCAATATTCTAAGTAGATATCCCGGCATCACAGGGCTAGCTATTTAGACACTCGAGCTGTTTAGACACTCGGCACAACCTGTTGGGGCTAGGGGGCAGTATTGAGAAATTTGAAAAAAATATGTGCCCATTTTTAACCGCCACCTACACCAACTCAGAAGCTAGGATATGCATATTATTACCAGATTTGGATAGAAAACACTCTGAATTTTCTAAAACTGTTTGAATGGTGTCTGTAAATATAACAAAACTCATATGGCAGGCAAAAACCTGAGAAAACCTGAGAGAAAAAAAGAATTTTGTGGCTGTACTATTTTTTTTGTGCCATTGTTTAATAGATACCACAGTGAGAAAGGATTCATTTCGCAACTCCTACGGCTTCCACTAGATGTCAGCGATCTTTATAAAGTTGTTTGAAGCGTCTATGATTAACAGAGACCAAATTAGAATGCAGGGAAGTTGACGTCCCTGGGATGTCGTCACTTCCATTATTGCCTGCACCTGCGCAATCATGAGACGCGAGACATTTTTCAAAAGCGTTTTTCTAGACACAGGAGAGGTCGGGTTGAAACATTACTGATGTTTCACGTTAAAAATGGCTCTAAAGATTGATGCTAAACAACGTTTGACATGTTTGAACGAACGTAAATAGATTATTTTTTTTAACTTTTTTAACTTTTCGCCATGACTTCACACCCCCCACGCTACTTTTTAGTAGCCACCGAAGCGCTAACAACATGGAACAACTTGGAGTTATTTCGACATCAATTATGAATTTTGTCAAAAGAAACCACATTTGTTGTGGTCCTGGGATTCCTGGAAGTGCCAATGGATGAAGATAATCAAAGGTAAGGGATTATTGACAATAGTATTATTGATATTACATGGTTACAAGGTGATGCTAACCTATATAGCCTAGCCTATTGTTCTTAGCACAGCACCCGGTTTATTGCAACTTGTGATTTCCCAGTAAAGTTATTTTGAAATCTGGCAATACAGTAGCATTTACGAAATGTTAAACAATAATTATTTGAATGACAATATTATAATTTACCAATGTTTTCGAATAGTAATTTTGTAAATTGTAACGTTGTTCGTGAGCACGGGTGTTTCCTATTTTAGTTTTTACGGACATATTCAATCAATCCTTATCCCATCTACTCCCCCCACATGCTTCAAGATGGACACCATTGTTCCTGTTCCCAAGAAAGGTAAGATAACTGATCTAAATGACTATCACTCCGTTGCACTCACCTCTGTCATCATGAAGTGCTTTGAGAGACTAGTCAAGGATCACATCAACTCCACCCTACCTGATAACCCTAGACCCACTTCAATTTGCATACTGCCCCAATAGGTCCACTGACGATGCAATCGCCATCACACTGCACAATCTCATCTGGACATGAGGAATACCCATGTAAGAATGCTGTTCATTGACCCTGGGTCTCGAGCCCGCCCTGTGCAACTGGGTCCTGGACTTTCTGATGGGCCGACCCCAGGTGGTGAAGGTAGGAAACAACATCTCCACCCCGCTGATCCTCAACACTGGGGCCCCAAAAGGGTGGGTTCTCAGCCCTTTCCAGTACTCCCTGTTCACCCATGACTGCGTGGCCATGCACGCTTCCAACTCAATCATCAAGTTTGCAGATGACACCACAGTGGTAGGCTTGATTACCAACATTGATTCGGCCTACAGGGTGGAGGTGAGGGCCCTCGGAGTGTGTTGTCAGGAAAATAACCTCACACTCACTGTCAACAAAACAAAGGAGATGATCTTGGACTTCAGGAAACAACAGAGGGAGCAGCCCCCTATCCACATCGACGGGACAGTAGTGGAGAAGGTGGAAAATGTTAAGTTCCTCGGCGTACACATCACAGACAAACTGAAATGGTCCACCCACACAGACAGCATGGTGAAGAAGGCGCAACAGTGTCTCTTCAACCTCAGGAGGCTGAAGAAATTTGGCTTGTCATCTAAATCACTCACAAACCTTTACAGATGCACAATCGAGAGCATCCTGTCGGGCTGTATCACCGCCTGGTATGGCAACTGCACTGCCCTTAAAACCTGTTAGGGCTAGGGGGCAGTATTTACACGGCCGGATAAAAAACATACCCGATTTAATCTGGTTATTACTACTGCCCAGAAACTAGAATATGCATATAATTATTGTCATTGGATAGAAAACACACTAAAGTTTCTAAAACTGTTTGAATGGTGTCTGTGAGTAGAACAGAACTCATATGGCAGGGAAAAACCTGAGAAGATTCTGTACAGGAAGTACCCTCTCTGACCATTCCTTGGGCTTCTTGACTCTCTTCATTGAAAATGTAGGATCTTTGCTGTAACGTGACACTTCCTACAGCTCCCATAGGCTCTCAGAACCCGGAAAAAAGCTGAATGATGTCTTTGCAGCCCCTGGCTGAAAAACATTAGCGCCTTTGGTAAGTGGTCTATCAGAGGACAATGAGACTGAGGCGCGTGCACGAGGCGACCCCATGTTTTTATTTTCTCTCTCTGAACTAAAACACGGTTTCCCGGTCGGAATATTATCGCTTTTTTTTGAGAAAAATGGCGTAAAAATTGATTTTAAACAGCGGTTGACATGCTTCGAAGTACGGTAATGGAATATTTAGAATTTTTTTGTCACGAAACGCGTCGGGCGCGTCACCCTTCTTTACCCTTTCGGATAGTGTCTTGAACGCACGAACAAAACAGAGGATATTTGAACATAACTATGGATTATTTGGGACCAAACCAACATTTGTTATTGAAGTAGAAGTCCTGGGAGTGCATTCTGAAGAAGAACAGGAAAGGTAATAACATTTTTCTTATAGGAAATGTGATTTTGGTGAAGGCTAAACTGGTTGGGTGTCTAAATAGCTAGCCCTGTGATGCCGGGCTTTGTACTTAGAATATTGCAAAATGTGCTTCATCCGAAAACATATCGAGTGCATAGAGGAGTTCTGTATCTATAATTCTTAAAATAATTGTTATGCTTTTTGTGAACGTTTATCGTGAGTAATTTAGTAAATTCACCGGAAGTGTTCGGTGGGAATGCTAGTTCTGAACGTCACATGCTAATGTGAAAAGCTGGTTTTTGATATGAATATGAACTTGATTGAACAAAACATGCATGTATTGTATAACATAATGTCCTAGGTGTGTCATCTGATGAAGATCATAAAAGGTTAGTGCTGCATTTAGCTGTGGTTTTGTTTTTTGTGACATTATATGCTAGCTTGAAAAATGGGTGTCTGATTATTTCTGGCTGGGTACTCTGCTGACATAATCTAATGTTTTGCTTTTGCTGTAAAGCCTTTTTGAAATCGGACAGTGTGGTTAGATTAACGAGAGTCTTGTCTTTAAATAGCTGTAAAATAGTCATATATTTGAAAAGTGGAAGTTTTCGGATTTTAGAGGAGTTTGTATTTCGCGCCCCGCCCATCATTGGATATTGGAGCAGACGTTCCGCTAGCGGAACATCTAGATGTAAGAGGTTAAAATTGTGTAAAATAGTAATATGTTTGAGAAATTGAAGTAATAGCATTTCTAAGGTATTTGAATAACGCGCCACGGGATTCCACTGGCTGTTACGTAGGTGGGACGAAATCGTCCCACTGGCCCTAGAGAAGTTAACTGCCTCCTACACCAACTCAGAAGCTAGGAAATGCATATTATTAACATATTTGGATAGAAAACACTGAATTTTCTAAAATTGTTTGAATGGTGTCTGTAAGTATAACAAAACTCATATGGCAGGCAAAAACCTGAGAAAAATACAACCAGGAAATGAGAATTTTGTGGCTGTACTATTTTCGAGTCATTGCTAATAGATCACACAGTGACAAAGGACTCATTTCGCACTTCCTACCTCTACAGTACCCCCCCCCTTAAAGGTGCTAACCCCAGTAGCACCTTTAATACAAAAAAAACAAAACCAAAACAACAACCCCAAACAACAAAACAAAAATTCCCCTCTACTAAAGGGAGGGAAGGGAGGGTGGCTGCCGTCAACGACGGCACTGTGCTACACCCCCCCTCCCCAACCCACCTATATCAGGAGGTGGCTCCGGTTCTGGCCGTTCCGGGAAGTCGGGCCACTCTGGCAGTTCGGGGCAGTCTGGCCAGTCTGGCAGCTCGGGACAGTCTGGGCAGTCTGGCAGCTCGGGACAGTCTGGGCAGTCTGGCAGCTCGGGACAGTCTGGGCAGTCTGGCAGCTCGGGACAGTCTGGGCAGTCTGGCAGCTCGGGACAGTCTGGCCACTCCGGTAGGTCAGGGCAGTCTGGCCACTCCGGCAGTTCAGGGCAGTCTGGCCACTCCGGCAGTTCAGGGCAGTCTGGCCACTCCGGCAGTTCAGGGCAGTCTGGCCACTCCGGCAGTTCAGCGCAGTCTGGCCACTCCGGCAGTTCAGCGCAGTCTGGCCACTCCGGCAGTTCAGCGCAGTCTGGCCACTCCGGCAGTTCAGCGCAGTCTGGCCACTCCGGCGACTGTTGACTGGCGGGCAGCTCCGACGACTGTTGACTGGCGGGCAGCTCCGACGACTGTTGACTGGCGGGCAGCTCCGACGACTGTTGACTGGCGGGCAGCTCCGACGACTGTTGACTGGCGGGCAGCTCCGACGACTGTTGACTGGCGGGCAGCTCCGACGACTGTTGACTGGCGGGCAGCCCCGACGACTGTTGACTGGCGGGCAGCTCCGACGACTGTTGACTGGCGGGCAGCTCTGACGACTGTTGACTGGCGAGGCTGGGTTTACGCACTTGAGGGCTAGTGCGGGGAGCGGGAACAGGACGAGTCGGACTGAGTTGTCGCACTTCCAGGTCCGCACGAGAGACAGGAGCTGGAAACCCAGGGCTATGAAGGCGCACAGCCCGTCTAGATCTTACCTCCTGCACAACCCGCCTTGGCTGGATGGAACTAGTAGCCCTGTACGAGCGGGGTGCTCGTACAGGCAGACTGGGCTGTGCAGGGGCCTGATGGTAGCCGTGCGTAGAGCGGGAGTTGGGTAGCCTGGTCCTCGGAGGCGTACCGGTGACCAGATGCGCTACGCAGGCATCCTCCTACCAGGCTGGATGCCCGCTCTAGCACGGCACCTGCGAGGGGCTGGAATAACTCGCACCGGACTCTGCATGCGTATGGGTGAGAGAGTGCGCTTCTCAGCGAAACATAGCGCTCTCCACCCCATACGCTCCTCCATATAACCACGGGTAGCTGGCTTCCGGCTCTTCCTTCGCCTAGCCAAACTACCCGTGTGCCCCCCCAAAAAAATATCTTGGGGGTGCCTCTCGTGCTTCTCCCTCAGCGCGTCCATGGCCTCGTACCTCCGCCTCTCTGCCTTGGCTGCCTCAATTTCCCACTGCGGGCGGCGATACTCCCCAGCCTGGTGCCAAGGTCCTGCCCCGTCCAGAACTTCCTCCCAAGTCCACTTCTCCCGCCAGTCCAACTCGAAGTCCCTCTGCTCCTTCCTCTGCTGCTTGGTCCAATTTTGGTGGGTGATTCTGTCACGGTCGTCGTCGGTTAAGGAGGACCAAAACGCAGCAAGTATGTGTATGCTCATCTCGACTTTTATTAACTACAAAATGAACGTACAAAAATAACAACCAAAAAAACACGAACGACAAAAACAGTCTGGCAAAGCCTAAGGCTCAACACAGAACAATCAACCACAAATAACAACCACAAACACACTCTAATATATGGGACTCTCAATCAAAGGCAGATAGACAACACCTGCCTTCAACTGAGAGTCCCAACCCCAATCAACACAACATAGAAACACACTCACCAGACTACACATAGAAATACATAAACATAGACTATAAACCAAAACCCCAGAAATACTAAATCAAACACCCTTTAAACAAACACACCACCCTGAACCACAGAAAACAAATACCCTCTGCCACGTCCTGACCAAACTACAATACTAATTAACCTTTATACTGGCCAGGACGTGACAGTATGTGTATCTTTTATCATCATTTTAACTTTCTAGTAAATAAATAATCAACTAAGATTGGTGTGGTACGAACTCATTGGTGGGACCCGGGTCCGTGCAGATTCCCTGATTATGCGACGTTCAGAATGAGACTGTAGAGGAAACTGATTAATTAGCGATTGTTGTAAAATCAATATTCTGATATTCTTTGAGTTAATTTGGGAAATAGAAACTCAATAAAACTAATTTTCCCATGGTGCCCCAGGTTAATGAGTTAATAATTGCTTGATTCATTTAATCACGCAATTAGTAACCTTTAATCATTTGATGAGCAACAGTCGTCACATTAACTAATACAACGTCACGACAGCACACAATGTGTTGTGAATTATATTGTGAATGTATTGTAATGTTAAAATTGTAGAACTGCCTTAATTATGCTAAACCCCAGAAAGAGTAAATACTGCTGCCATGGTAAGTACTTATTGGGATTCTTAATAAATACAAACACAAATACAAACACCAGACACACACCCTCTTATATGGTCTCTTACTACTCTATGTCTGTCACATGCGTCGAAAGGATTAGACCAAGGCGCAGTGTATAGTGCTCATCTTTAGATTTTAATGATTGCACTTCAAACAACAAAATAATAAACGCTCAACAGTTCTGTCAGGTACAATAACTAAACGGAAAATAACCACCCACAAAACCCAAAGGAAAACAGGCTGGCTATGTATGGCTTCCAATCAGATACAACGAAAGACAACTGCCTCTGATTGGAAACCATACTCGGCCAAACATAGAAAACGAAACATAGACATAGAAAACTACAACAAATATCCCTAGAACCAAAAAACCCCAAAACACACAAAACAACCCCCCTGCCACGCACTGACCATTCTACTATGACAAATGACCCTTTTCACTGGTCAGGACGTGACAATATCACTGATTAACATATTGGATGTATACATCTTAATAATGTCTCTGGAAGCTTTAAAAAATAACTAATAACCAGAGCTGGGTTTAAAAACTATTTGAAATCTGTCAAATACTTGGAGCGTTTGGGGCTAGTCTATTGGTTCCATTAAGCCAGGCAAGCTTAACCAAGCACAGCTAAAGTATTTGGGCGGTATTCATTATGCACGAAATGGAAGAAAGAAGACTGAATCAGGGAGGAACTGTTCCTGTCTAATAAGAAAAACTTGTTTTCATTTGCCATCGTAAAAAGTTTTGATATGGTGTGCCCGAATGAATACGCCAGTCAGGTCTGCTAATAAACACCAATAGCAGTCTGTCATCATCATCCTTCCTATTCTTTGTCACTGTTTCATCTTTCTGCTTCATTTCTTCTTCCTCAGTCTGAACTACCATATTCTGGGTTTTCCCCGAAATGGGCCCTGTCTTATCTTTCATTTGTCAGCTAACCTTTCAAAATTCCTGAATTTCACCCAGTCCATTTTATCCTTTTCCCCTAGTTGACCTTCCTTCTCTACCAATTTCTGTCTTATCTCATCTAACAGCGTCACACTTAGTGTTCTTTGCTCCCTCGCGCACCCAAGGCCTCCTGTAGTCCCACACACACACACACACACACACACACACACACACACACACACACACACACACTCAAACACACAATTCCTTAGGGGGTTTCTAAATGGGTCTTATCTTATCCATCCACCCTGAAAATATTGCTCTATTAATTTCTGCAATGGCAGGTTTTATACCCAGATTCTATGTCCCCTACATTAACGATCGTGGTCTGTCGGAATGTATGTCTACCTGATTCCCACCGGGTCTATACCGTTCTTCTGTAATATATTGCTAGCCTAACTTTATAGTCCGCAATTTCAACCTCAGGGTTTGTCCCTGGTATAATAGACCTTGTGTACCTACACCTCACTATAGTCAACCATGGCATTACTCTTACTGATCAGTTCCACCTAAATAGGCTCTAACTGTATGGATAAAAATGATTATTCAATAAATATAGCAACTCTTCTCATTCGGGAAGAAAAAAAATAATTTTCAGAACTTAAGGGCAGTTTTATTTTAAATGTAGTACCTGGACGGAAAACAATCCCGTCAGCGTTTAGACAGTCAAAAAAAGCTTTAACCTTATCTCTAACAAATGATCCATGAAGAGACCACTCTGAACCTATGTATGTCTACGTATCGGTTGTTTAAGTTGCATCTCAATATATTCCTGTAAGGGCTGTCGTGAGAGAGAGACCAAGGTGCAGCAGAGGATGTGTTCATCATTAGAATTTTTATTAAAAAACAAGAGAACACTACAAAAATGAACAAAAACGACAGCAAACAGTCCTGTTAGAAAAATACTCAAAACAGAAACAATTACCCACAAAACCCAAAGGAAAAACATGCTCCTTATGTGTGACTCCCAATCAGCAACAACGAGCTTCAGCTGTGCCTGATTGGGAGCCACACACGGCTCAAAACAAACAAATACAAAAACATAGAAAAAGGAACATAGAACGCCCACCCAATGTAACACCCTGGCCTAACAAAAATAAGGGCGTTACAGTACCCCCCCCCCCCCCCCCCAAGGTGCGGACTCCGGCAAAACCTGACACTGAACGGGAGGGTCCGGGTGGGCCTTCTTACGGCGGCGGCTCAAGTGCGGGACGTGGCCTCTGTTCCACCCTTGGCGTCGCCCTCTTAGGTGGCACACCTTGCCGCGCCGAAGGTCTGGTGGGCGACCCTGACTGTGCCCGGCTGGTGGGCGGCCCTGGTTGCGCCCGGCTGGTGGGCGGCGATGGCTGCGCCCGGCTGGCGGGTGACCCTGCTTGCACCCGGCTGGTGGGCGTCCCTGGCTGCGCCCAGCTGGCGGACATCCCTGGCGGCTCCGGCGGCACTGACCCAGGATTCACCAGGCTGGGGAGATATGAAGAAGGCCTAGCCCTGGGCACAGGCACAGGACTCACCAGTCTGGCGGCCAGCTCTGGCGGCTCCGGGCTGGCGGGCGGCTCAGGCTGGGGAGACATGAAGGAGGCCTGGACCTGGGCACAGGCACAGGACTCACCAGGCTGGGGAGACATGAAAGAGGCCTAGCCCTAGGCGTAGGCACAGGACTCACCGGACTGGCGGGCGGCTATGACTGCTCAGGACAGGCGGGCGGCTCTGGCGGCTCCGGACAGGCGGGCGGCTCTGGCGGCTCCGGACAGGCGGGCGGCTCTGGTGCCTCCGGACAGGCGGGCGGCTCTGGCGCCTCCGGACAGGCGGGCGACTCTGGCGGCTCCGGACAGGCGGGCGGCTCTGACGGCTCCTGACTGGAGGTTGGCTCTGACGGCTCCTGACTGGCGGGCGGCTCTGGGGGCTCCGGACTGGCGGGCGGCTCTGGCGGCTCCGGACAGGCGGGCGGCTCTGGCGGCTCCGGACAGGCGGGCGGCTCTGGCGGCTCCGGACAGGCGGGCGGCTCTGGCGGCTCCGGACTGGCAGGCGGCTCTGGCGGCTCCAGACAGGCGGGCGGCTCGGCTGGAAAAATGCATTATGTCCTTTCTCTTGTATTTCAAAGATGATTGTACATAAAAAAATACAAAAGATCATATAGCTTTACTGAGGCTTTGACACCCCAGCCTTCAAAAAGAGGTCACGTTATGGCTTGTACTCTGTGGCCAGCCACATATTTCATCACATACATCACCAATGGCCTGATGCCATATAGGGGCCTTTTTTCTATATATACTCTTATTCAGAAGTGTGTGGGGGAAATCTATTCTTGCATCTTTCTCATTAGTTTAAAAGGGGAACTTTGTATGTGTTTGTGTGTATGTGTGTATGTCACACTGTTTTAATGATCCAATCACATACAAGCAGGAAGCTAGTAGACCTGATGGGACGTTGTCCCTTTATTACTTAACCCTTGGTCTACAATGGTCGTGCTCTGCCGAAACCTAATTAACATAATAAAGAAATCCCCATCAAAATCTGTTTGTTTTAATTAGAGATATGTTTTTTGCATGGGCCGCGCCTCAATCCATCTCATCCGCCGATATCACACTTCCACATCTCTGGTGAAACGTGGCAGAGCTAGAGCGATGTTTTTCAGACCATGAGACGTCCCAAAAATTGGTCTTCTCACAATAATGCCTATCAACTATTAGAACCACTCTATTGAAAGCTGAGACTCTCTAAAGAACACAATGGTTTCCTCCATTATTAACTATTATAACCACTCTATTGAAAGTTGAGACTCTCATGAACAAGATGGTTTCCTCCATTATAAACTATTATGACCTATGAATCGATATTTGCATCTTTCTCAGAGGTTGTAAAAAGGGAACTTCAGACTTGTTTGTGTGCTCGTGCATTCATTCGGGTGTGCCCTCTCAGTACTATTCTGCTTTCTGTGTGTGTCCAACTGCAAATGACACAGTTTTGACAATCCAATCACATTCAATCAGGAAGCTGGTTAAAGAACATTGTTCCTTTATTACTTTACTTTGTTGTTATGATTAAAGCCATATATGCTAAGAATTTAATATGCAAAAAAAAAAATCAAGATATAAAATAAATAAAAAACAAGCATAAGCCTATGGCAAATTACATTAAATTTTAATTTTTGTCATTTAGCAGAAGTCCAGAGCGACTTACATACTAATAAAAAGTATTAATACAATTTGTTTACAGATTGCATGTCTACATACTATCCTCTAAATCTAAAACAATTCACTGTTTTTTTTCTTATTATTCTCTTAATTTTCTTCTTCCTCCTCTATGTCTCTCTGACACTAAGGCTCTATCTCAATTAATCTTTCCTAGATTTCTCTCCTCCTATCTCCTCTCCTCCTATTTCCACTCCTCGTTTCAATCTTATTAGAGGAGAAGGTCCAAGGTCACTCCTCTTGGACCATATTATCCAAAGTGTTCTGAGGAGCAGAGGAAGAAGGATGCGAGGAAGAATAAAGGAAGGTTTCATTGAAAAAGAGCCATTGGCAAGTCTATAATACCACTACTTTACCTTTATTGAGTTGATATCTCACTTTAACCACTAGGTGGAATTATCACTTAACCATTCAGCACTGTTTCCAACCATCAACATGATAACTACTAGACACTACCAGTAAACATCGAGAGAGAGAGAGAGAGAGAGAGAGAGAGAGAGAGAAGCATCTTAAGCCTATCACGGGGATAACCAATAATTACATTTGGTTGGTTTCTCACAGACCCAGTGTTGTTCAACACATGGTCCGTCCTTCCAACTCTTCAATGGGTCTGTTGCTGTCTGTGAGATCTCAACACAAGCCACCTTGTCATTCAAGTTATTAGGTTCCCCTTCCATCCAATACCTATAAACCACAGAGTGAATCAGAGTTGAAAATCGTCTAAAACATCATTGAGAATCAGTCTGTTAACCTCGTCACCTCGCTACCATTCGAGAGAAAGAGAGAAAGAGAGAGAGAAAGAGAGAGAGAGAGAGAGAGAGAGAGACAGAGAGAGACAGAGAGAGACAGAGAGAGACAGAGCTGACTGGGGATTAGATTCCCGGACTGTAAAAATGATCATTACAACAACAGAGAAACAGATAGTAAAAGTAATTCAGAACTGTCGATCACTCACGTAGTTGTAAACGGTGTGTTGTCAACCCACTGCCAGATTCCGTCTTTTTTATAAGTACCAATCCAGACATTCTTCTTAAATCCATTAATGAATATCTATAAAATCATTTTGGCAGAAAAACAATGGCCATTATTTAATCTCCACGGCAGAGACATACATAATAGTAGTAGTATAATAATAGTTGTAGTAGTATAATAGTGGTAGTATAATATAATAGTAGTAGTATAATAGTAATTTTACTTCACTACATTCCTAAAGATAATTATATACTTTTTACTCCATACATTTTCCCTGACACCCAAAAGTACTCGTTACATTTTGAATGCTTAGCAGGACAAGAAAATTGGCAGATTTACACACTTATCAAGAGGACATCCCTGGCCATCCCTATTTCCTTTGATTTGGCAGACTCACTAAACACATTGTTTGTAAATTATGTCTGAGTGTTGGAGCATGCCCATGGCTATCCGTAAATAAAAAAAACAAGAAAATGATGCTGTCTGGTTTTCTTTCTATAAGGAATTTGAAATGATTTATACTTTTACTTATGATACTTAAGTATATTTAAAATCAAATACTTTAATGACTGTTACTGAAGTAGTATTTTACTGGGTGACTTTCACTTTTACTTCAGTCCTTTTCTATTAAGTTATCTTTACTTTGACAATTGGGTACATTTTCCACCACTGCTGGAAAGGTAAGTAGAAAGTAAAAGTACAAATACCTCAAAAAACTACTTAAGTAGTACTTTCAAGTATTTTTACCTAAGTACTTTACATCACATTATAATAGTAGTAGTATAATAGTCATAGTATAATAGTAGCAGTATAATAGTAGCAGTATAATAGTAGCAGTATAAAAGTAGTAGTATAATATTAGTAGTATAATAGTAGTAGTGTAATAGTAGCAGTATAATGGTAGTATACATAATAGTCTTAGAATAATATTAGTGGTATAATAGTAGCAGTAGTATAGTAGTAGTGGTATTATATTAGTAGAAGTAAAGTAGTTTTCAAAAAGTAATATACAGTGGGGGAAAAAACTATTTGATCCCCTGCTGATTTTGTACATTTGCCCACTTACAAAGAAATTATCAGTCTATAATTTTAGTAGTAGGTTTATTTGAACAGTGAGAGACAGAATAATAACAAAAAATCCAGAAAAACGCATGTGAAAAATGTTATAAAATGATTTGCATTTTAATGAGGGAAATAAGAATTTGACCCCTCTGCAAAACATGACTTAGTACTTGGTGGCAAAACCCTTGTTGGCAATCACAGAGGTCAGACGTTTCTTGTAGTTGGCCACCAGGTTTGTACACATCTCAGGAGGGATTTTGTCCCACTCCTCTTTGCAGATCTTCTCCAAGTCATTAAGGTTTTGAGGCTGACGTTTGGCAACTCGAACCTTCAGCTCCCTCCACAGGTTTTCTATGGGATTAAGGTCTGGAGACTGGCTAGGCCACTCCAGGACCTTAATGTGCTTCTTCTTGAGCCACTCCTTTGTTGTCTTGGCCGTGTGTTTTGGGTGATTGTCATGCTGGAATACCCATCCACGACCCATTTTCAATGCCCTGGCTGAGGGAAGGAGGTTTTCACGCAAGATTTGACGATACATGGCCCTGTCCATCATCCCTTTGATGCGGTGAAGTTGTCCTGTCCCATTAGCAGAAATTATCCCCAAAGCATAATGTTTCCACCTGTTCTTGGGGTCATAGGCAGCATTCCTCCTCCTCCAAACACGGCGAGTTGAGTTGATGCCAAAGAGGTCCATTTTGGTCTCCTCTGACCACAACACTTTCACCCAGTTTTCCTCTGAATCATTCAGATGTTCATTGGCAAACTTCAGATGGGCATGTATATGTGCTTTCTTGAGCAGGGGGACCTTGCGGACGCTGCAGGATTTCAGTCCTTCACGGCGTAGTGTGTTACTGATAGCGGAATTTTATATCCTATGCTATAAATTAACAATCAATAAGCCTTGACTAATCCCCAGGGTTTGTAAGACACTGGGTTAATAATTAGGCAAGGACTCAGCTTTCTGCAAAAGATCTTGTACAGTTTATTCAGAGAACGTTCTGCCTAACATACACAAAGATGTTCATTTTATCCCCTCTCCGTTTACGCACACACATCCACACCCAAAAGTAGATAACCTATGCACACACATACGCACAGACAGTAGGTGAACAGTATCTCTTCCTTGACCTGCTACCACTGTTCCAGCACTGCCTGTTCCTTTACCCATAGATTAGGAGGACCTTGAAGGCTCCTCCCGGTATCTCTAAATACACACACACATTTCTCTCCCTTTCCAGCCTCTACTAGACCTTTATGAGACTAACGTTCAGTACATTAATTATTAATTATCCATGCTCCATAACTACTAATTAATGATGGATTATTGATTCATTTACCCTTATTAGATAATTATCTTATCAGTTACCAATTGTTTTCTTGGTGACTATGGTCCTAGCTGCCTTGAGATCATTGACAAGATCCTCCCGTGTAGTTCTGGGCTGACTCCTCACCATTCTCATGATCATTGCAACTCCACAAGGTGAGATCTTGCATGGAGCCCCAGGCCGAGGGAGATTGACAATTCTTTTGTGTTTCTTCCATTTGCGAATAATCGCACCAACTGTTATCACCTTCTCACCAAGCTGCTTGGCGATGGTCTTGTAGCTCATTCCAGCCTTCTGTAGTTCTACAATCTTGTCCCTGACATCCTTGGAGAGTTCTTTGGTTTTGGCCATGGTGGAGAGTTTGGAATCTGATTGATTGATTGCTTCTGTGGACAGGTGTCTTTTATACAGGTAACAAGCTGAGATTAGGAGCACTCCCTTTAAGAGTGTGCTCCTAATCTCAGCTCGTTACCTGTATAAAAGACACCTGGGAGCCAGAAATCTTTCTGATTGAGAGGGGTCAAATACTTATTTCTCTCATTATAATGCAAATCAATTTGTAACATTTTTGACATGCGTTTTTCTGGATTTTTGTTGTTGTTATTCTGTCTCTCTCTGTTCAAATAAACCTACCATTAAAATTATAGACTGATCATTTCTTTGTCAGTGGGCAAACGTACAAAATCAGCAGGGGACCAAATACTTTTTTCCTCTGTTTCAAAACCTTTCCCTTGTGAAGTAAGACACATCATTTGGAAGTCAAATTGTGTTCTGTTTTTAAAATCTTAATCATCGTTTATTTTATTCAGCTGAGTTTGGAAGACTTGTGCTTGGGGTAATGGACATCGACCAACCTCATTATCTTAAGGTAAACCATTTTTGTGGCAAATGGAGGGATAATAACCATTGTTTTAGACTTCCATGTGTGTGTCTCTGTGACTATGGTGTACTTACCAGTGTTCTGTGATTCAGGTTGTATATCTGTGGTCCTGTTCACTGTATCCTGTCCACAGCTCTTCCTGTCAACATTATCATAAATCTCCTCAGACTCAGACTGCTTCATATAAAAGGCTCATTCTATTTGCTCCCTTAAAATATACTGTGGTACTTTATGGATCTTCACACAGTAGAACAGACAGTATATTACATTGTATATCCTGTGATACAGCTGCTTTAGTTTAACAGTCTGTTGTGTCAGAGAACGTACAGTGTTATAGATTTAGGGAGGACTTCACACCTTAACCAGTGGTTTGAGCAGACAGCAACCTCCAGGAAGAGACACAACAGCAAATAGACACCATGCATGAGTGTGTGGGTATGTAGCAGGCAGGTCCAGTGGTGCATGGTGCTTGGTGTTGCTATCGGTAACCTACACGTTGTCTCTTGAACAGTGAAGGTTGTGAGTCATTATCACCTTTCATTAGCATATTTTTAGTTTTTGTGTGATTCCTCTTAGAACTATTCTGCCCTCTGTGTGTGTCCAGATCACACTGTTTTAAGTATCCAATCACATTCAATCTGTAAACTGGTCGACCTTGTTAATTAAAGAACATTGTTCCTTTATTTATTAATCTTTGACTTTGTTATTCTTATTATTAAAGTGATAAGCATGGGTTAATAATTGGACACACTTTTTTTTACTAAGCATAAGCCTATGGCAAATCACATGACATGTTTCTAATAAAAATAATGAAGAATCATTTTACAGAATACAGTATGTCTACATACTCTCCTCTAAATCTAAACACAACAATTATCTTATTGTTCTTCTTCCTCCACTATGTCTCTCTGATACTAAGGCTCTATCAAGATTTCTCGCCTCCCATCTCCTCTCCTCCTCCCTCTCCTCCTTCTCAACCCTACTAGAGGAGAAGGTCCATAGTCCCTCCCCTAGGATTGTATTCTCCAATGTGTTTGGAGAAGGAGTCAAAGAGAGAGGATGTGAGGAGGAATTGAATAAGGTCTAATTGAAAAAGAGCCCTTAGGCAACTCTGTAATACAACTTTTTCTCCTCTTTGGTGTGTTCATCTCTCAATTTAACCACCAGGTGGAATCACCACTAAACCATTCAGTACTGTATCCAACCATCAATATATATATATATATATATATATGTATATGAGAGAGAGAGAGAAATACACTAGGTTATTATTAAACAACTTACTCACAGATCCAGGTGCGATTTGTGCCACATTTGTCATCATTCCATGTCTTTACAGGGTCATCTTGTCCAAAGTATATCTCAGCACAGTCCTCCTGCCCACTATCAGACAGTCAGACACTGTGGTACAAACATCCTCCTCAATTATACACATAGTCCAATGTTTTTGTCAGCTTTAAAGACACTGTCACGGCTGTTGAAAGGAACAGACCAAAGTGCAGCGTGGTTGTAGTTCCACATTTTATTAAATCCATGAAACTTTGCAATACATAAATAACTGAATCGACAAAACAACAAACCATGACGCAGAGAGAAACAAACACTACTCAAAATATAATAACCCACAAAAACCCAGGAAGAAAAACCCCTACTTAAATATGATCTCCAATTAGAGACAACGAGGACCAGCTGCCTCCAATTGGAGATCAACCCCCCCAAAAAAACATAGAAATAGAAAAACTAGAACTTAAACATAGAAATAGAAAACATAGAAAACCACCCAAAACACCCCCTGTCACGCCCTGACCTACTCTACCATAGAAAATAACCTCTTACTATGGTCAGGACGTGACACACACTCTGTGAGATGAGCATAACATTATCAAGAATGGGCTACTTACAATGATATTTATTTTTTATATAATAACATTTTAATCTAAATATATTACTTGATTTCTATGATACATCTATAGTTCTTATGGAATGACATCCATGAGTTGAAACATACATTTATATGAACATGAATGGAAGCAATACATCTTTCTTTTTTATCTCCGTATCACAAGGTAAAATCTCTCAACCTGTGGTCAGTGACGTGCCATTCACCCACTTCCAGGTCTCCTCAGTAACAGAGTCAGTCAGACCAATCCTCTCTGTTTCTCTTTCTGTGTGTCTCTTTCTGTGTCTCTCTCTCTGTGTCTCTCTCTCTGTGTCTCTCTCTCTGTGTCTCTCTCTGTTTTCTCTCTCTGTGCCTCTCTCTCTCTCCTTGATCGAGTTCCAGGCCCACTTCCTTGCAGACATTGCATTTCATCAAACAATGGTCGGTCCTACTTCATCGACTGCACAGTCAGGCATCAGATTGCTATAACATATCATTTGGTTAGCTGATATGTTAAACACCTACCCAATCATTGTGAGATATGTAGTCAGGCAGGAACACCACCCATCTTTTGCCCAGGTTCATGTGTGTTTCCAGGTGCAGCTTATTGCTATCAAGGGTGGGGCTTGGCTGCTAAGTACCAGGCTGTTGGGTCAGTCTTGTGCTCCCCATGCTGTATGAAGTTTGGTGTGCCTTGTAAGGATGGAAGTGGTGACAGTCTTGAGAAAACCCAGTAGTGGCATCCTTGAATTGATTTGTAAGTATCTGGGGGGTGGTTTCCAATGCACAGAGATTCTTCAATGAGTTAGATTTTTAGTCCAGGACTAGTCTTAAAAAAAGTACAAATGTAAAGTAAAGTCAAAATTGGCTGTAACATAAAAATGTATGAAACCAAAGTTTTTTGCCCTTAATTTAAGGTTAGTTGGGCATAAGGTTAGCAGTGTGGTTAAAGTTAGGTGTAAGGTTAAAATCAGACTTTAAGAAGGAACATTTTAGAATTTATGTCTTTGCAGTTTGGCCATATAGGGTAACTTGGATGTAACTATGTAACCACTAACCAGATCCACTCTCCTTCTTCCTGGCACACCACCTTTATCCTCTTTTATCTAGTTTTTTGCTTCATCTAATTTATTTCAAACTACTGTATTTACCTGAATTAGTACTTGCAGGACTGTTATGAGACAATTGCTGAAGATTACTGTGACTTGCAGATAATGCTGTATGTGCTTAGCATTGATAATAACAATGTCAACATTTGAGCTACTTGTGAAACCGTGTCATGTACGTGAAAATAATAAATTACCTTGAATGCCACATCTGTGGATTTCCATGCTTCCCCCCTGATTTGGAGTACCTGTGGTGGTACTTATTTGCTTCCTTGTTAAAACCTGTTAAGGACAGAACGCCGTTCCGCCTGCGGAACCCCTAGCCAACAGCCAATGGAATCGCATGGCGCGAAATACAAAACCAACTAAAATACCACAATTCAATTTTCTCAAACAATGAACTATTTTACACCATTTTAAAGACAAGACTCTCGTTAATCTAACCACATTGTCCGATTTCAAAAAGGCTTTACAGCAAAAGCAAAACATTAGATTATGTCAGGAGAGTACCCTGCCGAAAATAATAACACAGCCATTTTCAAAGCTAGCATATATGTCACAAAAACCAAAACTACAGCTAAATGCAGCACTAACCTTTGATGATCTTCATCAGATGACACTCCTAGGACATTATGTTATACAATACATGCATGTTTTGTTCAATCAAGTTCATATTTTTATCAAAAAACAGCTTTTTACATTAGCATGTGATGTTCAGAACTAGCATACCCACCGCAAACTTCCGGTGAATTTACTAAATTACTCACGATAAACGTTTACAAAAAACATAACAATTATTTTAAGAATTATAGATACAGAACTCCTTTATGCAATCGCGGTGTCAGATTTTAAAATAGCTTTTCAGCGAAAGCACATTTTGCAATATTCTGAGTAGATAGCTCAGCCATCACAGGCTAGCTAATTTGACACCCACCAAGTGTGGTGCTGACTAAACTGAGAATTACTATAAGAAAAACTAGATTATCTTTGCTGTTCTTTGTCAGAATGCACTCCCAGGACTTCTACTTCAACAACATCAGTTGTTTTTGTTCGAAATAATCCATAGTTATATTGAAATAGCTCCGTTTTGTTCGTGCGTTGAGGTCACTATCCGAAGGGTGACACGCGGGCGCATTTCGTGACAAAAAAATTCAAAATATTCCATTACCGTACTTCGAAGCATGTCAAACGCTGTTTAAAATCAATTTTCATGCTATTTTTCTCGTAAAATAGCGATAATACTCCAACCGGGCGACGTTGTATTCGTTCAAACACTGAAAGAAAAAAATTGAGTCGTCTCGTGCACGCGAGCTCCAGTGTCATTGTTCTCAGCAGGACCACTCACAAAAACTCCTGCTGTTTTTCGCCCAGAGACTGGAGAACTGAGAGCCAATGAAAGTCATGTAGTTCCAGTAGTTAGCTACATCGCTACATGACAAACAAGTAATTAACTACTGAAAACACTACAAAGATTTGAATTTTGTTAGACTACCATCAACCCACTGGGAACAGATGTCAGTTAAACCTCTAGTTTTGATTTACATTTGGTTGAGTTGTCAACTAAGCGTGAATTCAATGTGAAATCAACAAAAATGACATCATGTCATTGGATTTAGGTTAAAAGCTGGATGATAAAAATATGAAAAGCCCTTACGTTGATTACTTTTTGCAAATCCAATCAGTATTCCACGTTGATTCAACGTCATCAAATAGATTTGTTTGGTTTGAAATCACATGGAAACAATGTTAATTCAACCAGTTTTTGCCCAGTGGGAAACTATTGCAAAATGTAGTTCAGAAAGGAAACACCATTTACAAATATGTTTAACCTGTTGGGTCTAGGGGGCAGTATTTGCACGGCCGGATAAAAAACGTACCCGATTTAATCTGGTTACTACTCCTGCCCAGAAACTAGAATATGCATATAATTAGTAGATTTGGATAGAACACACTCTAACGTTTCTAAAACTGTTTGAATGGTGTCTGTGAGTATACTCACAGACATCATTCGAACAGTTTTAGAAACTTCAGAGTGTATTCTATCCAAATCTACTAATAATATGCATATCCCACCTTCTGAGCCTGAGTAGCAGGCATTTTAGTTTGGGCACGCCTTCCATCCGGACGTCAAAATACTGACCCTTACCCTAGAGAAGTTAAAAGTCTACAGTGCCCTCAGAAAGTATTCATACCCATAGATTTAGTCCATATTTTGATGGGTTACAGCCTGAATTCAAAATGGATTCAATAGTTTTTTTTCCCTCAACCATCTACAAACAACATCCCATAATGTCAAAATGAAAACCTGTTTTTTATAGTCCCGCCAACAGGGAGTTGCAGTAATCCAGACGGGAGATGACAGGTGCCTGGATTAGGACCTGCGCCGCTTCCTGTGTAAGGCAGGGTCGTACTCTGCGAATGTTATATAGCATGAACCTACAGGATCAGGTCACCGCCTTGATGTTAGCGGAGAACGACAGGGTGTTGTCCAGGGTCACGCTGAGGCTCTTAGCACTCTGGGAGGAGGACACAATGGAGTTGTCCACCGTGATGGCGCGATCATGGAAAGGGTAGTCCCTCCCCGGGAGGAAGAGCAGTTCGGTCTTGCCGAGGTTCACCTTGAGATGGTGATCCGTCATCCACACTGATATGTCTGCCAGACATGCAGAGATGCGATTCGCCACCTGGTTATCAGAAGGGGGAAAGGAGAAGATTAATTGTGTGTCGTCTGCATAGCAATGATAGGAGAGACCATGTGAGGATATGACAGAGCCAAGTGACTTGGTGTATAGCGAGAATAGGAGAGGGCCTAGAACTGAGTCCTGGGGGACACCAGTGGTGAGAGCACATGGTGCGGAGACGGATTCTCGCCAAGCCACCTGGTAGGAGCGACCTGTCAGGTAGGACGCAATCCAAGAGTGAGCCGCACCGGAGATACCCAACTCGGAGAGGGTGGAGAGGAGGATCTGATGGTTCACAGTATCAAAGGCAGCAGATAGGTCTAGAAGGATGAGAGCAGAGGAGAGAGAGTTAGCTTTAGCAGTGCGGAGAGCCTCCGTGACACAGAGAAGAGCAGTCTCAGTTGAATGACCAGCCTTGAAACCTGACTGATTTGGATCAAGAAGGTCATTCCGAGAGAGATAGCAGGAGAGCTGGCAAAGGATGGCACATTCAAGAGTTTTGGAGAGAAAAGAAAGAAGGGATACTGGTCTGTAGTTGATGACATCGGAGGGATCGAGTGTAGGTTTTTTGAGAAGGGGTGCAACTCTCGCTCTCTTGAAGACGGAAGGGACGTAGCCAGCGATCAAGGATGAGTTGATGAGCGATGTGAGGTAAGGGAGAAGGTCTCCGGAAATGTTCTGGAGAAGAGAGGAGGGGATAGGGTCAAGCGGGCAGGTTGTTGGGCGGCCGGCCGTCACAAGACGCAAGATTTCATCTGGAGAGAGAGGGGAGAAAGAGGTCAAAGCATAAGGTAGGGCAATGTGAGCAGGACCAGCGGTGTCGTTTGACTTATCAAACGAGGATCGGATGTCGTCGACCTTCTTTTCAAAATGGTTGACTAAGTCATCCGCAGAGAGGGAGGGGGGGGGTGAGGGGGAGGAGGATTCAGGAGGGAGGAGAAGGTGGCAAAGAGCTTCCTAGGGTTAGAGGCAGATGCTTGGAAATTAGAGTGGTAGAAAGTGGCTTTAGCAGCAGAAACAGAGGAGGAAAATGTAGAGACGAGGGAGTGAAGAGATGCCAGGTCCGCAGGGAGGCTAGTTTTCCTCCATTTCCGCTCGGCTGCCCGGAGCCCTGTTCTGTGAGCTCGCAATGAGTCGTCAAGCCACGGAGCAGGAGGGGAGGACCGAGCCGGTCGGGAGGATAGGGGACATAGAGAGTCAAAGGATGCAGAAAGGGAGGAGAGGAGGGTTGAGGAGGCAGAATCAGTAGATTGGTTGGAGAAGGATTGAGCAGAGGGAAGAGATGATATGATGGAAGAGGAGAGAGTAGCAGGAGAGAGAGAGCGAAGGTTGCGACGGCGCAATACCATCTGAGTAGGGTCAGAGTGAGTAGTGTTGGGAGGAGAGCGAGAGGGAAAAGGATACAAGGTAGTGATCGGAGACTTGGAGGGGAGTTGCAGTGAGATTAGTAGAAGAACAGCATCTAGTGAAGATGAGGTCAAGCGTATTGCCTGCCTTGTGAGTTGGGGGGGACGGTGAGAGGGTGAGGTCAAAAGAGAAGAGGAGTGGAAAGAAGGAGGCAGAGAGAAATGAGTCAAAGGTAGACGTAGGGAGGTTAAAGTCACCCAGAACTGTGAGGGGTGAGCCATCCTCAGGAAAGGAACTCATCAAGGCGTCAAGCTCATTGATGAACTCTCCAAGGGAACCTGGAGGGCGATAAATGGTAAGGATGTTAAGCTTGAATGGGCTAGTGATTGTGACAGCATGGAATTCAAAGGAGGAGATAGACAGATGGGTCAGGGGAGAAAGAGAGAATGTCCACTTGGGAGAGATGAGGATTCCAGTGCCACCACCCCACTGACCAGATGCTCTCGGGGTGTGCGAGAAGACGTGGTCAGACGAGGAGAGAGCAGTAGGAGTAGCAGTGTTTTCTGTGGTAATCCATGTTTCCGTCAGCGCCAAGAAGTCGAGGGACTGGAGGGTAGCATAGGCTGAGATGAACTCTGCCTTGTTGGCCGCAGACCGGCAGTTCCAGAGGCTGCCGGAGACCTGGAACTCCACGTGGGTCGTGCGCGCTGGGACCACCAGGTTAGAGTGGCAGCGGCCACGTGATGTGAAGCGTTTGTATGGCCTGTGCAGAGAGGAGAGAACAGGGATAGACCGACACATAGTTGATAGGCTACAGGAGAGGCTACGCTATTGCAAAGGAGATTGGCATGAAAATTAACTAAACAACTGGGGAAGCGAAAGAGCAGGGCCTCCCTCACTAACAATTCACTGAAACACTAAAACGCTAAAATATAACTTTTCTAGCTACCACTATAAATTAAAATGTATGTAAACTACAGTGTTTCAATGTTTCCAGGAATAGGCTCAAACTTAGTTTATTCCGCTAGATAACTTGGTACAGTATTCTTCCGTGAAAACCCACCTAGTTCACCGTGTCCTATGATGCCGTAGCTAACTAGCATGTTAGCATCCTATAACACACGGTTAGCACCAATACTTGGTAACAACAAGCTACCAATGGATAATTTGTGTCCGTGTCTAGTTCATAACGCAGAAGTAATTAAACGTTGGCTAGCTAACACAAAGTCAGTCCTGCTAGCTACACAAGTGGACTACACATCTCGAATGTTCAGAAAGTTAAGCTTACGTTGCAAAAGTCTTAACTAAAAATGATACAGCTAGCTGGTGGGGTTAGCTAGCTAGCAGTGGGCGTGTTGTTGACTATGTTAGAAAATGTAGCTGGCTAGCTAACCTCGATAGTTACTCTGTACTACGCCTTTATCTTGATACAAAGACAACTATGTAGCTAGCTAACATTACACTAGTCAAATCGTTCCGTTGTAATGTATATAGTTTCTACAGTACTGCTAATTGGTAAAGTTGGCTAGCTAGTTGGGGTGTTATGGTGTTGACGCCGTTTCGAAAACGGTGCGAACGAACGAATACAGCTGGCTAGCTAACCTTGTTAGTTCCTCAGAGCTACACCTTTATCCTTGATACAAAGAAGGCAGAGACAACTATGTAGCTATCTAACAATACACTAATCAAATCGTTCCAATGTAATGTAATGTAATATTTGTCACTAAACTGTCTCCACATACTGTACCGGCCATACATTTTCAAATAGTACCAGGGGACCTTCAGACGAGTCTTGTGAGGCCTGTGGAGAGCAAAACATGTGTGTATCCGTGAGAGTCTCACCTTTACACAGAGGGGTCATATTAGTTTGTTGCCCTGTTCTGAAGCTACAGACAGAAGTTAGCAGATCAGCTTTATCTGCTTCAGACGAGTCCCAAGGCGCTTGTAGAGATCGTAGAAGGAAGCAGAGAACATCGTCGTATTCGTGATGGTCTCATCTTTCGATAGAGGGGTCCTAGTAGTTTGTAACCATTCTGATCTTACTGACGATTTTGTGAGAAGACCGATTTTCGGGATGTCTCATGGTCTGACAGACATTGTTCTAGCTCTGTCACTTTTCACCACAGATGGAGAAGGGGGATATCGGTGGAAGTGGTTGAGTAAGACGAAGCCCATGCAACACAAATCTGTAGTTTAAACAGACAGTTTTTATGAGGATTTTTGTAAAATTTTATTTCCACGGCAGCAAGGACATTAACCTTAGAGGGTTAATTACAATATTATAATTTGTTGTTTATTTACTTTTTACATATATTTCTCCAACAGAGCTAAACAATTGTCCTGAAGAAAACTTGTCACAATAATCTCTACTTTCTCCAGACTAAACACTTCCCTCTGCAACTGGATCCTGGTCTTCCTGACGGGCCACACCCAGGTGGTAATGGTAGGCAACAACACGTCTGACACGCTGATCCTCAACAATGGGGCCCTTCAGGGGTTAATGCTTAATCCCCTCCTGTACCCCCCATTCACCACGACTGCATGGCCAAGCAGGACTCCAACATCATCATTAAATTGGTAGGCCGGATCACCAACAACGATGAGACAGCCTATAGGGGGGAGGTCAGAGACCTGGCAGTGTGGTGCCAGGACAACAACCTTTCCCTCAACGTGAGCAAGACAAAATAACTGATCGTGGACTACAGGAAAAGGCGGGCCGAACAGGCCCCCATTCCCATCGACGGGGCTGTAGTGGAGCGGGTCGAGAGTTTCAAGTTCCTTGGTGTCCACATCACCAACAAACTATCATGGTCCAAACACACCAAGACAGTCGTGAAGAGGGTACGACAACACCTTTTCCCCCTCAGGAGACTGAAAAGATATGGCATGGGTCCCCAGATCCTCAAAAAGTTCTACAGCGGCACCATCGAGAGCATCCTGACCGGTTACATCACCGCCTGGTATGGCAACTGTTTGGCGTCCGACTGTAAGGCGCTACAGAGGGTATTACATCACTGGGGCCAAGCTTCCTGCCATCCAGGACATATATACTAGGCTGTGTCAGAGGAAGGCCCAACAAATTGTCAAAGACTTCAGTCACCCAAGTCATAGACTGTTCTCTCTACTAGCGCACGGCAAGTGGTACAGAAGCTCCAAGTCTGTGTCCAGAAGGCTCCCTTACAGCTTCTACCCCCAAGCCATAAGACTGCTGAACAATTAATTAAATGGCCACCCAGACTATTTATATTTATATTTTTTTACTTTACTTTATTTAGTATATATTTCTTGAACTGCATTGTTGGTTAAGGACTTGTAAAGTAAGCATTTCACGGTAAGGTTGTATTCGGCGCATGTGACAAATTTTGAGGGGGGGATTTGATGTGTACTTGTTCACTTCCCTTAATGGATTTGAAAGGAAAATACTGTTATATGGGAATTACCTCTAGCGCCCATACATACAACAACCCAATGCTTTTAGATTTGTTGGAAGGAGTGCACACTTAAGGAGAACGACAAGAAATTTGGAATGCAACCCAGACCTGAAAATGTGAAAACCAATATGGTGGACACTGTGTGTGCTGTAAAGGAAGAGAGGGACATGGTGGGAGAAAGATAGAGAGAGAGAAAGAGAGAGTGATAGACACTTAAGAATCAGGTAAGTAATTAATACTCACATGTAATTTACATCTTTATCTTTCTCAACAACAGAAATTCGTCCAAAACATCTTGGTATGATTTATAATGTTCTGATTACCACAGTGTCTGACTGTCTGGTTCTCTGTGTTATTTTCCCTCTTGGAACTGGGGGAGAAACCAGCCTGATAATTATGTTGGTCCTGTAATACAGATAGGAGAGGAGGACTGTGCTCAGATTAAACCTTTTCACAGGTGAGTTCCAAATATCTCTAAGGGTCGCCCCAGTGTGAGTTGTTTTATGCACGTGATGTCAGAATGCACTCACTGTTCCAAAATGTGATTATTACGCAACAGGACAGTTAACACGCGCTGCCTGTTAATTATCTATAGGTTATGTTTCACCTTGTCAATTTCAAATTATTTTCTAACAAGTTGTATTTTCTAACACTTTGAATTGAAGTGTGTTCCGCCTCATTAATTCACATAGAAGTAGCCCATTTCAGCGTTGCGGACAATTTATGTTTGATGCTTTACTGAACCAGATAAACTCCCACTGCACTTCACTCATGTTTGCGTAGATCAAGTATGCATATATTTGCGCAGCCTTGCAAGAATTGAAACATTTTCTTGCTGGTGCTCGCTTTGCCTTTCTCGTTGTTTTCCTTACAAATAATAACTTTGGACATGTATGCGTTCCTATCAAAGTAAGTTCCTTATTTCTGTATATCATGTTGTCATTTCTACTACATTTTTTGTTCACAGTTTGTCACGTCCTGACCAGTAAAAGGGGTTATTTGTCATTGTAGTTTGGTCAGGGCGTGGCAGGGGGTGTTTGTTTTGTGTTTTTGGTTTAGGTTCTATGATTTCTATTTCTATGTTTAAATCTAGTTTTCTATTTCTATGTTGGGGTTTTGGCAATGACCTCCAATTAGAGGCAGCTGGTTGTCGTTGTCTCTAATTGGAGGCCATATTTAGTTGTGTTTGTTTCTCTTGTGTTTTGTGGGTGGTTATTTTCTGTATAGCTTGGGAGCCTTATGGAACTGTTTTCGTCGTTTGTTTATTTTGTTTAAGTGTTTTCTTTAAATAAATTAAGAAGATGAGCACTTTACCCGCTGCGCCTTGGTCCAATCCTTACGACGCCTATGACAGAACCACCCACCAAACAAGGACCAAGCAGCGGGGATTGGAGCACCGAGGAGAAGGAAGGACGTGGGAGGCAGAACAACGTTTCTGGGAGAGGAAATTAAGGGAGCTACATGAGGCCGAGAGGCATCCCCCCCAAAAAATAATTTGGGGGGGCACACGGGGAGTTGGGCAGAGTCAGAGTGGAGACCTGAGCCAACTCCCCGTGCTTATTATGGGGAGCGACGGATCAAGCAAGCACCTTGTTACACAGAAATGCACACGGTGTCGCCCATACGCACGCACAGTCCGGTGCGGCCAGTAAGGGCTCCGCAGCGTTGCCGGGCGAGAGTTGGCCGGCAGCCAGGAAGAAGTGCGCCGGCACAACGGATCTGGTCTCCAGTGCGTCTCCTCGGCCCAATTTACCTTGCGCCTGCTCTATGCACGGCAGCCCTCATTCCCCAGCACAGCCCAGTTCGCCCTGTGCCAGCGCTCCGCCCGTGTCGGGCTACAGTGACCATCCAGCCAGGACAGTGTGTGTCAGCCCTGGGCCTCCAGCGACGCTCCTCAGCCCTGGGCCTCCAGCGACGCTCCTCAGCCCTGGGCCTCCAGCGACGCTCCTCAGCCCGGAGTCTCCAGCGACGCTCCTCAGCCCGGAGTCTCCAGCGACGCCGCGCAGCCCAGAGTCTTCTGAACGGGAGCTACGCCCAGAGCCAGAGCCACCTCCATAGTGGGAGGATTGGGAAGGGGGGGTGTAGCACAGGGACCGTCGTTGACGGTGGCCACCCTCCCTTCCCTCGCTTTAAGTTTGGGGTTGTTTTTGTGGGGTTTTTGTTTTTGAGGTGCATTCGGGGCCTGCACCTTTGGGGGGGGGGGGGGGGGGGGGTACTGTCACGTCCTGACCAGTAAAAGGGGTTATTTGTCATTGTAGTTTGGTCAGGGCGTGGCAGGGGGTGTTTGTTTTGGTGTTTTTGGTTTAGGTTCTATGCTTTCTATTTCTATGTTTAAATCTAGTTTTCTATTTCTATGTTGGGGTTTTGGCAATGGCCTCCAATTAGAGGCAGCTGGTTGTCGTTGTCTGTAATTGGAGGCCATATTTAGTTGTGTTTGTTTCACTTGAGCCTTATGGAACTGTTTCGTTGTTTGTTTATTTTGTTTAAGTGTTTAAATAAATTAAGAAGATGAGCACTTTACCCGCTGCACCTTGGTCCTATCCTTACGACGCCTATGACACAGTTATTTAACCAGGTAGGCCAGTTGATAACAAGTTCTCATTTACAACTGTGACCTGGCCAAGATAAAGCAAAGCAGTGAGTCAAAAAAACAACACAGAGGTACACGTGGGATAAACAAAAGTACAGTCAATAATACAATAGAATAATCTATATACAGTGTGTGCAAATGGAGTAAGGAGGTAAGACAATAAATAGGCCATAGTAGCGAAGTAATTACAATTAAGCTAATTAACACTGGAGTGATAGATGTGCAGATGATGATGTGCAAGTAGAAATACTGGTGTGCAAAAGAGCAAAAAAAGTAAATAAAAACAATATGGGGATGAGGTAGGCAACTAACGTTGGATGGGCTATTTACAGATGGGCTGCGTACAGCTGCAGCGATCGGTTAGCTGCTCATATAGCAGATGCTTAAAGTTAGTGAGGGAGATATAAGTCTCCAACTTCAGAGATTTTTGCAATTTGTTCCAGTCATTGGCAGCAGAGAACAGGAAGGAAAGGCGGCCAAAGCAGGTGTTGGCATTGGGGATGACCAGTGAGATATACCTGCTGGAGCGCGTGCTACGGGTGGGTGTTATGGTGACCAGTGAGGTGAGATAAGGCGGAGATTTACCTAGCAAAAACGTATAGAAGACCTGGAGCCAGTGGGTCTGGTGACGAATATGTAGCGAGGGCCAGCCAACAAAAGCATACAGGTCGCAGTGGTGGGTGGTATATGGTGCTTCGGTGACAAAACGGATGGCACTGTTATAGACTGCATCCAGTTTGCTGAGTAGAGTTTTGTAGGCTATTTTGTAAATGACATGAGTCTCCTTCCAGACTCATATTAAGCATCTCCAATCCAAAATGAAATCTAGAATCGGCTTCCTATTTCGCAAACAAAGCCTCCTACACTCACGCCGTCAAACATAACCTCGTAAAACTGACTATCCTACCGATCCTCGACTTCGGTGATGTCAGCAATGTGGTTCGACACCAGTGTTGCCAACTGCTCAGTAAGGAAAGTAGCTATTGGCTGCCCTAAAAGTTGCTAGAAGTCGCTAAATGACATCATCACCTAATTTGCATTATTGGCCATGTGCATGTAATTGTGATGGACGCTGTAGGAGAGAGGAAGAACGTCTTGGGAGAGACAAAAAGTGAGTAAAATAAACTAAATATGTTTAGAACTACAAAATAACTTTCTTCTGTCGATTCTTGATTTTTTTTATGTCACAATTCCAACCCTTCTCCTTTATCCGGGTTTGGGACCGGCAAAAGTGACCCATAAGAGACACTCTGGCGGAGTTACTTATTTATTAATTTTTATTTTTTAGTTTAGTTTTCTTAATTTGGTTTGGTTTTTAACCTTATGGTCCACTTAGGAGCCTACAACAAGTCACAGTAAAACATGAAAATTTTTAACCATAACATCTTTTACATTTTTTGTACACAATCTACATTAACAATCTAAATGGACCAAAAAGAGACAATAGAATAAACTGTCAAAGACAATGTGAGAAAATGATGGTAACTTGTCTGGCCCTAATTCAGGTTAATTGTTTTTTTGAATGTAAGCCAGGGCGGGATCAGCCAGAGGCGGCTTACCGCATACGCGATTCATTTGCAGTCTGGACGCGGAGGGGTGAACATCTGCTCTGACTGCAGCTGGGAGTGACTGCTGCGCGAGGACTGGGCCGCCTGTGAGTGCTTTGGGACGGGGGCAGCAGCCGCTGCTCGTTGAGAAGAGTAAGAACGATAGGTGCTTTCACGTCAGAGTCTCCAATAACACCAGAAAAAGTCGCTAGATTTGTCGCTAGTCGCTTTTTTGAAAATGTGTTGCTAGAGGGGTCTGAATGCTCGCTAAATATAGCGACAAAGTCACTAAGCTGGCAACACAGTAATCAACACACAAGTTAACTTCGCTATATTAGTACATACATTTACACACTTTATTCTTACCTCCCGTCAGAAACAGCTTATGGTATAAAGAATATACAGACAAGCGTTCATGTTTAATTTAAGAAACGTTTATTGTATTTGTCACGTCCTGACCATAGAAAGCTTTTATTTTCTATGTTAGAGTAGGTCAGTGCGGTGTAAAAGGCTGCATGTGTTCAAATCTGATATAGGAACAAAGAGTCAATTAATTTTCATATTATGTTAATATTTATTCAGCAGTTAATAAATGGCAAATGCAATTTCCGTATATACGGGTTCACTGTAACACCTCGCAGGGCAGACAGAGAACTCAAAATGTCATCACAAGTTCTTCTTTAAATACTTCTTGACAGACGTAGTTCCCACTCCTTGCTGGGCCTGTCAGAGTAGAGACTGGGTGTGGTTTAGACTTACTCCAGCCTATCGTAGGCGTGCAGGTTGGTCCCAACCTCTTGACGCATCACATGTTGCCTGGCGTTGGATCTTATCTTCTTAGTGTATACTCAAGTGTCAGCAACCACTCAATTTCCAGTGATTTACTTATACTGTTGTTTCTCCACTCTACCCGTTCCTCACATGCTCCCCTTGTGATGGGTTTCACAACCTCCTATCACTAAGTCAGCTGCCTACAATGCACAGTTCTCTAAAACCCCTACATTGCAACCATTATCTTGTTATTGCTGTTGTTCAGCAGAAAGCTCATGCAAAACCCTGTTTTAAAGCATCAGCATTCTGTCCACATGACCCACCATCACATCGTTGCATTACACAAGTTGTTTGTTTTAATATTACGCAAAGTTTCATTATACATATTAGTTTAAAGGTATAGCTTAAAGTTTAACACCCCATTATGCAGGGCCAAATCTCACAGCGGGACAGAGGGTTTTCTATTTGTTATTTTCTATGTGGGGTTCTAGTTGAGTTTTTCTATGTTTGGTGATTGGTATGATTCCCAATTAGAGGCAGCTGGTAATCGTTGTCTCTAATTGGGGATCAGCTGCCTCTAATTGGGATCATACTTAAGTAGCTTGTTTTTCACTTGGGGGTTATGGGATATTGTTTATGTATAGTTGCATTGTAGTCATGGCTCGTCTATTCGTTATTTGTTTTGTATTTGCATTACGTTTCCCTTTATGATAAATTATGTGGAACGCTACTCACGCTGCGCCTTGGTCTGATCATTCTAACGAACGTGACAGTATTTATCAATGTTATTGATGAGTGTGTTGTTTGGTTCTGTTTCCTCTCTCTCCGTCTCTGTAGCTTCCGGGTATGCTGGGATAAGGACCAGAGCTGGCTTTGTAGTGCCTGTTCCGAATGTCTCGTTTATGTGAATGGGCATATTGGAAGACACCATGTCAGTAGGGATGGGATTTTGTAAATGTGATATATTGGTATATTGCATCATGAGAAACGGATTGCAAAGGTGCAATGTCCCGTCATGTACTGTATGCTCTCTCTCCGGTGCTCTAGGGCACCATGCTCCAGTGTCTCAGCCAGATTGACAGGTTTCCTGCTCCTCAGCAGAGGTGACCGGTCCGCTCCTGATCCCCAGGATTGTCATTTTGGTAGGGGTCCTGTGGCTGGAGCCGCGCATCAGGGAGGGGGTACTGTCACGTGTGCTCCCTCTCGGCCTCTAGGTCACCAGGCTGCTCATTATGGCGCACGCCTGTCACCATCGTTACGCGCACCTGCGCATCGTCAAACTCCCCTGGACTCCATCACTTCCCTGATTACCTTCCCTATATATGTCACTCCTTTGGTTCCTTCCCCAGGTGTTATTGTTTCAGTTTCCTGTCTGTGCGTTGTTAGTGTTTCTTGTTTTGGATTATGTTTATTTTATTAAAACACTCACTCCCTGAACTTGCTTCCTGACTCTCAGCGCATATCGTTACAATTGAGCAGTTGATGGGGCAGCATTGTTTTTAGCTGTCCCATAATGTATACTTTTGATGGCAGTAATGTTTTTCTTCCAGATTCACTATGTAAATAAACACCCATACAGAGAAGTACTTTTGTGGCTCCGCCATCTTTTTATTTGAGGTTAGGTTTTTCAGTTTAGCCTTCTGGCCTACTCTACGTGACAGGAGGGAATCAGTAACATAATGGTGAATATAAACACAATATTGATGGAGGGAATCAGTAACATAATGGTGAATATAAACAATATCGATGGGGTGGTGGGACCACAGTGCACATGCTAACAAATGTCAACATATCACAAATTTCCATTAGATTAAATTTCAACAAATTACTATACAACTTCCAGAAATTCAATCTTGATCTTATTCTGAGCAAACAATGCAGGTTAAACTTTTTTAACAGGATCATTCCAATGGAAAGGAGTGTAATGGTTCCAGATTACTTCTCGTTGGACATTGGTGGGAGGGAATCAGTAGTATATATGAATGTATTAATTGAATGTATTAATTTATATTAATTCATGAAATGATCAAGACATGTCAACAATGTAAAGAGGAAAACACTAACCATTACAGGTTTAACTGGATCATTATAACAGAAATAGAGTAATCTGAACTTTCCTTCTGGTACATTGGTGGGGGTTGTGGAAGGATTAGTGATATACAGAAAAGATGGACATAATACAGAGCATTAAGTAGCCTGTAGCTGATGCTCTGCTGAATGAAAAACAGCTGCTTCTCAAGATTGATTTTGCTACATTTGGCAACTTGACACCACAGTTTATTTTTAACATTTTGAATAGAACAGAATATAATAAAATAGAACATCTTCATTGTTTATTAAAATATATCACAATAGCTAAATATGGAATGATACCAGTCAGTCAGTCATCAGGGTGACTTTATGCATGACTTCTCACTGCTGTTCAGCTCTTTCCTAATCTCAGTCACAGATCTGTTTGGGCTGTCTTGACAATTGTATGCAAACAATAACTATCACGTTTGAAGTTAAGACCCAGGTACAGACAGTGTCGAAGTAACAAAAGTTTATTAAACTGCCTCCTACTCAAACTCAGAAGCTAGGATATGCATATTATTAGTAGATTTGGATAGAAAACACTCTGAAGTTTCTAAAACTGTTTGAAGAACATTACACAAAGAAGTTCATTTTATTCTCCCTCCCCGCTTACGCACATACCTCCACACAAACAGTAGATATCCTACGCACACCCATACACACGAACAGTAGGTGAATAGTATCCCTCCCCGGACTTCCCACCACGGTTAATCACTATCCAGCACTGCCTGTTCCTTTCCCCTGAGATTAGGGGGACCTTGAAGGATACTCCCTGTTTCTTCACACACACATGTCCACCGTTCCCTTAGGTCCACTAATCACACCCACACCCACACATGTCTCTCCCTTCCGGGTCTCTACTAGACCTTATGGGACTTCCGTTCAGTACTTTAACCTGTCAGGGCTAGGGGGCAGTATTTTCACAGCCAGATAACAAATTTACCCGATTTAAACTGGTTACTACTCTTTCCCAGAAACGAGAATATGCATATTATTTGTATATTTGGATAGAAAACACTCTAAAGTTTCTAAAACTGTTTGAATGGTGTCTGTGAGTATAACAGAACTCATATGGCAGGCAAAAACCTGAGAAGATTCTAAGCAGGAAGTGCCCTGTCTGCGATTTTGTAGTTCTGCTTTTGCTTGTCTATCGAAACTACAGTGTCCGTGGGGTTATGTTGCACTTTCTAAGGCTTCCATTGGCTCTCTAAAGCTGCCAGAAAGTGGATTGGGGCGTCACCTGTCTCTGGGCAAAGTATAGTAACTCATTTTGTCAGTGGACTGCCTGAGGACAAAGGGAATGGAAACGCGCATTCACGAGACCTCGCAATTTTTTCTCTTCCTTTTGAATGAATACAGCATTGTCCGGTTGGAATAGTATCGCTACTTTACGAGAAAAATGGCATAACAATTGATTTTAAACAGCGTTTGACATGCTTCTAAGTACGGTAAAGGAACATTTTGAAATTCTTTGTTTCGAAATGCACTCGCGCGTTACCCTTTGGATAGTGACCTGAACGCACAAACAAAACGGGGATATTTGCACATACCTATGGACTATTTGGAACAAAAACAACATTTGTTGTGGAAGTAGCAGTCCTGGGAGTGCATTCTGACGAAGAACAGCAAAGGTAATCCAATTTCTCTAATAGTAATTCTGAGTTTAGGTTGCCCCGAAGTTGGCGGGTGTCAAATTAGCTAGCTGTGATGGCTGAGCTATGTACTCAGAATATTGCAAAATGTGCTTTCGCCGAAAAGCTATTTTAAAATCTGACACCGCGATTGCATAAAGGAGTTCTGTATCTATAATTCTTAAAATAATTGTTATGTATTTTGTAAACGTTTATCATGAGTAATTTAGTAAATTCACCGGAAGTTTTGGGTGGGAATGCTAGTTCTGAACATCACATGCCAATGTAAAAAGCTGTTTTTTGATATAAATATGAACTTGATTGAACAAAACATGCACGTATTGTGTAACATAATGTCCTAGGAGTGTCATCTGATGAAGATCATCAAAGGTTAGTGCTGCATTTAGCTGTGTTTTGGGTTTTTGTGACATATATGCTTGCTTGAAAAATGGCTGTGTGGTTGTTTGTGTCTATGTACTCTCCTAACATAATGTAATGTTTTGTTTTCGCTGTAAAGCCTTTTTGAAATCAGACAATGTGGTTAGATTAACGAGAGTCTTGTGTTTAAAATTGTGTAAAATAGTCGTATGTTTGAAAAATTGAAATTATTGCATTTGAGGTTTTGGTATTTCGCGCCACTCTATTCTACTGGCTGATGAATAGAGTGGGACGCTGACGTCCCACTGGCCCAGAGAGGTTAATTATTTATTACCCATGCTACATAACTACAAATTACTAATTGGTTATGTGACAGGGTCGGATTCTTTATTCATTTACCTTTATTATATAATTTTCTTATCACTAACCTTTGACGATCTTCATCAGATGACACTCCCAGGACTCAATGTTAGACAATACATGTATGTTTTGTTAGATAAAGTTCATATTTATATCCAAAAAACCCATTTTACATTGGCACATGATGTTCAGAAAATGTATTTCCACCCAAAACTTCCGGTGAATGAGCACTTCAATTTACAAAAATACTCATCATAAACGTTGATAAACTTTACAACAGTTACAACAGTTACAACAGTTATCAGATTTTAAAATAGCTTTTCAGAGAAAGCACATTTTTCAATATTCTGAATACAGAGCTCAACCATCAAAGCAAGCTATACAGTTACCCGCCAAGTTCTGGAGTCAACTAAACTCAGAATTAGTATTATAAATCTACACTTACCTTTGCTGATCTTCATCAGAATGCACTCCCAGGTCTCCTACTTCCAAAAGAAATGTTTGTTTTGTTCGAAATACTCCATATTTATGTCCAAATACCTCCTTTTGTTCGCGCGTTCAGATCACTATCCAAAGGCATAATGCGCGAGCGTAAATCCAGACACGAAAAGTCAAAATGTTCCATTACCGTTCGTAGAAACATGTCAAACGTTGTTTACAATCAATCCTTGGGGTCTTTTTAACATAAACCATCGATAATATTCCAACCGGACAACAGCGTATTCATTCCAGAAGAAAAAGAAGGAACGGCGCTCTCGCGTGCTCGTGCTTAACCAAGTCCTTTGTCCTCAGGCAGTCCACTGATTGACTGAGCTCCTATTTTCTGCCCAGTAACAGGAGAAGGATGAATCAAGTTTCTAAAGGCTGTTGACAGCCAATGGAAGCCTTATGAAGTGCAACATGACCCCACAGACACTGTAGTTTCGATAGGGATTCAAAAGAAAAACTACAATTCTCAGATTTCCCACTTCCTGGTTGGATTTTTCTCAGGTTTTTGCCTGCCATATGAGTTCTGTTATACTCACAGACATCATTCAAGCAGTTTTAGAAACTTCAGAGTGTATTCTATCCAAATCTACATATTCTAGTTTCTGGGCAAGAGTAGTAACCAGTTTAATTTGGGTACATTTTTCATCTGACTGTGAAAATACTGCCCCCTACCCTTAACAGAAGAAATTCTTACTACAATGACAGCCTAGGAACAGTGGGTTTACTGCCTTGTTCAGGGGCAGAACAACAGATTTTTTATTTTGTCAGCTTGGGGATTTGATCTAGCAACCTTTCAGTTACTGGCCCAACACTCTAACCACTAGGCTACCTGCCACCCACAACTGTCGTGTGCCACGTTATCGATTTCGCTGTCGGGCATCAGATTTAGAAGGAGTGCAAGGTCAAATTCAAGTTGTTACACATGCACACTTCAGAGAAGAGATAGATAGTTTTAGATATGTGTTCTATTACAGTCTAGATAGATGGGTTCAGTTATGTGTTCTAATACAGTCCAGATAGATGGGTTTAGATATGTGTTCTATTACAGTCTAGGTAGATGGGTTTAGTTATGTTTTCTCATACAGTCCAGGTAGATGAGTTTAGTTATGCATTCTAATACAGCTTAGAAATGTATGTTTAGTTATGTGTTCTAATACAGTCGAGGAAGACGGGTTTAGTTATGTGTTCTAATACAGTCCAGATAGATGGGTTTAGTTATGTGTTCTAGTAAAGTCTTGGGAGATGGGTTTGGGTTAGTTATCTGTGTTACAATACAGTCTAGGTAGATGGGTTTGGTTTAGTTATCTGTGTTAAAATATAGTAAAGGTAGATGGGTTTGGGTTAGTTATCTGTGTTCCAATACAGTCTAGGTAGATGGGTTTAGTTATGTGTTTTAATCCAGTCTAGGTAGATGGGTTAAGTTATGTGTTCTAGTAAAGTCTAGGCGGATGGGTTTAGTTATGTGTTCTAGTACAGTCTAGGTGGATGGGTTTAGTTATGTGTTCTAGTACAGTCTAGGTAGATGGGTTTAGTTATGTGTTCTAGTAAAGTCTAGGCGGATGGGTTTAGTTATGTGTTCTAGTACAGTCTAGGTAGATGGGTTTAGTTATGTGTTCTAGTACAGTCTAGGTAGATGGGTTTAGTTATGTGTTCTAATACAGTCTAGGTAGATGGGTTTAGTTATGTGTTCTAATACAGTCTAGGTAGATGGGTTTAGTTATGTGTTCTAGTAAAGTCTAGGTGGATGGGTTTAGTTATGTGTTCTAATACAGTCTAGGTAGATGGTTTTAGTTATGTGTTCTAATACAGTCTAGGTAGATGGGTTTAGTTATGTGTTCTAGTACAGTCTAGGTAGATGGGTTAAGTTATGTGTTCTAGTACAGTCTAGGTAGATGGGTTTAGTTATGTGTTCTAATACAGTCTAGGTAGATGTGGTTGGGTTAGTTATCTGTGTTCCAATATAATGTAGGTAGATGGGTTTAGGTTAGTTATTTGTGTTCCAATACAGTCTAGGTAGATGGGTTTGGGTTAGTTCTTTGTGTTCCAATACAGTCTAGGTAGATGGGTTTGGGTTAGTTATCTGTGTTCCAATACAGTCTAGGTAGATTGGTTTGGGTTAGTTATCTGTGTTCCAATATAATGTAGGTAGATGGGTTTGGGTTAGTTATTTGTGCACATACAGTAGTGTGCCCTTCAAACCACAAACACTAAATCCCCAGCCACGCACAAACACACAAGTACACACAACAGAATATAATAGAACATCTTTATTGTCCATTTAATATTTCATAAAATATTTTTAATTTGATAAAACGTGGAACGATACCAGTCATCAGTCAATCATCAGAGTGACTTCTGACTTCTGTTTATATCTTTCCCACTAACAAGGTACCTTTTGTGGTCTTCCCCCCTCAGAAACCCCCTGCTATCAAGACTGAGGCTGTCTTGAAGGTGTGACACAGTCATCATCAGGCGTTTAGTGCAAACAGTTATCAGAGAACCAGTTTAGTCAGTAGGTAGTTATGACAGTTAACCTGTGGATAGACAGTAGATGTTATGACAGTTCACTGCCACCCTATGACCTCTGTTGTCTCTGCTAGTCAACATGATGGCTGCTGAAAGCTTCTTGGTAACTGAGTCCCTCCCCATCCCTCATCCAACCCTGCTAAATTGAAGTCGCCTGCCAGATCTCACAACTCCTGGATAGATGTGGAACATACATTTATCAGCTAACCATATCATATGCTATAGCAATCTGATGCCCAACTGCACAGTCAATGACTTGGCCAGCAGCCATGGGTTAAATGGCTGCAGCCTGTGTGGAATGAGACTGTCCTATCCTTGCTGTGGTTGATAGACTGAATGGTGCTGAGCTCTGACCACACAGACACAGGAAACTACTAACCCTGCTACTGTTCTCCCTCCCATCTCACTCTGACCTCACAGATACAGGAAACTACTAACCCTGCTACTGTTCTCCCTCCCATCTCACTCTGACCTCACAGATACAGGAAACTACTAACCCTGCTACTGTTCTCCCTCCCATCTCACTCTGACCTCACAGATACAGGAAACTACTAACCCTGCTACTGTTCTCCCTCCCATCTCACTCTGACCTCACAGATACAGGAAACTACTAACCCTGCTACTGTTCTCCCTCCCATCTCACTCTGACCTCACAGATACAGGAAACTACTAACCCTGCTACTGTTCTCCCTCCCATCTCACTCTGACCTCACAGATACAGGAAACTACTAACCCTGCTACTGTTCTCCCTCCCATCTCACTCTGACCTCACAGATACAGGAAACTACTAACCCTGCTACTGTTCTCCCTCCCATCTCACTCTGACCTCACAGATACAGGAAACTACTAACCCTGCTACTGTTCTCCCTCCCATCTCACTCTGACCTCACAGATACAGGAAACTACTAACCCTGCTACTGTTCTCCCTCCCATCTCACTCTGACCTCACAGATACAGGAAACTACTAACCCTGCTACTGTTCTCCCTCCCATCTCACTCTGACCTCACAGATACAGGAAACTACTAACCATGCTACTGCTCTCCCTCCCATCTCACTCTGACCTCACAGATACAGGAAACTACTAACCCTGCTACTGTTCTCCCTCCCATCTCACTCTGACCTCACAGATACAGGAAACTACTAACCCTGCTACTGTTCTCCCTCCCATCTCACTCTGACCTCACAGATACAGGAAACTACTAACCCTGCTACTGTTCTCCCTCCCATCTCACTCTGACCTCACAGATACAGGAAACTACTAACCCTGCTACTGTTCTCCATCCCATCTCACTCTGACCTCACAGATACAGGAAACTACTAACCCTGCTACTGTTCTCCCTCCCATCTCACTCTGACCTCACAGATACAGGAAACTACTAACCCTGCTACTGTTCTCCCTCCCATCTCACTCTGACCTCACAGATACAGGAAACTACTAACCCTGCTACTGTTCTCCCTCCCATCTCACTCTGACCTCACAGATACAGGAAACTACTAACCCTGCTACTGCTCTCCCTCCCATCTCACTCTGACCTTACAGATACAGGAAACTACTAACCATGCTACTGCTCTCCCTCCCATCTCACTCTGACCTCACAGATACAGGAAACTACTAACCCTGCTACTGTTCTCCCTCCCATCTCACTCTGACCTCACAGATACAGGAAACTACTAACCCTGCTACTGTTCTCCCTCCCATCTCACTCTGACAGTTTCCTCTTCTCTTATTCCTGTAGTTACTATTAAACTCTTTGGCTTCATGGTAATTTCAAAGCCATAACTAATTTCATGCTGAAAAATAAAATCAAATTATTCAATTTTACATTCAATTTTCATTACTGCACAATATAGATTTATTTTACAAAAATAATCGTATTCTTAAATTGAGGAAGTAATGCGGGTTTAACCATTTAACAGGATCATTACAACTGAGAGCTGAAAAAGATATATTTGTTTCAGATTACATCCCGTTGTACATTGCTGGGGGGATGATCAGTAATATACAGAACAAAATTAAAGAGAATTTTGTTGCCTGTATCAGCTGATCGTAAAAAAAAAAAAAAACGTTTAAAAAAACTACTTTTCTGATTTATTTTGGCACCAATTTGCAGTTCAGCTCTTACAAAGTCCAGTGGTCTCTAATGTGTAGGTGACTTCACACCACAGTTTTTTCTCTGGTGGCTTCATCTGGATGTTGGTCACTGTGAATACCTCATAGGGAGGAATTAAGACTTCTCTCTCTCCTGTAAATACAGAGTAATATAATATGTCAACTCCAAAATATGTGGAGATCTCAAAGCAGGACGTCTCTCCAAATTAATCTCTGTCTTTTCCCCTGCATAGAGTGTCCGAGGTGAAGGTGCCTAAACTAATATTTTTTGTTGACAACGTTCTGATCAAAATACACTTTGGTTCTATGATAGGTAGTAGTGCTGAGTGATTAGTGCTTTTTGAGGTTGGTTCGGTTTCTGTTTGATGATTAAAAAAATATATATACTTTTTTTAACATTAAATACACTATGCATTATGTGGGTTGAATGATGTAACAACACAAAATAAAACTATTAATAAAGGTCCCATGATGGTAGTGACTGACCATTACTGGTTATCACTTAATCATTTTTAACCATCATTTATTCACATTACTTTAATTAAATATTTCAGTTACATTGGTTTTATTTTATGCCTTTATGTCATTCCAAGTCATCATCTCATCTCTATAGAGCTGCTGCCTAAACTGTCTGACAAAATCACTATTTTAGTGTTGTAAATATATGAACACTATTGTGACTATGAACATAGTTAATAGCTTTATGTAGCAGTAGCCTGTTTCTATTGCTTTACAATTCAGGTCACTTCCATTTCCCAGTGCTCTTTAGAGTGTAGACGACTTTACACCACAGGTTACTGACTGCTGACTTTGTCTGGATGTTGGTGACTTTGAATACCTCATAGGGAGGAATCAAATCTTCCCCCTCGTTTGCAAAGGCAGAGTAATATGTCAGGTTAACACCAAAACATGTGTTGATCTCAAAGCAGGATGTGTCTCCAAAATTGTATAAGGTCTTAAGTAAAGAACTTGAGACAAAATAACCAAAGCGCATTTCTTTGTTGACAACATTCTGATCAAAAGTTATATTGGTTCTAAGGTAGGTGGTCCTACATGTTGTTTGACTTTGTTTGAGAATCTGCATGGCGTCAGTTAGATAGAAGTGCAGGGAATGGTACTGGAATGATGTTACATACCCATAACTGCCTTGTCTAACTGCTTCGTTGAAGTCTAGGTAGATGGATTCAGAGGGAGGTTGAGGTTTGTTATTTGTGTACAAATACATAGGGATGGAATGCACTTTTTGCAGACCATCTTTTGGAATGGATGCATGTTTCTCTGCTATGTCCCAGCCTTTTATAAAGTTAGTGGTGGTGGTTTTCTCATGTGGGAGGTAGTAGCTATTCACCCTCTTAAAGGCTTCATCTCTGCAGCCATCATATTTGTCATCAACAGAATCAGGTGCCATGTCCAGTGGGAAAATCTTGTTCTGTAACAGTAACATTCTTTAGTGACATTCTCTTTATTCAGACCCAACAGGTCCCTGCTTGGGTGATGAATTGTTTACCAATCCCTTATTCGCCACAGCTTCCTGTTTGTGAGGCCAAATATGATGAAAACAATAGTAAGTCAATGTGCAAAATGAAAGTACAAAATAAAGGCACCGCCAAAGTCCTAAAGCAGGATGACAAAGATCTGATCCACAATAGTTTTTTTCTGCATAGCTCAGGGCGTAGTCAAAACAACATGAAGCCTATTCACAGGTACTGCCCATAACATTTAAGGACTCTCTTTTCTTCTCAGAAAAAACAATCGTGGGACAATCTTTTATTTTCTTATATCTCTGTAAAAGGAGTACTTGTTCAACTTAAAAATATAAATGAACCCTGCTGGTGTTAAATGTAATGTTGTATGTAACAATATAACTATGTTTTATTGGCTTTTCGTTTACTCAACTTGATTTCCTGATTTGAAATAATTTATTATAATCAGGGTAAATAAACTAAACTAGGTAAATTAAATATTACGTGTGAGGTTGTATTTTTCTTAGGGTACCTGTTTCACCAGTCCAAAGTGAAGACAGAGAATCAACATCAAGACAAAGATTGTGTTTCTCTTCTTCTCAGTTCTCTTCACATCTAAAGATGAGAACAAAACCAGTGAAAGGATGAGAAACATTTCCATTGTGCCTTTACATACAAATAAGTTACAGATACATACAAAACTGTTGTCATTGTAAAACATTATTAAAAAATCTCACCATCTATTAAGAGATATCCACCACCACCCACATTGCAGTAGTTGTTGGCCTCAAATCTACAGCATATTCAAAGTATAGTTTCCATTGATAAAGATTGATGGATTGATGTGGTTCAGAATGTCAACACATTGGACACACCCAAACACGTATGGACACACAGTGGATGTTAACAGTTGGCCCTGTGGGTGACTGTGTCGTAACAGAGGAGGCCATTAGAATGAGAATATACTGACACAATCATAGATTTCTACAGATTCTTAAAGTAGGTGTCAATGTTCTCTCAAGAACGCTGTAGAACAGAATGTCTGCATTCCAGCAACGTTTAGCAAACATTCTGATGTGTTTGGATAAAATGGCTCCATAGTTGTACATCTGACCTGGGTCACTAAAGTTGTCACTGATGTTGTATTATAAACTGTGTGGTTCCATCCCTGAATGATGATTGGCTGACAGCCGAGGAATATCAGACTGCATACCACGGCTATGACAAAGAATATTTTTTTTACTGCTCTAATTACGTTGGTAACCAGTTTATAATAGCAATAAGGCACCTCAGGTTTGTGATGTATGGCCAATATACCACGGCTAAGGGCTGTGTCCAGGCACTCTGCGTTGAGTCGGGATGAAGAATATCCCTTAGCCGTGGGATATTGGCCATATACCACACCCACTCTGTCCTTAATGCTTAATTATACCACAGCTGTTCAGTATTGCTAGTGCTAGAGAATCTAGCAAAGGTGAAACACATTGACGGTGATTTCTGGGTTGAGAAATTAGGTCATGTTTTAGATAATAACAGTGTGGTCCTAGCGATGTGGTGGGTTTGATTCCCACTGGAGTCACATATCCTAAACTCAAATTCTATGCACCCACTGTACTGTAAATCACTTCGGATTAAAGAGGTTGCTAAATGACTAATATTGTTATGTAACAGACTTCAGCTAAAGGTAATCTTATTAAAAAACTACGTATTTTGGAGACGGTTATCACCTACAGTATCAATCCTGATTCAACCACAGTGTGTAGAGTACAGTATGTAACAATACTGTATATCACCTACAGTACCGGTCCCGATTCAACCACAGTGTTTAGAGTACAGTATGTAACAATACTGTATATCACCTACAGTACCGGTCCTGATTCAACCACAGTGTGTAGAGTACAGTATGTAACAATACTGTATATCACCTACAGTACCGGTCCCGATTCAACCACAGTGTGTAGAGTACAGTATGTAACAATACTGTATATCACCTACAGTACCGGTCCCGATTCAACCACAGTGTGTAGAGTACAGTATGTAACAATACTGTATATCACCTACAGTACCGGTCCCGATTCAACCACAGTGTGTAGAGTACAGTATGTAACAATACTGTATATCACCTACAGTACCGGTCCCGATTCAACCACAGTGTGTAGAGTACAGTATGTAACAATACTGTATATCACCTACAGTACCGGTCCCGATTCAACCACAGTGTGTAGAGTACAGTATGTAACAATACTGTATATCACCTACAGTACCGGTCCCGATTCAACCACAGTGTGTACAGTACAGTATGTAACAATACTGTATATCACCTACAGTACCGGTCCCGATTCAACCACAGTGTGTAGAGTACAGTATGTAACAATACTGTATATCACCTACAGTACCGGTCCCGATTCAACCACAGTGTGTAGAGTACAGTATGTAACAATACTGTATATCACCTACAGTACCGGTCCCGATTCAACCACAGTGTGTAGAGTACAGTATGTAACAATACTGTATATCACCTACAGTACCGGTCCCGATTCAACCACAGTGTGTAGAGTACAGTATGTAACAATACTGTATATCACCTACAGTACCGGTCCCGATTCAACCACAGTGTGTAGAGTACAGTATGTAACAATACTGTATATCACCTACAGTACCGGTCCCGATTCAACCACAGTGTGTAGAGTACAGAATGTAACAATACTGCATATCACCTACAGTACCGGTCCCGATTCAACCACAGTGTGTAGAGTACAGTATGTAACAATACTGCATATCACCTACAGTACCGGTCCCGATTCAACCACAGTGTGTAGAGTACAGTATGTAACAATACTGCATATCACCTACAGTACCGGTCCCGATTCAACCACAGTGTGTAGAGTACAGTATGTACCTACAGTACCGGTCCTGATTCAACCACAGTGTGTAGAGTACAGTATGTAACAATACTGTATATCACCTACAGTATCAATCCTGATTCAACCACAGTGTGTAGAGTACAGTATGTAACAATACTGTATATCACCTACAGTACCAGTCCTGATTCAACCACAGTGTGTAGAGTACAGTATGTAACAATACTGTATATCACCTACAGTACCAGTCCTGATTCAACCACAGTGTGTAGAGTACAGTATGTAACAATACTGTATATCACCTACAGTACCAGTCCTGATTCAACCACAGTCTGTAGAGTACAGTATGTGACAATACTGTATATCACCTAGTTGGAAGACGTGTTTAAATTTCATGTGGTATTATGTGAAAAGGTACTGTATGATGTTGTGTTGTCATGGCTACAGCCATGGTTCTCTTCTCTGTTACTGATGTTGTGTTGTCAAGGCTACAGCCATGATTATCTTCTCTGTTCCTGATGTTGTGTTGTCAAGGCTACAGCCATGATTCTCCACTCTGTTCCTGATGTTGTGCTGTCAAGGCTACCGCCAGGATTCTCCACTCTGTTCCTGATGTTGTGTTGTCAGGATACAGCCATGATTCTCCACTCTGTTCCTGATGTTGTGTTGTCAGGCTACAGCCATGTTTCTCCACTCTGTTCCTGATGTTGTGCTGTCAAGGCTACCGCCATGATTCTCCACTCTGTTCCTAATGTTGTGATGTCAGGACACAGCCATGCTTCTCTTCTCTGTTCCTGATGTTGTGTTGTCAAGGCTACAGCCATGATTCTTCACTCTGTTCCTAATGTTGTGTTGTCAAGGCTACAGCCATGATTCTCTTCTCTGTTCCTGATGTTGTGTTGTCAAGGCTACAATCATGATTCTCTTCTCTGTTCCTGATGTTGTGTTGTCAAGGCTACAGCCATGATTCTCTTCTCTGTTCCGGATGGTGTGTTGTCAAGGCTACAATCATGATTATCTTCTCTGTTCCGGATGTTGTGTTGTCAAGGCTACAATCATGATTCTCTTCTCTGTTCCTGATGTTGTGTTGTCAGGGCTACAGCCAAGATTCTCTTCTCTGTTCCTGATGTTGTGTTGTCAAGGCTACAATCATGATTCTCTTCTCTGTTCCTGATGTTGTGTTGTCAAGGCTACAATCATGATTCTCTTCTCTGTTCCTAATGTTGTGTTGTCAAGGCTACAATCATGATTCTCTTCTCTGTTCCTGATGTTGTGTTGTCAAGGCTACAGCCATGATTCTCCACTCTGTTCCTGATGTTGTGTTGTCAAGGCTACAGCCATGATTCTCTTCTCTGTTCCGGATGTTGTGTTGTCAAGGCTACAGCCATGATTCACCACTCTGTTCCTGATGTTGTGTTGTCAAGGCTACAACCATGATTCTCTTCTCTGTTCCTGATGTTGTGTTGTCAAGGCTACAGCCATGATTCTCTTCTCTGTTCCTAATGTTGTGTTGTCAAGGCTACAGCCATGATTCTCCACTCTGTTACTGATGTTGTGTTGTCAGGCTACAGCCATGATTCTCCACTCTGTTCCTGATGTTGTGTTGTCAAGGCTACAATCATGATTCTCTTCTCTGTTCCTGATGTTGTGTTGTCAAGGCTACAATCATGATTCTCCACTCTGTTCCTGATGTTGTGTTGTCAAGGCTACAGCCATGATTCTCTTCCCTGTTCCTGATGTTGTGTTGTCATGGATACAGCCATGATTCTCCACTCTGTTCCTGATGTTGTGTTGTTAGGGCTACAGCCATGATTCTCTTCTCTGTTCCTGATGTTGTGTTGTCAAGGCTACAGCCATGAATCTCCACTCTGTTCCTGATGTTGTGTTGTCAAGGCTACAATCATGATTCTCCACTCTGTTCCTGATGTGATGTCATGGCTACTGCCAAAATTCACCTGATGCTTGTACAAACTCGAACCCAGTCACAGAGAAACACAGCAAGCAGAGGTAAGGGTAAATCCAGATATTTACTTAAAATATAGGCAGAAACAAGTTAACAGCACAAGAGTGCACTAAACAAAACATAAGACCTAAGCAAGGCTCCAGGCCAACAGAGGAACCTAAATAGCCAGGCAACCAGGTGAACAGAGAGGGCAATCAAACACAGGTGAAACCAATAAGAACAATCAGGGTAACCTGGAGACTAGAATCAAGGTATGGGTTCTCTCCAGTGGTAACCAAAAGAAACACACACAAAAGAAACAGAAACTGTGACATATGGGCAAGGACTAGGCTACTGTATGATGAGGGAGTTGTCATGGTAAACTGTTGGGAGGAGCTAAGATAACAAAGTGTGTTATTGGTTCATAATTACTACTCCCTAATCTCTCTCTTTCACTCTATCTCTCTTTCTCGTTCCCTCCCCCTCCTTCTCTCTCTTCTCTCCCTCCCTCCCTCCCTTGTCATCGACACCTCAGGCAGTATGAGTGACGATGTCACTGATTCTAAGAGAGTGTCCTTCTCCATCATGGACAGTAAGAGAGGAACCCAGCAGGACCCTTCATCATACATCCTGGTCCCAGATCAGCAGGAACATACATCCTGGTCCCCTTCAAGACCCAGGTGGGTGTTAGCCTGGTCTCAGATCAGCAGGAACATACATCCCGGTCCCATTCACAGACCCAGTTGGGTGTTAACCTGGTCCCAGATCAGCAGGAACGTACATCCTGGTCCCCTTCAGAGACCCAGGTGGGTGTTAGCCTGGTCCCAGATCTGTTAGTGCTGTCCTACTCTGACATTACGATCACGTCACATGCCAAATGCCTTCCCTGAAACTGGGAGCAGAATAACTGTTTTAACCCAAAGTTCTTTTTTTTTTACTTGTGTGGAATAAAAAAGTTTCACATCCAAACAAATCTTACACAATTAGTCTTTTGAGGTGTGTGTGTTTGCAGGATTTGGGCCTCTGATCATCACAACAAATGACAGACATTTTCTAACAGAGCATCAACACCCTGACAGCATCAGGAGGAGGAGATGTACCACAGCTGTGTCTGTCAGGACTACGTGTGTGTGTGTGTGTGTGTGTGTGTGTGTGTGTGTGTGTGTGTGTGTGTGTGTGTGTGTGTGTGTGTGTGTGTGTGTGTGTACAGGCAAAGTCATGAGCAAAAGTTACTTTCACAGAGCTGGTTAGTTAGCCAGTGGACTGAACATGTTCTTTCCCATAGAGTTCCAGTACTTGATCCCAGTGTGGTCTGACTCTCTGTGTGTGTTGTAATTCCCAGCTGGCCCTCACGGTGGCGCCACCCTCCTCTGAAATCTTTGTGTTCACTGATGCTCCTGCTAAAGACAACGCACTGAAGAGCACACACACACACAAACCAGTGGAGGCTGGTGGGAGGAGCTATAGGAGGACAGGCTCATTGTAATGGCTGGAATGGAATCAATGGAACGGTGTCAAACACATCAAATATATAGAAACCACATATTTAACTCCGTCCCATGAATTCCAATCCAGCCATTACAATGAGCCCGTCCTCCTATAGCTCCTCCCACCAATCTCCACTGACTGTCACCAGCCTCATAGAGAGCACCAAGTCTGTGGTTACTAGGGCTTTCACTACTGTTTATTTCTCTATCTTTCTTCTCTCTCACTTTTTGTCTCTATCTCTTTATCAATTCAACTCAATTACATTTTTCAATTCAAGGGGCTTTATTGGCATGGGAAACATATGTTAACATTGCCAAAGCAAGTTAGGTAGATAATATACAAAAGTGAAATAAACAATAAAAATGAACAGTAAACATTACACTCACAGAAGTTCCAAAATAATAAAGACATTCCAAATGTCATATTATGTCTATATACAGTGTTGTAATGATGTACAAATGGTTGAAGTACAAAAGAGAAAATAAATAAGCATAATATGGGTTGTATTTACAATGGTGTTTGTTCTTCACTAGTTGACCTCTCTCCTCTGACACTCTTCTCTCTCTATTTCTGTCTCTCTCTCTCTTTCTGTCTCTCTCTCCGACACTCTTCTCTCTCTCTCACTCTCTCTCTGACACTCTTCTCTCTCTCTCTGACACCCTTCTCTCTCTCTCTCTCTCTCTCTGACACCCTTCTCTCTCTCTCTCTCTCACTCTGACACTCTTCTCTCACCCTGTCTCTCTTTCTATCTCTCTTTCTCTCTCTCTCTCTCTGACATTTTTCTATCTCTCTCTCTGTCTCTCTTTCTGTCTCTCTCTTTCTCTCTTTCTCTCTCTGACACTCTTCTCTCTCTCTTTCTGTCTCTCTCTCTCTGACACCTCTCTCTCGCTCTCTCTCTCTCTGTCGCTCTCTCTCTGACACTCTTCTGTCTCTCTTTCTCTGACACTCTTCTGTCTCTCTTTCTGTCTCTCTGACACTCTTCTCTCTCTCTGTCTCTCTCTCGCTCTCTCTCTCTCTCTCTCTCTCACACACACACATTCTTCCCTCTCTCTCTCTGTTTCTCTTTCTGTCAATTCAATTCAAGGGCTTTATTGGCATGGGAAATATATGTTAACATTGCCAAAGCAAGTGAAGAAGATAATAAACAAAAGTGAAATGAACAATAACAATTAACAGTAAACATTACACTCACAGAAGTTCCCAAAAAATATAGACATTTAAAATGTCATATTATGTATATATACAGTGTTGTAACGATGTACAAATAGTGAAAGTACAAAAGGGAAAATAAATAAATATGGGTTGTATTTACAATGGTGTTTGTTCTTCACTGGTTGCCCTTTTCTTGTGGCAACATGTCACATATCTTGCTGTTGTGATGGCACACTATGGTATTTCACCCAGTAGATATGGGAGTTCATCAAAATTTGGTTTGTTTTTAAGTTCTTTGTGGATCTGTGTAATCTGATGGAAATTTGTGTCTCTAAATGGTCATACATTTGGCAGGAGGTTAGGAAGTGCAGCTCATTTTCCAAATCATTTTGTGGGCAGTGTGCATATAGCCTGTCTTCTCTTGAGAGCCAGGTCTGCCTACGGTGGCCTTTCTCAATAGCAAGGCTATGCTCACTGAGTCTGTACATAGTCAAAGCTTTCCTTAAGTTTGGGTCAGTCTTTCTCTCTCTCTCTGACATTATTCTCTCTCTGACACTCTTCTGTCTCTCTCTCTGACACTTGTCTGTCTCTCTCTCTGACACTCGTCTGTCTCTATCTCTCTCTGACACTCTTCTCTCTCTCTTTCTGTCTCTCTGTCTGACACTATTTTCTCTCTCTCTCTATGCATCTCAGTGTATCTTCTTTCCTTACTCCTATCCTTTCATTCCTTTTACTTTCCTTTACTTTCATACAGGATTATACAACCATACAGGATTATGGGAAGTCAGTCTGAACTCCATAGAGTCCTCCTCACTGAAGGTCCTAGGTCAGCATAGTGGAGAGTGGTGAGCCCTGATCCCTGGTCAACAGTAGATCATTATGTAATAGAGTTCCATTTCAGAAATTGTCCATTCTCCAAATGTTCCCTCCTCATCACAACATTAAGATATCTATCTATATTCTCCATGTAACAACTGTTTAATGGATCAGCTAAAGTGTGTATGTGTGTGTGTGTGTGTTTCAGGTCAGAGCTCTGTTCATTTTTCCTACCATTTCAAAGACGGCCGTCCTCTAACAGGTAACAATAAATCACAGAAGTACCCGTCTTCAGTACGGACTTTGTCATCTTCATCTTGGCCCTGATCGAAGCCTCTGGATCAGGGGCAGAAGTCAACGGATCTCTGAAGTTGCTAGGCGGCACTGGCGGCGGGGACTTCCTGGTTACTATGGCCAGAGTCCCACAGGGGAGTTTGTGATGCGTCTGAGGGGAGAGAGAAACGGCACCACCACCAAATCATCACCTAGCCTCTTCCAGAGACAGGCCTCCACTCAGATAAACACTTCCAGCATCTCTGTTACGGTCAGCTGGTTTCCTCTTGTAGAAATCTCTGGCTGGGTCTGAAAGTGCACACTTTTCCTCTGGACCAGGGCCTCTAGTGTTCTGGTGAAATGTAGTCCACTATATATAAGGAATAGGATTCCATTTTGGACACTGTATTATTGTTAAAAAGTGAAGTTCTTCTCTCCCCAGGCCCAGGCTAAAACTACTCTAGAACCTGGTTCTACCATCTCTGTCCCCTTCACTGTGATAATGGCCAACTGAACCGGAGGAACCTTTACCGTCCAAGACATCAACAACCTTCACTTCCTCCTTCCCCGCCGGCATCACCACGGTGTTCCTCATAGCGCCTGCCAGCACACTGTCGGGAACGGACGTCACCCTGAACATTGAGTACGCTGGAGCCACAGACTTGAACGATACAGACCAGCGTCTCTCTGTTGTCAACAAGGTAAGGATCATGTTCCAAAACTCTATAATGGGCTTCCTTTCCTCATATCGTCTCCGGTCACTGATTTCAAAGGACTTGATTGGTGTAAGATACCAGCTCTACTGATCAGAGATGGTGCCACCATTACCACCACTACTACCACTACCACCACTACTACCACTACTACCATTACTACCACTACTAACATTTCTACCACAACTACCACTACCACCTCTACCTCCACAACTACCACTACTACCACTACCACCGCTACCACCACAACCACCACTACCACCACCACTACCACCACTACTACCACCACTACCACAACCATCGCTACCACCACTACTACACCACTACTACCACCACAACTACTGCCACTACCACCACTACTACCACTACTACCACGACTACCACCACTACCACCACCACTACTACCATCACTACTACCACAACTACTACCACCACTACCACCACAACCACCACTGCTACCACTGCTACCACTACCACAACCACCACCACTACCACTACTACCACCACTACCAAAACAACCACCACTACTGCCACCACTACCACTACTGCCACCACTACCACCGCTACCACCACTACCACCACAACTACCACTGCGACCACTACCTCAGTTGTCTGACTAAGCTCTCCTGTGTCTCTGTCTCTGTCTCCGTCTCTCTCTGTCCCTGTGTATCCATTTCACCTCCAGGTGACAGATCCCCCCCACTCGTCCAACTGCCCGGCTGACTGCAGTGCCTCTAACTGGCAGCTTTCTGCCAACCTGACTCAACAGGACAGGCATCGTCTGTGTCACTCTATGCCAGGGCAACGAGACCCTGAACACTTCCCCAGGGCCGAGAACGTGACCCGGGTGTCTTGCAGCAACACCTGCTGTTCAAAAAAGGTGGAATTGGTGGCAGTGGACAGGGCAGGCAATGTGGATGTGTATCTGGGCTCAGTGAAGGACTCTGTTGGGGTGGTTGTGAGCTCTACAGCCCAGGGCCCCGTTTCCCAAAGCATCTTAAGGCTAAGTCCATCGTTTCAACCATAGGATCCTATTGTTCTCAGATGAACTTAGCCTTAATATGCTTTTGGGAAACCAGGCCCAGGTCTCTGTCACCAACACTACAGCTGTACCTGTAGTTAGTACTACGTCCACCCAGGTCTCTGTCCCCAACACTACAGCTGTACCTGTAGTTAGTACTACGTCCACCCAGGTCTCTGTCACCAACACTACAGTTGTACCTGTAGTTAGTACTACATCCACCCAGGTCTCTTTCACCAACACTACAGCTGTACCTGTAGTTAGTACTACATCCACCCAGGTCTCTGTCACCAACACTACAGCTGTACCTGTAGTTAGTACTACATCCACCCAGGTCTCTGTCACCAACACTACAGCTGTACCTGTAGTTAGTACTACATCCACCCAGGTCTCTGTCACCAACACTACAGCTGTACCTGTAGTTAGTACTACATCCACCCAGGTCTCTGTCACCAACACTACAGCTGTACCTGTAGTTAGTACTACATCCACCCAGGTCTCTGACACCAACACTATAGCTGTACCTGTAGTTAGTACTACATCCACCCAGGTCTCTGTCACCAACACTACAGCTGTACCTGTAGTTAGTACTACATCCACCCAGGTCTCTGTCACCAACACTACAGCTGTACCTGTAGTTAGTACTATATCCACCCAGGTCTCTGTCACCAACATTACAGCTGTACCTGTAGTTAGTACTACATCCACCCAGGTCTCTGTCACCAACACTACAGCTGTACCTGTAGTTAGTACTACATCCACCCAGGTCTCTGTCACCAACACTACAGCTGTACCTGTAGTTAGTACTATATCCACCCAGGTCTCTGTCACCAACACTACAGCTGTACCTGTAGTTAGTACTACATCCACCCAGGTCTCTGTCACCAACACTACAGCTGTACCTGTAGTTAGTACTACATCCACCCAGGTCTCTGTCACCAACACTACAGCTGTACCTGTAGTTAGTACTACATCCACCCAGGTCTCTGTCACCAACACTATAGCTGTACCTGTAGTTAGTACTACATCCACCCAGGTCTCTGTCACCAACACTACAGCTGTACCTGTAGTTAGTACTACATCCACCCAGGTCTCTGTCACCAACACTACAGCTGTACCTGTAGTTAGTACTACATCCTCCGGGAGGCCACGTTTGAATCTGTCCCTGTATCTAATCAGTGCAGAGAGAGTTGTCTCATTAGATGTAACCAGTATGTATATGTTATGTTGTACTAAAAGACAGGGTTTAGATATTATTTTTTGTCATAAAACAAGTGAAGGGTTTTTTATTCCTCTTTCTCTTAAAACTGTCTAACTGAATCTATGGAGATATTGTCAGAACTTCTGCTTTTTCATTCTGAGTAACTCTTCACAGACGGCATAGATAGAACAAAGACCCTTATACGGTCATTGGTGACCTGTCACACTTCGGGGAAGTTTCCCCTAGGTACAGATCTAGGATCAGGTTCCCCTCCCCCAATCCTAACCTTAACCATTTGTGGAGGAAATACAAAACTGACCTAAAATCAGCATCTAGAGGTAACTTCACCCTACACCACCAGTCACAGAGTGAGAGCCCTAATATGGTCTCCCTTTGAAGGCTGTGAGTGCTGTAAACTCAGTCAGGATATATGTAGTGTATATGTCAATTAACAGGATCCCAATTTGTTTTAGCACATCCACAATTGGGACCCTGTGAATTCACACGTACATCATATAGCATGATATAGAGTCATATCATGTAGTATATTATCAAACTAAGACTGGTGTGAGTCACGTGGTGGCCAGTGTTGTCTTAATGTCACACTGTGGTTGACTGAAAAATAGTGTAACAACCATAAGTCACACAGACACAGGACAGTGCAGGGAGAAGACGCAGGACAGTGCAGGGAGAAGACGCAGGACAGTGCAGGGAGAAGACACAGGACAGTGCAGGGAGAAGACGCAGGACAGTGCAGGGAGAAGACGCAGGACAGTGCAGGGAGAAGACGCAGGACAGTGCAGGGAGAAGACGCAGGACAGTGCAGGGAGAAGACACAGGACAGTGCAGGGAGAAGACACAGGACAGTGCAGGGAGAAGACACAGCTACAGACGTATATTAGAGTTGAGGTTAGAAGTAGAAGTTACTGTATTTGATCACAAGTGTTTAAAGATGTCAGAGGGAGTCTATGAAAACTCAGATGGATTTAAAGACGATGAGCCTGATGCAATGAAGAACACAGACATTTCAAGAGATGGAGTTGTTGCTTCAGGTAAGATTGCATGAACACACCCACACACACACACACACATTTTACACACTATATATTAAACAGGTGAGATTACCCTGTAGTGCTATATCTTTATTTTTCCCAATCCTGGATGATACAGTAAAACATATTACCAAAGATCTTTAATCATTTGTGATTCAGTACATGTTCAGTGGTGGAAGAGACCCTCAGGAGTTGTTGCAGTGTGTCTGGGGCTGCTGTGTTCTCCTAATACTCTTTGAAAGTCAGGCTTTGTTGTCAAGTTACATACTGTATAAGCACAGTATCAAATGCTTATATTTGACTGTTGTTCCCCTATATGGGTCCCAAAAGAGGGAAGTGAAGTGGATCTTTTCTGTCATTCAACCAGCTGTCACTCAAAATCTCCTCGACCAATCAGGTTCATTAAGAGAGATGGAGGCAGGTCGTCTAGCGTTTAAGATTGTTTGGCCAGTAGCCGAAACGTTGCTAATTGTCACGGCTGTCTGAAGGATCGGACCAAAATGCAGCGTGTTCGTAGTTCCACATATTTTATTTACCGTGAAATTAAATGCAATACACTAAATACTTGAATTTACAAAAAAAAAAAATCGTGACGCAGACAGGAAAACACACTACTCAAAAAATAATCACCCACAAACCCAGGAAGAAAAACCCCTACTTAAATATGATCTCCAATCAGAGGCAATGAGGACCAGCTGCCTCCAATTGGAGATCAACCCAAACAAAACCCCAACATAGAAAGGGAAAAACTAGAACTAAAACATAGAAATAGAAAAACACAAAACACCCCCTGTCACGCCCTGACCTACTCTACTATAGAAAATGACATCTTACAAGGGTCAGGACGTGACACTCATCAAATTCCCGAGCCGACTACGCGAAAAATCTGTCGATGTGCCCTTGAGCAATGCACTTAACCCTAATTGTTCCTGTAAGTCTCTCTGGATAAGAGCGTCTGCTAAATGACTAAAAGGTAAATGTAGATGAGAGCCCTGGTGGTTGCTGTTGTCATCTCATCCTCACTGGTTAAGACTACCCACCCTCAATATCCACTTGGAGCAGTTTGTAGTGTCACATCTATTGTAAGGACATTATAATGACCCATGTTTGTAGTCCTGGACCTCCTGAACATGTTGATGTATATTTGGGAGTAAACAGAGGGTCCAAATCAGCAGAAAGGTGAAAGGAAGGCGGAGTTCTGGAAAATCCCTGAATTATCTTGTGGCTGTTACATATGATATTTAATATATGTTAACAGCTTGTCTTTGTTCTCCACTTCCCCTCTATGATCTATATCTTCCTGGTATGATAGTGTCCTGTCCATCATCAAAAATAGCAAGTCCCATTCCCTGGACAGGAGGACTGTGTTGAGATATACTCTGGACAAGATGACCATGTAGAGACATGATATGATTTATATTGTGCTGCAGAAAATGGTTTAACAATAACCACTGTAACAATCTCTCACACGCACACATACAAATCAAATCAAAGTGTATTTGTCACGTGCGCTGAATACAACAGTGAAATGTTTACTTACAGGCTCTAACCAACAGTGCAAAAAAGGTATTAGGTGAACAATAGGTAAGTAAAGAAATAAAAAAGAGGGGTTGGAGGAGGGGCACACAATGGAAATAGTCCGGGTAGCCATTTGATTACCTGTTCAGGAGTCTTATGGCTTGGGGGTAAAAACTGTTGAGAAGCCTTTTTGTCCTAGACTTGGTACTTTGATACCGCTTGCCATGCGGTAGAAGAGAGAACAGTCTATGACCGCACACAAGTACACACACAATTACACACTCAAGTATGCAAACTTGTTCTATTTTTTGTATTAGAACAGCCATAGCTACCTGTGTCATTTTGTTGATACTTCCCTGGAGTTAACACCTACAACAGTCACACAGACAGAGACACAGATGACTTAGAGACAGAGATATCACTAGAAGCAGAGACTTAACATATAGAGGGCTGGAAGTTGACGTACGACGCCTCCTGGCGGCCATGTTGGAAGACCACCACATTAATTCTAGAAGCAGAGACTTAATGTATAGTAGACCTACATAGAAAGAAAGACCCAGGCATTGTTAAAGATGTCAAAGGTCATCTATGCTGAGCCAGACATGAACAAGAAGGTCAAGTTTGACAGAGGTGAGATGGAGGAGAGGATTGTGGATATCTACGTCAGTGCAGACACCCTGAGAGACGGTGAGACCAGCACCAAGAGAGAAGAGACAGCAGACACTGCTCCTAATTATGGACCAGGAGACCAGCACTCAGGTAACACACACACACACAGACACAAACAAAATGTGAAGTCTCTTGTACGTGTCCACAGAGCCTGATAGCTCAGAGAAGAGACCCTTCCTAGTTGCTGCAGTGTGTCTGGGGCTGCTGTGTGTTCTCCTACTGGCTGGGATCATAGGCCTGTCCATCTACTGTGAGTTTGTGTCCAAGTTCATTGCTTATCACCTTGTTATAAGAGGTGCTGGTTACTATGCTTATTTACCTGGTGTTTTACCTAGTTACTGTGTTTACACGTTGTAGATAACAGAGCCATTAAAGATTCTGAGGATAAACGGAACACCTTCTTCCAGAGTTTCTCCCTTTATAAAATCAACGCAACTGAAGAGAGAGACCAGCTACAGACCAGCTACAACAACCTGACTAAAGAGAGAGACCATATTCAGGCAAAGCTTTTGGTGATAGGTGAGATATAAACTGTGATAAATTAGAAGTAAAATACACAGTAATTATATATCAATGGGTTTATGAGTATAAAGATACTGGCTAAGTTTCTCAATGTGTTCACCTTTGCTCTTCAACAGAGCAGCATTGTCAGGAGGGATGGAGATACTTTGACTCCAGTTTGTACTTCCTCTCTACTGAGAAGAAAACCTGGGAGAAGAGCAGACAGGACTGTCTGGAGAGAGGAGCAGACCTGGTGATCATAAACAGCAGAGAGGAACAGGTGTGAGAGAGAGAGAGAGAGAGAGGAGCAAGTATAATTTTCATCAGTACACTACTATGTTTGCAGTATTTTAGAAATATATTAAGCATGACATCATCTTTATCTTTCTGAACAACAGACATTTCTCTTCAACCTCAACCTGAAAGCCTGGATTGGTCTGACGGACTCTGTTACTGAGGGGACCTGGAAGTGGGTGGACGGCACAACACTGACCACAGGGTGAGATATTTGACCATTTTACCCTGTGATATGGAGATTAAAAACAACAATGATATATTGCTTCTCGTCATTTTCATCAGAATGTGTGTTTCTACTCATGGATGTTATTCAATGAGAACTATAGATTTGTCACAGTAATCAAGTCATATTTTTAGATTAAAATGTCATTATATAAAAAATAAAAAATCTTAGTTAATGGCCCATTCTGTATAATGGTGTGCTCATCTTACAGAATTTGTCTTTAAAACTGTAAAAACATTGGACTATGTTTATAAATGAGGGTGATGTTTGTACCACAGTGTCTGACTGTCTGGTTCTCTGTGTTGTTTAGGTACTGGGGGGCAGGACAGCCTGATGATAGTGGGCAGGAGGACTGTGTTGAGATATACTATGGACAAGATGACCCTGTAAAGACATGGAATGATGACAAATGTGGCACAAATAACAACTGGATCTGTGAGAAAGTGGTGTAACAATCTCTCTCTCTCTCTCTCTCTCTCTCATTGTTATTATCATATTGATGGTTGGATACAGTACTGAATGGTTTAGTGGTGATTCCACCTGGTGGTTAAATTCAGAGATGAACACACCAAAGAGGAGAAAAAGTTGTATTACAGAGTTGCCTAAGGGCTCTTTTTCAATTAGACCTTATTCAATTCCTCCTCACATCCTCTCTCTTTGACTCCTTCTCCAAACACATTGGAGAATACAATCCTAGGGGAGGGACTATGGACCTTCTCCTCCAGTAGGGTTGAGAAGGAGGAGAGGAGGGAGGAGGAGAGGAGATAGGAGGAGAGAAATCTAGCAAAGACTAGTTGAGATAGAGCCTTAGTGTCAGAGAGAGCCATAGTGGAGGAAGAAGACATTTAAGAGAATGAGGAAGAGAGGAAAAATAATTGTTGTGTTTAGATTTAGAGGAGAGTATGTAGACATACTGTATTCTGGAAAATGATTCTTCATTAGTTTTATTAGAAACATGTCATGTGATTTGCCATAGGCTTGTGCTTAGTAAAAAAAAGTGTGTCCAATTATTAACCCATGCTTATCGCTTTAATAATAAGAATAACAAAGTCAAAGATTAATAAATAAAGGAACAATGTTCTTTAACAAGGTCTACCAGCTTCCTGATTGAATGAGATTGGATAATTAAAACAGTGTGACCTGGACACACACAGAGGTGTCATGACGTTGGCCTGTGGGTAAGGTTTATGACCCCCCCCCCCATAAATACCTTTCTCCCTTCCCCTCTCTGACCCTACTGAAGGACTTGAATAGCCTGTGTTAAATATAGAGAGTCTGGGAACATCAAACAAATGGGGAAAGGAACCATATTTTGGTAATAAAACCAGTTGGAAATATGCTTGATAACGTAATGAGTATAGGTCAGTTCAGTTGTCATCTGAGACATTATGACTGATGACAGGACGACATAAACTGTACCTGGGAAAGTATCCACCCTCTAGTTATCAGAGTCACATGGAATTGCTATGCAATTGAAATGTTTGATATTGAAATTGTTTGTTAGGAGATTAAATGTAATTTTAGCTTCCAAATGAGAGATTTGGGTTTTCATAAGGAAAGTGCCCTGCTTGATCAGTGGCCCACCCCTGTGAAGAGGAGGGGTTATAAACGATGAAACACATCCTTCCCCCCTCTCCACTATATAAGCCTTTGACGAAAAGATAACCAGGTTGTTCCAGCACGTGAGGTCTGCAGCCTCTACGTTAGAAGGACACACATGTCAACTAAACCATATCAAGGACAGAACTAAGCCAACCTCGGCGTGAGCTATGGTATGAACTGGTATGAACTTTGAGCTTATTCACTACAGAAGTGATACTTCCTAGCCGTTGAGTTAGCAGCGGCCGCTGTAGACGGGGGCTAGGAAAGGACGGACGACGGATCCAGTCTAACAGACGGACGAAGATACCACCACGTATCCAATTTACCACCAGAGACATTGTTCCGAGTACAGGAAGATCTGTTGGCCAACCCGGCCAGCATCTACGACCAATCTACCGAAGCGCAGCTCAGAGTAAATATTTATTGCATTTTCCTTTTCCAAATGGGCGGTAATTTAGAATGCATAAGATAATGTATTTACGATAGCATAGCTGCTGTTTGTGGTTCCTAAGTCTTCCCGCTCTTTCATTCAAGCCCAACCCCCCTTTCCTTTGTGTAACCAGGTTCCGTCCACCGGGACGTTTTCTGTATGACATCATTTGTATTCTGTGTGATTAATTTAGGTATTTTGTAAATAAATAATTAAACCCAATTTTGTATTGTGAAGATAACCAAGAATTTACAACTTTCATTATGAGACTGAAAATAAGACAAGGGTTAATATTGACTGCTATCGATGTAAAATATTACTAAGTATTTTAAGAGATTATTCGGAAGATAACGGCTCTATAAACGTTCTTCCGTGGTGCCCCGACTTTCTAGTTAATTACATTTACATGATTAGCTTAATCAGGTAATATTAATTACAGAGAAATCATTTTATAAGTTAGCATGTCATATCACTTAATCCGGCATAGCCGAAGACACGACAGAGGGCAGAACAGTTATGAGGAAACACACACACACCCAAAAAAAATATGCTAATGAAAGGTGATAATGACACAAACTTCACTGTTGGGACAACGTCTAGGTTACCAATAGCAACACCAAGCACCAGTGGACCTGCCTGCTACATACCCACACACTCATCATGGGGTCTATCTGCTGTTGTGTCTCTTCCTGGAGGTTGCTGTCTGCTCAAACCACTGGTTAAGGTATGAAGTCCTCCCTACATCTATAACACTGTAAGTTCTCAGACACAACAGACTGTTAAACTAAAGCAGCTGTTTAACAGGATATACAACATAATATACTGTCTGTTGTACTGTGTGCATATCTATAAAGTGCATTTAGAATTAGCCTTTATATGGAGCAGTCTGAGGAGATTTTTGCTAATGTGGACAGGAAGAGCTGTGGACAGGATACAGTGAACAGGACCATAGATAAACAACCTGAATCTCAGAACACTGGTAAGTACACCATAGTCATAGAGACACACATATGGAAGTGTAAACCAATAGTTATTATTCTTCCAATTGTCACACAAACAATTTGGCTTCTGTTAATGTGATGAGGTTGGCTGATGCCCCATGCCCCAAGGCTTCAAAATTCATCTGAGTAAAATAAACTGGAACAAACAGATGATTAATATTGAAAAACAGAATACAATGTGTCTTCCAAATGAAGGTACCTTACTTCACAAGGGAAAGCTTTTGAAATGACATATTTTCGGAAATTGACACATAAAACGCTAAATACTACATCTCCTAAATGAAAGGTTGTTCCTTTAAGACTAGAGGTTAAATGTTCTGAAATGTTCGAGGCTCTAATTCAGGATGTATAGTAACTGCAGAAACATCCATTTTCATGTTCATAAAGTCCTATGTAACTCGCCATTGTGTATTTCCAAACTGCTCTCAAAGCATTTCGTATTATTCTGTACATCAATCCGTGACACTCCATTTTATATGATTTGTTACCTTTCATATGGTATGTATCAATTTGTGGATGCCCATCATCCATTTTGAATGATGTGTTACGAATTACAATGTGTATGATGTGTTACGGATTACAATGTGTATGATATGTTACGATTTGCAATTTGTATGATATGTTACGAATTTTTTCAAAACGTACAATGTGCTATGAATTTGCTAAACATATGATATGTTCTGAATTCTACTAACATTAACTGGCTGGCTAACGTTAGCAAGGCTAAGGGTTAACTGTAACTGGCCGCTATATTTCCTGTTGATGTGAGACAGGAAGAGAGGTGGTGTGAGATCTGATCACTTTAAAAGTACATCTATTCATCCCCCATTTACATATGATATAAAATAGATTCTTAATACTCTGGGATCATATGGGGCAAATTCTATCTTCTGATTAAGTCAGATGTGCACTTAGTCATTCATTGATGTCAATGGGAGTGTAACAACAGTTGTCATGGAGAGAAGACCAAGGCGCAGCAGGTATGTGAATACTCATATTTAATTTCAAATAAGGAGTAAAGCATCCACTTAACAAAAACATTAAAGGTGACAACAGCAACAGTTCTGCAGGCTATGAAACGCAGTGCAAAAACAACCACCCACAACCCCAAAGAAAAACACACACACCTATATAGGACTTCCAATCAAAGGCAACTCAACACACCTGCCTTCAATTGGAAGTCCCAAATCAACAATCAAACATTCACATACACAAAAACTGTCACGTCCTGACCCCAACACTAAAACAATAGCTCCATCTGCTGGTCAGGACGTGACAGTACCCCCCCCTCAAGGTGCAGACCCCGGAATGCACCTACCAACAAAAACCCCCAACACAAAACCCATAAACAATAACCCTAAAACAATAAGGGAGGGAAGGGAGGGTGGCTGCCGTCACCGACGGCACTGTGCTACACCCTCCCTCCCCAACCCACCTATCCTGGAGGTGGCTCAGGTGCAGGGCGTGGACCTTGTTCCACCTTCGGCGTAGCCCACTTCGGTGGCGCTGCTAGCTGCGCCGGGCAGATGGGCCACTTGGGCTGACCCTGGCAGACGGACCACTCGTGCTGGGCCGGAGGACAGGAGGGCCACTCGGGCTGGGCCGGAGGGCAGGAGGGCCACTCGGGCTGGGCCGGAGGGCAGGAGGGCCACTCGGGCTGGGCCGGAGGGCAGGAGGGCCACTCGGGCTGGACCGGAGGGCAGGAGGGCCACTCGGGCTGGACCGGAGGGCAGGAGGGCCACTCGGGCTGGACCGGAGGGCAGGAGGGCCACTCGGGCTGGACCGGAGGGCAGGAGGGCCACTCTGGCAGATCCTGACAGGCCGGGCACCCTGGCAGATCAGGGCAGGCGGGCACCTCTGGCAGACCCGGGCAGTCTGGCCACTCTGGCAGAACAGGGCAGTCTGGCAGAACAGGGCAGTCTGGCCACTCTGGCAGAACAGGGCAGTCTGGCCACTCTGGCAGAACAGGGCAGTCTGGCCACTCTGGCAGAACAGGGCAGTCTGGCCACTCTGGCAGAACAGGGCAGTCTGGCCACTCCGGCAGAACAGGGCAGTCTGGCCACTCTGGCAGAACAGGGCAGTCTGGCCACTCCGGCAGAACAGGGCAGTCTGGCCACTCCGGCAGAACAGGGCAGTCTGGCCACTCCGGGAGAACAGGGCAGTCTGGCCACTCCGGCAGAACAGGGCAGTCTGGCCACTCCGGCAGTTCAGGGCAGTCTGGCCACTCTGGCAGTTCAGGGCAGTCTGGTGACTGTTGACTGGCGGGCAGCTCTGGTGACTGTTGACTGGCGGGCAGCTCTGGTGACTCACGACTGGTGAGGCTGGGCTGACGCACCAGACTCCTGATGCGTGGGGCTGGTACCGGGCGGACTGGGCTGTGCGTCCGTATCGGCGAGATGGTGCGTACCTCAGCGTAACATGGCACCCTCCACCTCATACGCACCTCCCTGTAGTCACGGGTAGCTGGCTTACGGCTCTTCCCTGGCCTGGCCAAACTACCCGTGTGCCCCCCCAAAAAAAATCTTGGGGCTGCCTCTCGGGTTCCCTTAGCTCCCTTAACTTGTCCTCCCAGAATTGTCTCTCGTCTTGCCAGGTCCATTCCTCCTTTTTTCTCTCCTGTGGCTTCCTCCTCTTCTGCTGCTTGGTCCTGGTTTGGTGGGTGGTTCTGTAACAACAGTTGTCATGGAGAGAAGACCAAGGCGCAGCAGGTATGTGAATACTCATATTTAATTTCAAATAAGGAGTAAAGCATCTACTTAACAAAAACAATAAAGGTGACAACAGCAACAGTTCTGCAGGCTATGAAACGCAGTGCAAAAACAACCACCCACAACCCCAAAGAAAAACACACACACCTATATAGGACTTCCAATCAAAGGCAACTCAACACACCTGCCTTCAATTGGAAGTCCCAAATCAACAATCAAACATTCACATACACAAAAACTGTCACGTCCTGACCCCAACACTAAAACAATAGCTCCATCTGCTGGTCAGGACGTGACAGGGAGACTAAGTGAAAACTTGAATTAACGGGAAACTTCAGGATTTAAGCAATGATGCCCTTTACCTACTTCCCCAGAGTCAGATGAGCTTTGGATGCCATTTTTGTGACTGTATCCAGTATGAAGGAAGTTAGAGGTAGTTTCGTTAGCCAATGCTAACTAGAGTATGACTGGAGGTGAATGGGCTTTTATATAATTGTAATGCGGGGTTAGTAATTATAATAATAATTGTTTTGAAATTAAGGATGCATTATGAAAGGAAAATGACATGCGCAAGAGACGGTGGAATATATTTTTATTTATCCCAATTTTCTTTAACTAATTTTGGTCTTTAATGCAGGGTCAACAGACAAGTTCGTTACTTTTTTCTCTTTTTTTTACTGAAATTGCAAGCAACTTTCTATGGCTTGTTTAAAAAATAACAATATTTTGGAGATGATTTTGTTTCAAATAACCGAAAGTGAACGATTGTAATCTGAATAAAGGGAAAAAGGCCATTCTTGAACATGAGATGAGACATTCTTGCTAATTTGTAAATAAAGCCAGTTGGTTATTTATAATTATTTATTTATGTTTTTGGAGGGAGAGAAACCAAAAGCCTACTGTGCCTATTTTTTGAAAATCGTCAGTCCACATGTCAAATGTAATTCCCAATTGTATTAACCCAAGTTCTCTCTTAAAGACCTGGTAATCTTTTACCTCAATGGCCGTCAATATTTAATCGTCACCTTATTTAGTCTCATCTGAAAGTTGTAAATTCTTGGATATCTTCACGAACCCTGGCTAACAAGTTGAATCAGCAATACAAAATTTGGTTTAATTATTTATTTACTAAATACTTAAATAATCACACAGAATTACATCTACACAGAATGGATCATACATTGATTACAAATGATGTCATAAAGGAAAACGTCCCTAGCGGACGGAACAGATATGACGGCTGGTTACAGAAAGAAAGCGGGTTGGGTTTGAGTGAAAAAGCAGGAAGACTGAGGAGCAAAAAGGTTTTGTGTCTCTATCGGGCCGTAGGCAGTTATGCTATGAAAAAGGAAAATGCAATAAATATTTACTTTGAGCTGCGCTTCGGTAGATTGGTCGTAGATAGTAGGCCGGGTTGCCCAGCAGGGATCTCTTGTCCTTTGAAGAATGTCTCTGGTGGTAAACTGGATACTTGGTAGTACCGTCGTCGTGTGGTAGAATAGATACTCTGTCAGTCCTCTCCTAGCCCACGTCTACAGTTGCTGCGCTAACGCAACGGCTCTTCATGCTGAGGTTGGCTTAGTTCTGTAGGTGGTCTTTGTCCTTTCAACATGGGGATGGTAAGTCCTCACGTCCTTGGAACAGGAAGTTATATTTTCATCAACAGGTTTATAATAGTGGCGAAAGAAGGGCGTTTTTCATAGTTTACAACCCATGTCTGTTCACTTGGGCGGGGCCTCAGTGAGTAGAGTGGTGTTCTTATGACAATCGTTCTCTCATTAAGAAGCTAAAAATTACATTTAATCTTTTCACAAATAGATTCATATTTAAACATTTAAATTGCACAACAATTCCATGTCAATCTGATAACTAGAATGTGTCAACTTTCCAAGATACAGTTTATGTCGTCCTATCATCAGTATTAATATCTCAGACGCAAACTGATCTGACATCATATTCATTAAGTACCAACGCATATTTTCAACTGGTTGGATTACCGAAATATGGTTCAGTTTTCCACCTTTTGATGTTACCAGACTCTCCACGTTAACAAAGGGATTTTCAATAGTCACATCGACAGAGTAGGGAGAGGAAAAAGGGGAAAGTTATTTATGGGGGTAATAAACCTCCCCCAACAGGCCAACGTCATGACACCAGTCGTGATGGATCGGCGGGGCTCTGTGTCGACAAAGGGTCCAGGCCAATTGGCAAAAGAGGTATTGTAGCCCAATAATTAGTTGATATACCTCGTTGGCTAGCCGGGAGATGGGCCTAGCTCAAGCCTAGCTTGAGGCTAACTAGTGCTTGCTTTGGGACAGAGGCGTTAGCCACAATAGCCACTCAGTTGCAGCTATCTAGCTGTGATGATCAGGTGTAAAGGTCCAGAGCTTGCAACAGGAATCCGATGATGTAGTAGAGAAAAAGCAATCCAATATGCTCAGGGTTGATATCGCACTGTGCAAACTGGCAGGTATTATCCGAGCTAAACCGGCTGGTGTCCGAGCTAAAGGTGAAGCCCACTAGTAGTGGCAAGCAAAGACTAATAGCTATTAGCTAGTTAGCAGGCTAGCTGCTGATGGAGGTTCCAGTTATAAGGTAAAAAGTGGCAGATCCATACCCCATTGGGAGAGGCAGACTGCAGGGAAGTATATTTAATTCTTAAATGAAAAGTGAGATTAAAATATATACGAAAAATAGCAACAAAAAAAACGCAAAAAGAACAGAATATTTACACGGGACAAGACAAACACACGTCCGACCGCTACTCCATCTTGGATACAAGTATGAAACGCCCTTACGTTGATGACTTTTTGCAAATCCTATCAGTTTCCCATGTTGATTCAACGTCATCACATAGATTTTTTTTGTTTACGTTCACTTGGAAACAGCGTTGATTCAACCAGATTTTGCCGTGGAAAACTATTGCAAAATGTAGTTCAGAAAGGAAACACCACACAGAAATATGTTTAACCATTTATTAAAGAAGTCTTGACGATATGAATGAATAGTTGATCTGATGTGTCTCCACCCGGTCCCTCCCTGTTCTCTGTCTGTGGCCCACAGATGGTGGCAGGATGCTTCATGGCTCCATCTACCAATAAGAAGGTGACTTGGGATGCATCCAAAATGGCACCCTATTCTCTATATAATGCACTACAGAGGGAAATAGGGTTCCATTTTTCTACTAGAAATGTAAGCACACACACACACACACACACTCAAACACAAGTCATATTTTAATAAATCAACTAAGCTGATGCTGTGTTGTTTGAGTCGAGTGTATGTGTTTGTGTGTGCTGCTACTCGCTGTTTATTATCTATGCATACTCACTTTACCCTACATACATGTACAAATTACCTTGACTAACCTGTACCACCGCACATTGACTCTGTTCCGGTACCCACAGTATATTGTGTGTGTGTGTGCATGTGTTCCCTCAGTACATTCCTGCCTTCTGTTTCTGTCTAACACAGTTTTAGGTATCTAATCACATTCAATCAGGAAACAGGTAGACTTCAGAGGACATGGTTCCTTTATTATCAGCTGGGCATTTGATCTTCTTATTATTACAGAGATTTATGCTTAGAATTGATCATGAAAAAAAAAATCATAAGACTACATGGCAAATAACATGTCAGGTTGCTGAAAAAACTGAATACAAGCATTTTATAGAGTACAATATGTTTACATACAAACCGTCCTCTGAATCTTAATATAACTGTACTTTTTTTCTCTTTATGTTCTCTCTCTCTGTCTCACTCTGACACTAAGTCCTAGATTCAATCCATAGAGCAGAAGATCTGCGCTATAACGCTATTGAAATGTGAAGTTAATTTTCAATTAAGCTGACATATGCAGAGTTTACAGTGAATGCAGTCTCTGCAAAGGCAGGAAGATTGCCTTTTAATTGCACTACAGCTCTGATCTTCAGCGTTATGGACTGAATCTAGTACCTACAGCGTGTGTGTGTGTGTGTGTGTGTGTGTGTGTGTGTGTGTGTGTGTGAGAGAGAGAATGAAGGAGGAAGTTGTGTGCACTGTAGGCTACTGTATGTGTTACAGTATGTTGTCATGGTGATGTTAAACCGTTTCTCAGAAATCCAGTTGAGTTTGCTGCCACATGACAAGTCATTCCATGCCTTCAGAGGATGCTGATCTTGTTGTATCTCATCACAGTCCTCCTCCCCAGTAGGACCTGCATTATCAGGCTGTGGGTCATACCAGTACCTACAGGGTTTAAAACAGTCAGACATCACGGTTAATACCAGTACCTACAGGGTTAAAACAGTCAGATATCATGTTTAATACCAGTACCTACAGGGTTAAAAACAGTCAGATATCATGGTTAATACCAGTACCTACAGGGTTAAAAACAGTCAGACATCATGGTTAATACCAGTACCTACAGGGTTAACAACAGTCAGATATCATGGTTAATACCAGTACCTACAGGTTTAAAAACAGTTAGATATCATGGATAAATACCAGTACCTACAGGGTTAAATATAGTCAGATATCATGGTTAATACCAGTACCTACAGGGTTAAACAACGTCAGACATCACAGTTAAAACATCACAAACATCAGTAATATACTTACAGTTGAAGTCGAAAGTTTACATACACATTAGCCAAATACATTCAAACTCAGTTTTTCACAATTCCAGACATTTAATCCTAGTAACAATTCCCTGTTTTAGGTCAGTTAGGATCACCACTTTATTTTAAGAATGTGAAATGTCAGAATAATAGTAGAGAGAATGATTTATTTAATATTTTATTTCTTTCATCACATTCCCAGTGACTCAGAAGTGTACATTCACTAATACAATCAGTATTTGGTTACATTGCCTTTAAACTGTTTCACTTGGGTCAAACGTTTCAGGTAGCCTTCACATGCTTCCCACAATAAGTTGGGTGAATTTTGGCCTATTCCTCCTGACAGAGCTGGTATAACTGAGTCAGGTTTGTAGGCCTTCTTGCTTGCACGCGCGTATTCAGTTCTGCCCACAAACGTTCTATGGGATTGAGGTCAGGTCTTTGTGATGGCCACTACAATACCTTGACTTTGTTGTCCTTAAGCCATTTTGCCAAAACTTTGGAAGTATGCTTGGGGTCATTGTCCTTTTGGAAGACCCATTTGTGACAAAGCTTTAACTTCCAGACTGATGTCTTGAGATGTTGCTTCAATATATCCACATAATTTTCTTTCCTCGTGATGCCATCTATTTTGTGAAGTGCGCCAGTCCCTCCTGTAGCAAAGCACCCCCACAACATGATGCTGCCACCCCCGTGCTTCACGGTTGGGATGGTGTTCTTCGACTTGCAAGCCTCCCCCTTTTCCTCCAAACATAACAATGGTCATTATGGCCAAACAGTTCTTATTTTGTTTCATCAGACCAGAGGACATTTTTCCAAAAAGTAAGATCTTGTCCCCATGTGCAGTTGCAAACCGTAGTCTGGCATTTTTATGGCGGTTTTGAAGCAGTGGCTTCTTCCTTGCTGAGCGGCCTTTCAGGTTATGTTGATATAGGACTCGTACCTGATATAGATACTTTTGTACCTGTTTCCTCCAGCATTTTCACAAGGTCCTTTGCTGTTGTTCTGGGATTGATTTGCACTTTCTTGAATTACCCCGCTTAGTGAATATTTCATTTTTTACCCTAGCACTACACAGCTGATTCAAATAACCAACTCATCATCAAGCTTTGATGATTTGAATCAGCTGTGTAGTGCTAGGGTAAAAAACTAAACGTTCACCCAGGGGTGTGGTGGGCAACAGGACCGAGTGTCTATGTGTCCGAAGCTGACTGTTTTTGGCCCTGTCGTAGGTGGGGATTTGTGGAACAGAAACATGTCCCGGCTGGTTATACAGTAACATGTCCTGGCTGGTTATACAGTAACATGTCCTGACTGGTTATACAGTAACATGTCCTGGCTGGTTATACAGTAACATGTCCTGGCTGGTTATACAGTAACATGTCCTGGCTGGTTATACAGTAACATGTCCTGGCTGGTTAAACAGTAACATGTCCTGACTGGTTGTACAGTAACATGTCCTGGCTGGTTGTACAGTAACATGTCCTGACTGGTTGTACAGTAACATGTCCTGACTGGTTGTACAGTAACATGTCCTGACTGGTTGTACAGTAACATGTCCTGACTGGTTGTACAGTAACATGTCCTGGCTGGTTATACAGTAACATGTCCTGACTGGTTAAACAGTAACATGTCCCGGCTGGTTATACAGTAACACGTCCTGGCTGGTTATACAGTAACATGTCCTGGCTGGTTATACAGTAACATGTCCTGGCTGGTTATACAGTAACACGTCCTGGCTGGTTATACAGTAACATGTCCTGGCTGGTTATACAGTAACACGTCCTGGCTGGTTATACAGTAACATGTCCTGGCTGGTTATACCGTAACATGTCCTGGCTGGTTATACAGTAACATGTCCTGACTGGTTGTACAGTAACATGTCCTTGCTGGTTATACAGTAACATGTCCTGACTGGTTATACAGTAACATGTCCTGGCTGGTTATACAGTAACATGTCCTGACTGGTTGTACAGTAACATGTCCTGGCTGGTTATACAGTAACACGTCCTGGCTGGTTATAGTTGGGACACTTTCTTCTTCTTTTCACCTTGTTATCTGATTCCTGAGTTACTTCCTGGTCTACTGGAGGACGTTCCACCCACATACTGTGAAGCAACACAACCATAGACACATACACATGCATACACACCATCTTATATGATCTCTTTCTACTCTATATCACTGATTCACATATTGGATGTATCTTAATAATGTTTCTTGATGCTTTAAAAAATAACGAATAACCAAAACTGGGCTTAAAAACTATTTGAAATACGTCAAATATTTTGAGTGTTTGAGAGTATTATATTGGTTCAATTAAGCCAAGCAAGCTCAACCAAGCACAGCTAAAGTATGTGGGTTGTATTCATTGGGCACAAAATGGAAGAAAGGAAACTGAAACAGGGAAGGATGAGCTGTACCTGTCCAAAAAGAAAAATGTGTTTTAATTTGCTGTTGTAAAATTTTTTACTATGGTGTGCACCTAAAGAACACGTGGTCCAGGTCTGCTAAAAACCACCAACCACTGACGGACAGACAGACAGACAGACAGACAGACAGACAGACAGACAGACAGACAGACAGACAGACAGACAGACAGACAGACAGACAGACAGACAGACAGACAGACAGACAGACAGACAGACAGACAGACAGACAGACAGACAGACAGGAAGCTGTTATGAAAGGAAGTTAGTGGTAGGGCTAAATAGCAACGCATGCTGAAATCAACTGAAATTACAATACAATAGGTGCTCAAGCAATAACTTCCCTAAACTCTGTGTCCCAAATGGAACCCTATTTCTTACATAGTGATGGACCTGGTCAAAAGTAGTGCACTATACAGGGAATATGGTGCCATTTGAGACGTACCCTTAATGTCATTATTCACATTCTATGTAGGTCTTTTGCCCGGCATCTGTCCTAAAAACAAGTAACACCACTAAAGTAACACCATTTTATTTAATCATAAAACATTTATCATCTGTTCAGTTTCTGAATTGGTTAAAATTAAGTGAAGGTTAGGTTTAAGGTAAGGGTCAGTTTTAAGTTTTGTCAATAATCTGCTTGTCAATGGGATGCTGGTCAAAAAAGTCCCTCAAGTTGGGTATAATACCTACATTTATAAGTGTTTGTCACTGGCTGTTTTCTACAAGCTCAGTTTCTTCCTTCTATTAATGTGACCTTGACCCATAGAGATAGATAGAGGATTCATCTTTATATCTGTTAAATTATAGTGTTTGTGACAACATGGGCAGCACCACAGAGGCTACAACCTATAGGAAAATCCACGCAGTTAACTACCTTGACTACTTTAAAATGGTGGAAGGATGGTGGGAGCTGTCAATGGCGCTGCCAGTGCCTTACTCTCTAATTTCTAGTTTAACATTTGGTATTCTACCAAATCAAATCAGTCTTCAGACCATCATTAACATATATTATTGAGTTCCTTAAACAGCAGTGCAGAGAAAGTACCTACAAAAGGTCTTTCTCACAGATCCAGTACTCTGGATATGAAAAATCATTGTCCCACTACTCTCCTTGGCCTGATAACCAGTAAGGTACCAACACACAGTTCTGACCTCCACCACCATTAGAATCTCCACTCCACCAATACCAGCAGTAGAACATAGTTAGACTGACAACTCTCTCAGAACCTAGAGTATGAACAACACAGAGTTAGACTGACCACTCTCTCAGAACCTAGAGTATGAACACGGAGTTAGATTGACCACTCTCTCAGAACCTAGATTATGAACAACACAGAGTTAGACTGGCCTCTCTCTCAGAACCTAGAGGATGAACAACACAAAGACTGACCACTCTCTCATAACCTAGAGTATGAACAATACAGAGTAAGACTGACCACTTTCTCAGAACCTACAGTATGTACAACAAAGAAAATCAGTCCAACTACTTAAACTGTAATGTTGTGTCTAATGTCCTGACCTCATGTTGTGTCTACTGTACTGACCTCGGCGTTACTCTGGACCCTGATCTCTCTTTTGAAGAACATATCAAGACTGCTTCAAGGACAGCTTTTTTCCATCTACGTAACATTGCAAAAATCAGAAACTTTCTGTCCAAAAATGACGCAGAAAAATTAATCCATGCTTTTGTTACTTCTAGGCTCGACTACTGCAATGCTCTACTTTCCGGCTACCCGGATAAAGCACTAAACAAACTTCAGTTAGTGCTAAATACGGCTGCTAGAATCCTGACTAGAACCAAAAAATGTGATCATATTACTCCAGTGCTAGCTTCCCTACACTGGCTTCCTGTTAAGGCAAGGGCTGATTTCAAGGTTTTACTGCTAACCTACAAAGCATTACATGGGCTTGCTCCTACCTATCTTTCCGATTTGGTCCTGCCGTACATACCTACACGTACGCTACGGTCACAAGACGCAGGCCTCCTAATTGTCCCTAGAATTTCTAAGCAAACGGCTGGAGGTAGGGCTTTCTCCTATAGAGCTCCATTTTTATGGAATGGTCTGCCTACCCATGTGAGAGATGCAGACTCAGTCTCAACCTTTAAGTCTTTACTGAAGACTTATCTCTTCAGTAGGTCCTATGATTAAGTATAGTCTGGCCCAGGAGTGTGAAGGTGAACGGAAAGGCTGGAGCAACGAACCGCCCTTGCTGTCTCTGCCTTGTCGGTTCCCCTCTTCCCACTGGGATTCTCTGCCTCTAACCCTTTTACAGGGGCTGAGTCACTGACTTACTGGTGTTCTTCCATGCCGTCCATGGGAGGGGTGCGTCACTTGAGTGGGTTGAGCCACTGACGTGGTCTTCCTGTCTGGGTTGGCGCCCCCCCCTTGGGTTGTGCCGTGGCGGACATCTTTGTGGGCTATACTCGGCCTTGTCTTCGGACGGTAAGTTGGTGGTTGTAGATATCCCTCTAGTGGTGTGGGGGCTGTGCTTTGGCAAAGTGGGTGGGGTTATATCCTGCCTGTTTGGCCCTGTCCGGGGGTATCATCGGATGGGGCCACAGTGTCTTCTGATCCCTCCTGTCTCAGCCTCCAGTATTTATGCTGCAGTAGTTTATGTGTCGGGGGGCTAGGGTCAGTCTGTTACATCTGGAGTATTCTCTTGTCTTATCCGGTGTCCTGTGTGAATGTAAATATGCTCTCTCTAATTCTCTCTTTCTTTCTTTCTTTCTTTCTTTCTCTCGGAGGACCTGAGCCCTAGGACTACCTGGCATGATGACTCCTTGCTGTCCCCAGTCCACCTGGCCATGCTGCTGCTCCAGTTTCAACTGTTCTGCCTGCGGCTACGGAACCCTGACCTGTTCACCGGACGTGCTTGTTGCACCCTTGACAATTACTATGATTATTATTATTTGACCATGCTGGTCATTTACGAACATTTTAACATCTTGACCATGTTCTGTTATAATATCCACCCGGCACAGCCAGAAGAGGACTGGCCACCCCTCATAGCCTGGTTCCTCTCTAGGTTTCTTCCTAGGTTTTTGGCCTTTCTCAGGAGTTTTTCCTAGGGAGTTTTTCCCAGCCACCGTGCTTCTTTCACATGCATTGCTTGCTGTTTGGGGTTTTAGGCTGGGTTTCTGTACAGCACTTTGAGATTTCAGCTGATGTACGAAGGGCTATATAAATAAATTTGATTTGATTTGATGTTGTGTCTACTGTACTGACCTCATGTTGTGTCTAATGTCCTGACCTCATGTTGTGTCTAATGTACTGACCTCATGTTGTGTCTAATGTACTGACCTCATGTTCCGAAAGCTGACCTGTTATCCAAATCAAATAACATTTTATTGGTCACATACACATGGTTGCAGATGTTATTACGAGTGTAGCGAAATGCTTGTGCTTCTAGTTCCGACAATGCAATAATATCTAACACATTCAGAACGACTACCTTATACACACAAATGTAAAGGGATGAATAAGAATATGTACATATAAATACATGGATGAGCGATGGCTGTGCAGCATTGGCAAGATGCGGTAGATGGTATAGAATACAATATATACATTTGAGATGAGTGATGTAGGATATGTAAACATTATTAAAGTGGCATTATTAAAATGACTAGTGATACCTTTATTAAGTCAATTTATTAAAGTGGCCAGAGATTAGAGTCTGTATGTTGGCAGCAGCCTCTATGTTAGTGATGGCTGTTTAACAGTCTGATGGCGTTGAGATAGAAGCTGTTTTTCAGTCTCTCGATCCCAGCTTTAATGCACCTGTACAGACCTCGCCTGCTGGATGAAAGAGGTGGCTCAGGTGGTTGTTGTCCTTGATGATCTTTTTGGCCTTCCTGTGACATCAGGTGCTGTATGTGTCCTGGAGGGCAGGTAGTTTGCCCCTGGTGATGTGTTGTGCAGATCGCACTACCCTCTGGAGAGGCTTGCAGTTCAGGGCGGTGCAGTTGCTGTACCAGGCGGTGATACAGCCAGACAGGATGCTCTCAATTGTGCATCTGTAAAAGTTTGTGATTGTTTTCGGTGACAAGCCAAATGTGTTGCTCTTGTGCCTTCTTCACCACGCTGTCTGTGTGGGTGGACCATTTCAGTTTGTCCATGATGTGTACTCCGAGGAACTTAAAACTTTCCACCTTCTCCACTACTGTCCCATCGATGTGGATGGGGGGGTGCTCCCTCTGCTGTTTCCTGAAGTCCACGATTATCTCCTTTGTTTTGTTGACTTTGAGTGATAAGTTATTTTTCTGACACCACACTCCGAGTGCCCTCACCTCCTCCCTGTAGGCCGTCTCGTCATTGTTGGTAATCAAGCCTACCACTGTAGTGTCGTCTGCAAACTTGATGATTGAGTTGGAAGTGTGCATTGCCACGCAGTCATGGGTGAACAGGGAGTACATGAGAGGGCTGAGAACGCACCCTTGTGGGGCCCCAGTGTTGAGGATCAGCGGGGTGGAGATGTTGTTTCCTACATTCCCCACCTGGGGGCAGCCCGTCAGAAAGTCCAGGACCCACTTTCACAGGGCGGGGTTGAGACCCAGGGTCTCGAGCTTAATGACGTGTTTGGAGGGTACTATGGTGTTAAATGCTGAGCTGTAGTCAATGAACAGCATTCTTGCATAGGTATTCCTCTTGTCCAGATAGGATAAGGCAGTGGCAGTGTGATGGCGATTTCATCATCAGTGGACCTATTGGGGCAGTAAGCAAATTGGAATGGGTCTAGGGTATCAGGTAGTGTGGAAGTGATATGATCTTTGACTAGTCTCTCAAAGCACTTCATGATGACAGAAGTGAGTGCAACGGGGTGATAGTCATTTAGTTCAGTTACCTTAGCTTTCTTGGGAACAGGAACAATGGTGGCCATCTTGAAGCATGTGGGTACAGCAGACTGGTATAGGGATTGATTGAATATGTCCATAAACACACCAGCCAGCAGGTCTGCTTATGCTCTGAGGACGCGGCGAGGGTTAACACGTTTAAATGTTTTACTCACATTGGCCATGGAGAAGAAGAGCCCACAGGCTTTGATGTCAGTGGCACTGTATTGTCCTCAAAGTGAGCAAAGAAGGTAGTTCTGTCACAAGCGTCGTTGTATGTGGACCAAAATGCAGCGGGTATATTAATCATCTTCTTTATTATAGAAAGAAAGACACTATAAACAAAACAAACAAACAAACAAACAAACAAACAAACGAACAAACGAACAAACGAACAAACGAACAAACGAACAAACGATGAAACAGTCCCATCAGGTACACAGACTAAACAGGAAATAACCACCCACAAACACAAGAGAAAATTAAGCCACTTAAATATGACCTCCAATTAGAAGCAACGACAACCAGCTGCCTCTAATTGGAGGTCATTCCAAAACCCCAACATAGAAATAGAAAAACCAGAACAACACATAGAAATAGAAAATATAGAACATACACCAAAAACCCCGAAACACACAAAACAAACACCCCCTGCCACGCCCTGACCAAACTACAATAACAAACAACCCCTTTTACTGATCAGGACGTGACATTGTTTAATTTGTCTGGGAGCAAGACGTCGAAGTCTGCGACGGGGCTGGTTTTCTTTTTGTAATCCGTGATTGACTGTTGACCCTGTCACATACGTCTTGTGTTTGAGCCGTTGAATTGCGACTCTACTTTGTCTCCATACTGACGCTTTGCTTGTTTGATTGCATTGCGGAGGGAATAGCTGCATAGTTTGTATGGAAGTATGGAAGTAGTTTTGCACCTACCCTAAAAAAGGGCAAATGGCTTAGACTCTCATTCCACCACTATGTCGCCTTTCAGCATCTGTAGTGGAAAGTGCTGTTTGTCAGACAGGAGACAAAATCGGTCTTTTCACAAAAACCTCTGTAGCATCTGAACAGTTCAGCCTACTAACTAATATGGCCACTCTATGGAAAGTTGGGACGTTGTGTACTACTTCCATCACAGAACAGTGCAAACTGGCTCTAATCAGAATAGAAAGAGGAGTGGGAGGCCTGGTGCACAACTGAGCAAGAGGACAAGTACAATAGAGTGTCTAGTTTGAGAAACAGATGCCTCAACTGGCAGCTTCATTAAATAGTACCCGCAAAACACCAGTCTCAACATCCATAGTGAAGAGACAACTCCAGGATGCTGGCCTTCTGGGCAGAGTTCCTCTGTCCAGTGTCTGTGTTCTTTTTCCCATCTTAATCTTTTATTTTTATCGGCCAGTCTGAGATATGGCTTTTTCTTTACAACTCTGCCTAGAAGGCCAGCATCCCGGAGTCGCCTCTTCACTCTTCTTCTGTGAAAGCAACTCAATATTAGGTAGGTGTTCTTAATGTTTTGTATACTTAGTGTATCTTTCCATAGGCATATTTAAATATATATATATTTATTTAACCTTTATTTAACTAGGCAAGTCAGTTAAGAACAAGTTCTTATTTACAATGACGGCCTACACCGGCCAAACTCGGACAATGCTAAGCCAATTGTGCACCGCCCTATGGGACTCCCAATCACGGCCGGTCACTATGCATCAGAGTCACGTCTTTCACATTTTAAAGGTTTTTCTAAGCAGAAGGCAGCACATAGTTAAGCATTGTTATAGAACACTTTATTTAATCAGATTGCTTTTACTTTATTTATTTCTAAATATAAAGCTAACAATAGGTATTCTGCTCTTACTTTTCACAACGGGTATGAAATACCCTCACTCAATTCCAGCCCTGGCTTTAACCAAACAAACCAAGTCTTTCACAGACACAGAGGTATTTAAGGAGTGAATGGTGACAGTATTGAAGGGTTTGGTATACCGACAAATCTATGAATAGCATAATTTCATCTGTCAAACACGTAGGCCTGCCTCTTCTTTTCTGAGTAGGAAGAAATAAGCTCCAACAATGTGCTCATGTGTTTTTGAATTGTCTGAGAACGTACAGTTATAGATTTAGGGAGGACTTCACACCTTAACCAGTGGTTTGAGCAGACAGCAACCTCCAGGAAGAGGCACAACAGCAGATAGACACCATGATGAGTGTGTGGGTATGTAGCAGGCAGGTCCACTGGTGCTTGGTGTTGCTATTGCTTTTTTCATGTGTTGGTTCTTGTGTGTGTGTGTGTGTGTGTGTGTGTGTGTGTGTGTGTGTGTGTGTGTGTGTGTGTGTGTGTGTGTTAACAATTCAATCACATTCAATCAGGAAGCTGGTAGAGCACAGAGGACATTGTTCCTTTATTACTTAATCTGGGCATGTATTCATGTCAAATCACATGTGATGTTTCTAATAAAAAGAATGAAGAATCATTTTACAGAGTACAGTATGTCTACATACTCTCCTCTAAATCTAAACAGAACAATTATTTGTCTTATTTTTTTCTCTCTTCCTCGTTCTCTTAATTTTCTTCTTCCTCCTTTATGTCTCTCTCTGACACTAAGGTTCTATCTCAATTAGTCTTTCCTAGATTCCTCTCCTCCAATCTTCTCTCTTCCTATCTCCTCTCCTCCTATCTCCTCTCCTTCTCCACCCTATTGGAGGAAAAATTCCAAGGTCGCTCCCCTTTGACCATATTCTCCAATGCGTTTTGAGAATGAAGCGCGGAGGACGGACAGGAGGAGGATTCGAGGAATGCTGATTGAGAAAGAGCCAGTAGGCAAGTCTGTAGTACCACTATTTAACCTTAATGGTAAAGTAATATCTCACTTTAACCACTAGGTGGCAGCATCACTTAACCATTCAGCACTGTGAACAACCATCAACATTATCATTTCTTGCCACAGAGAGAGAGAGAGAGAGAGAGAGAGAGAGGGAGGAAAAGAGAGAAAGAGAGAGTGCTCTCTATCTCTCTCTCTCTCTCTCTGTCTCTCTGTCTGAAACTACACGGGTGTAGGGTAGATGTCTCTAGAGAGACATATCCCTCCCTGCCTCCCTCCCTCTCTCTCTCGCTCAGCTATGCTCCTCTCTCCACACAGTTCTTTCTGCTCTCCTCCCAGGTTTTTTTCTCAGTAGAGATGAAGCAACAGCGGCAGAGAAAGTTTTGCCAGCCTTTAAGACAGGGTTGTTCTCCAAGATTAAACATGAATTGACTTAAACTTACCACACTGAAAGAATACAGACTTATGATCAGGTGTGTGTGATTCTTGACATGAAAATGTATTCCTGTAGCTTTACTCACTGCAATTGGTAAGCCTCCTGAATGAACAGGATGTTAAATATAATAATAAACTCTGTTCATCCGTTCATCAATCTGACTCAACTATTATGTGAATAAATGCAACAAGACCTGTTCGTTTCTGGAGGATCTAGTCAATGTAGCAAGCCTTACATCACCTCTCAGTATGACCGTAATGAAAATGTGTCTAACTTGCACCGTTATGCAATTATTAATGTACAAATAACTAATTCTAGCAACCAATGTTCTAGCATTAATTTATTGAGGCAAGCAGCTCAGGGACGTCAAGGTGGATCCCAAGCATGTGCTTTGTATACTGTAAATAACGTCTATCAATAGACCTACTAAATGAACAATGTATAGTCAATCACAATTACTATGGAAAACGAGGAATGCATTTACTCAATTCAACTAAAAGGATGTATTAGTCACAAAATAACGGAAACGCAAACCATTCCAACGTACATTAAATACATGACACATTATAGACTACACAGAGTAAATTACTATCAAGTAAATACTTTACGTGGTTACACGCTTCTTCAGTTCAGAACAATCTGTAAGAGACACAACGATGTGTTTGACACACACAGGAGCTTGCTAACAACTTCTCAAAGTATGACTGAATTCACTGCCCTTTTAACCAAATTCAAGCAAAACTCACCCACAACCTGAGTTAAAAGCTCTCTAGGGTACGTGGGACGGTAGCGTCCCACCTGGCCAACATCCAGTGAAATTGCAGAGTGCAAAATTCAAAGATACTCAATTCAAATATTTAACATTCTTGAAAATATGTGTTATACATCAAAATAAAGCTTAAATTCTTGTTAATCCAGCCGCTGTGTCAGATTTCAAAAAGGCTTTATGGCAAAAGCATACCATGCGATTATCTGAGGACAGTGCCCAGCACACAAAACATTACATTCAGTTACCAGCCTAGTAGATTAGTCACAAAAGTCATAAATAGCAATAAAATGTATCACTTACCTTTGATGATCTTCATATGGTTGCACTCACAAGACTCCCAGTTACACAATAAATGTTCGTTTTGTTCGATAAAATCCATCTTTATTTCCAAAAACCTCTGTTTTGTTGGCGTTTTTTGTTCAGTAATCCAACGGCTCAAAGGCAGTCACAACAGGTAGACGTAAAATCGAAATAGTATCAGTAAAGTTCGTAGAAACATGTCAAACGATGTTTATAATCAAGCCTCAGGTTATTTTTATTCATAATAATCAATAATATTTCAACCGGACAATAGCTTCGTCAATATAAAAGAAAAACAAGAAAGGCGCGCTCTCGGTCATGCGCAGCAAACAGGTCTGGGGACTTCCCAGGGTCCACTCACTCAGAGTGGTCTTACTCCCTCATTTTTCAGAATACAAGCCTGAAACAATTTCTAAAGACTGTTGACATCTAGTGGAAGCCATAGGAAGTGCAATTTGAGTCTTAAGTCATGGGATACTGTATTCAATATAAAACTACAAACGTAAAAGAAAATCCCACTTCCTGGATGGATTTTTCTCAGGTTTTCGCCTGCCATATCAGTTCTATTATACTCACAGACATTATTGTAACAGTTTTGGACACTTTAGAGTGTTTCCTATCCAAATCTACCAATTATATGCATATCCTAGCCTCGGCCTGAGTAACAGGCAGTTTACTTTGGGCACGCTTTTCATCCGGAGGTGAAAATAGTGCCCCCTACCCTAGTGAGGTTAACATTTCTCTGCATTTCGTTAGTTAAAACAATAGGCAGGAACAACACAATCAGATTCTAATGTAATCAACTCAGTTTGAATGTTATGACCAGACAACAGGGATGTTCCTGATAACCAGTCAACCCAACATACAATTTCAATCCAGTCACTTTAAAATACATCAACCAGAAAACATACAATGCAATAAGATATATCAAAATATGCAGCTCTTTATCAGCTCCTGAAACAAACCAAACATGACCATGTAATTCACACAGTAACATTAATTTATTCGATTCAAGTTTCATCAGTCGTTACACCTCTCTTGGTGTCAGTGACCACAGGATTCCTTGGCAACGTCTCGTCTCCAGAAGATGTGGCTCTTTTGTGTGAGGTGTGTCACTCTTCTGTAAGAAGGTGTGGCTCTCTTCTGTGAGAAGGTGTGGCTCTCTTCTGTGAGAAGGTGTGGCTCTCTTCTGTGAGACGCATATACACTCAGTGGATAGTTTATTAGGTACACCTACCTAGTACCAGGTCGCACCCCCCTTTGCCTCCAGAACAGCTACAGGTACGCTATGGCATTCAAATGTCAATCAATTGGTTTTAAAGGGCCTATCATGTGCTAGGAAAACATTCCCCACACCATTACACCACCGCCACCAGCCTGTACCGTTGACACCAGGCAGGATGTTGCAATGGACTCATGCTGTTTACGCCAAATCCTGACACTGTCATCAGCATGACGCAACAGGAACTGGAATTCATCGGACCAGGCAATGTTTTTCCACTCCTCCATTGTCCAGTGTTGGTGATCGCGTGCCTATTCACTAATAGGAGTGGAACCTGGTGTGGTCGTCTGCTACTATAGTCCATCCATGACAAGGACCGACGCGTTGTGCATTCTGAGATACTGTTCCGCATACTACTGTTGAAATGCGCCATTACTTGCCTGTTTGTGGGCCTCGTGTTAGCTTGCACGATTCCTGCCAATCTCTTTCGACCTTTCTTATCAACAAGCTGTTTTCGCCCACAGAACTTCAGCTGACTGGATATTTTTAATTTGTCACACAGTTGGCCGGCCGTTTCTGAGATACTGGAAACGGCACCTGGCACTGACGATCATACCACGCTTAAAGTTGTTTAGGTAGCTTGTTTTACCCATTCTAATGTTCAGTTGAACAGTAAGTTAATGCCTCGATGCCTGTCTGCCTGATTTATATAGCAACCCATGGCCACCTGACTCAATGTCTGTAGGAGCGAACTATTTTCAGGAACAAGGTGGTCCACCTAATAAACTGGCCACTGAGTTTATATGGCCATTCATCTAAAGTTTCTCATGCTGGGCATCGGTGCCTTCTCTAATTTTTTTTCACTAGTGATTTAATTTATTCCGGCGACCGCCACAATTGTTTATTTTATTGGCCTAACGACAGAACTATATCTAGAATTAGAATCCCTATTAATTTAATAGGATCTCTATGGGCCTAGTAGTAAATATTTAACTTTTCAAATGTATTTGACTACCTGTTAAGGTGGCATAAACAACAACCAGTCATCTTATTGTCAAACAACTACTTCAAAAGGCTCATGCATAGGCTAACTGCACACCTTACTCAGGGACAGCATAACGACAGGTGGTGTGAAAAAATTTGATATTTTTAAGCCTCATTTAGATATCATTACTTCCAACATGGCAGGCTATTTGTGAGTGAACTTGTCTATAATTAGATACATGCAGCTTCTCTTCTGTCATGACTTGATGTTCTAGAGTGAAACATAAATTAGATACATTTTGTTAGTCAACTTGTCTGTAATTAGATACATGCAGCTTTCCAATAGTATATCAGTTCATCATGGATACATATTTTATGTGGTTGAAAATGAAATACTGTCAGCTGTTATGTTGCTGAAAGAAATTGCACGTTTAGTGTACACAACAGGTCCCAAAGCATGTATTTGCATTCTCTGAAGATGATAAAATAAATAAATATTTCTTCAGTCCTGTTCCCAAGGCAACATTTGGTCTATACTTTTTTGCTGTGAGGAACACTTAATTCTGCAGGAGTTAATATTATAAGGCTACATGTGAGGCCTACAGTCAGTGTCCAGACTACAGTTAATATTATAATAGGCTACATGTGAGGCCTACAGTCAGTGTCCAGACTTCAGTTAATATTATAATAGGCTACATGTGAGGCCTACAGTCAGTGTCCAGACTTCAGTTAATATTATAATAGACTACATGTGAGGCCTACAGTCAGTGTCCAGACTACAGTTCATATTATAATAGGCTACATGTGAGGCCTACAGTCAGCGTCCAGACTACAGTTCATATTATAATAGGCTACATGTGAGGCCTACAGTCAGCGTCCAGACTTCAGTTAATATTATAATAGGCTACATGTGAGGCCTACAGTCAGTGTCCAGACTACAGTTCATATTATAATAGGCTACATGTGAGGCCTACAGTCAGCGTCCAGACTTCAGTTAGCCTACTATTCCAACTAGGCTACTCTACCAAAATGCTTCCTGCATCCATACAGTGCCAGTTGATACATGCAAAGAGTCAGTTACAAAACACCAAACAGTGTTCTGAATGACATTCAGAGATAGTCATTCGTTAGGCCTACACAAGTCCTGAACTGAATTCATGTGTACACTTCTGTCCACTCGCGTCTCGGTCTCGGGCACACATCTCTGCCTTGGCAAAATGTCTGTGTTATTGTTGGATTACAAATCATTTTGGAAAGTATATTTGCTCATTTTTAATGCAGTTTACTTGTGGTAAGGATAAATAAATAGTGTCGTTTTTTTGGAATCTATGTTTTAATTATTGTGATAGGCTCATGTTCTAATTGTATGGCGTAACCCCACTATTTATTTGACTGGTACTCTGTACCAGACCATTCAGGATTACATTAACCCATTGCATACTAGGCTCCTAAAAAATCTCTCTCAATCTGTAGCTGGTCTCTCTCTCTTCAGTCAGGGTGTTGTAACTGGTCTGTAGCTGGTCTCTCTCTCTTCAGTCAGGGTGTTGTAACTGGTCTTTAGCTGGTCTCTCTCTTTAGTCTTTAGTCAGGCTGTTGCAACCGGTCTGTAGCTGGTCTCTCTCTTTAGTCTTTAGTCAGGTTGTTGTAACTGGTCTGTAGCTGGTCTCTCTCTCTTCAGTCAAGGTGTTGTAACTGGTCTGTAGCTGGTCTCTCTCTCTAGTCAGGGTGTTGTAACTGGTCTGTAATTGGTCTTTCTCTTTATTCATGTTGTTGTAGCTGGTCTGTAGCTGGTCTCTCTCTGCAGATGAGTTGGTCTTATAGGCTAAGAAGCTCTTAGAGACCCCATCATCTGTCACAACAACAGAAAAGTATAGCTAATGGAGATAATCACAGACCTGCTGGTGATTTGTAGAAATGATAACTTAAGACTTACAGTGGACAGACAGGCCGATTATCCCGGCCAGTAGAACACACAGCAGCCCCAGACACACTGCAGCAACTAGGAAGGGTCTCTTTCCTGTGTTATCATGATCTGTGGACGCATGAAAAGATGTGTATAGTATATTTGTGTGTGTGTGTGTGTGTGTGTGTGTGTGTGCGAGCGAGCGTGCGTGCGTGCGTGCGTGCACACACGTGCTCTTGCGTTCAAGGGTAAACGAGTTCGGCTGGACACTAATAAAATGGATTTTATCATCCGAGTGTGTTATTATTGTACTTACACACTAACCAACATTGTATGACATAGCATTTAACACTAATGCAGTTAATGTCCTGTTCTGACAGCTGAAAATGCATCCAAGGCACGTCTTCTACATGGGTTTGGACAAAGCTTTGTGGCAACAGCTAGCCTCTATTTGTGTTAACTGGCTCTCACAGAAGCATGCAGACACAGGAGCGGGGTCCACAGAAACAGTGTATGTGTGTGCAGTATGTATGTGTGTGTGTATGTGCAGACATACACTGCACGCACTGACTCACTCACAGACACGCACACACACACACACACACACACACACACACACACACACACACACAGGCACGCGCGCACACACACACACAGACACGCACACACACACACGCACACGAACACACACACACACAAAGCTATTGGCAATATTTGACTTCATTGACATCCAACCCTGAACTCCATCTCTGGAGACGGACTGACTGTTTGTTTTCAAAGGTCAACTGATTCACAAAGAACACCCTGTCTCAGTCTCAGAACCAAAAGCAGAGCAGAGTTACACATGCAGGAGACAAACTCGGTTTTATAGAGGCCCATCCGAAAGAGAAAATGTACAGTCAGGGGCTGTAAGTGTGCTTCGAGGGGTTCTGGGTTACATGGTCTGTTACACATTACAGTATAAGGTCCTGTGTGGCTCAGCATCTGCAGGGCTGTGGGTTCAACTCCCGCAGGGATGAAATGCACTTAAAAGTCTAATCATTCACTGTCAGGTAAGATGCTTTGAATAAAAGTGTCTCCTCTGAAAAGGAAATGGTGAAACACTAAACATGAGGGTTGTACAAGCCCTCAAAAATGCAGATTCTGGCATGGGACTGATAGGGTTTAAGGTCTCTGCATTCACTGTCCTGGAAGTGTAACGGCTGTCTTCGGGTAGAGAGGACCAAGGCGCAGCGGGTTGCATGTTCATCATATATATTTATTAAATAAATGTGAACACGAGAAAAACAAGAAAACAAAGAACGACAGACCGACAGTTTCACAGGCTATACTTATAACAGCAGTGCGAAATGCAACTACCCAAAATTAACAAACAAAACACATCCCTAATTATAGGACTCTCAATACCTAACATAGAAAATATTAAACTAGAAAGAACATAGAAATACAAAAAACATAGAACATAACCCAAAACCCGGAAATAATAAATCAAACACCCTTCTAAACAAACCACCACCCCGAACCACATAAAACAAATACCCTCTGCCACGTACTGACCAAACTACAATAACAAATAACCCTTATACTGGTCAGGACGTGACAGTACCCCCCCTAAAGGTGCAGACCCCGGATGCACCTCAAAAATAAAATAAATAAATAAATAAACCCCTAACTAAAGGGAGGGAATGGAGGGTGGCTGCCGTCTATGACGGCACCTGTGCTACACCCCCCCTCCCCAACCCACCTATACTGGAGGTGGCTCAGGTGCGGGATGTGGACCCCGCTCCACCCTTGGCTTAGCCCACTTAGGTGGCTCCCCTGGCTGCGCCCGGCTGGCGGGCGACCCTGGCGGCTCCAGACTGGCAGGCGGCTCTGGCGGCTCCAGACTGGCGGGCGGCTCTGGACTGGCGGGCGGCTCTGGCGGCTCCGGACTGGCGGGCGGCTCTGGCGGCTCCGGACTGGCGGGCGGCTCTGGTGGCTCCGGACTGGCGGCAGACTCACCCTGTTCCGGGTCGCAGGCAGACTCACCCGGTTCCGGACAGTGGGCCGTCTCCCCTGGTTCCGGACAGTGGGCCATCTCCCCTGGTTCCGGACAGTGGGCCGTCACACCTGGTTCCGGACAGTGGGCCGTCACACCTGGTTCCGGACAGTGGGCCGTCACACCTGGTTCCGGACAGTGGGCTGTCACACCTGGTTCCGGACAGTGGGCCGTCACACCTGGTTCCGGACACTCTGGACGAGGCACTGTTGCCGGATACTCTGGACGAGGCACTGTTGCCGGATACTCTGAACGAGGCACTGTTTCCGGATACGCTGGACGAGGCACTGTTGCCGGATACTCTGGACGAGGCACTGTTGCCGGATACTCTGGATGAGGCACTGGAAGCCTGATGCGTGGGGCTGGTAGTGGAGGTACCAGCCTGGGGACACGCACCTCAGGGCTAGTGCGTGGAGCGGGAAACACTGGACCGTAGAGGCGTACTGGCGGTCTCGAGCGCAGGACTGATATCACCCGTACTGGCTGGATGCCCACTTTCCCCTGGCACATGCGGGGCGCTGGTACTGTGCATACAGGCCTGAAAATACCCGGCAGGTATAAATGCTTATCCTCAGTTCTGCCCATGTCTCACGATAGTCCATCCGTTGCTCCCTCCTCCGCTGCTTGGTCCATTTTTGGTGGGTAGTTCTGTAACAGCTGTCTTCGGGTAGAGAGAACCAAGGCGCAGCGGGTTGCATTTTCATCATATATATTTATTAAATAAATGTGAACACGAGAAAAACAAGAAAACAAAGAACGACAGACCGACAGTTTCACAGGCTATACTTACAACAGCAGTGCGAAATGCAACTACCCACAATTAACAAAAAAAACACATCCCTAATTATAGGACTCTCAATACCTAACATAGAAAATATTAAACTAGAAAGAACATAGAAATACAAAAAACATAGAACATAACCCAAAATCCGGAAATAATAAATCAAACACCCTTCTTAACAAACCACCACCCCGAACCACATAAAACAAATACCCTCTGCCACGTACTGACCAAACTACAATAACAAATAACCCTTATACTGGTCAGGACGTGACAGGAAGTCACTTTGATAAAAGCATGCCCTCCTTGGCTTACAGTACATATGGGGCTTTCTGCTGAAGCATCCCATTCAGTACGTCTTGTAGCAGCATATCGCAATGGATGAATCCGTAAGAATCCGTAATCATTAGTCCAAAACGTTTTGCAATGGAAATAATTTACTCCAAATGGAAAATGTTTTGCAACGAAAACAAGATTTTCTATTGGACTAATATATCTAGGTCCCTCCCCGTTTGGTTCTGTTTCGTACTGTTTGGCTCTGTTTGGTTCTTAGTGAACACCCCTGTTGTCTCCTCCTGTAGTTTATTGGCTGTAGTGTCTGGGGGCTAGTGTCTGGGACTTGGTGATGACGAGAGTTCCCTGGATGAAACAACACTGACGCTGGACACCGGTTGTGCTGGCATTGGTCGCCTCCAGCAGACTGCCAGGAAAGGTCTGTTTTCATTGGATACGGTTGCCATAGCAGCATCAACAGGAAATACTGAAGACAGAGAGTCAGGGGGAGAGGGGAGGGGCCGCAGGCTGCATGTTGCTTGTGACGGAGGCAGCTGGCTGATAGTATACACATTGGATGGGACGATGATGCGCTCATCTTCGCTTGTCAAATGTTTTTGAGGGCATTCCACACATGCCTCTAAAGCAGTAGGAGGCATGAAGGGGAGAGTGTATGTGTGTGTGTGTTTGTGTGAGTGTGACTGTACAAAAGTGTGTGTGTGCACAGCAGTGGAGGCTGGAAGGCTGCAGAGGGGAGGACAGCTGATAATAATGGCTGGAATGGAGTCAATGGAATGGTATCAAACACATCAACGACGTGATTTAAATATGGTTGATATGGATACCATTCCAACCATTATTATGAGCCGCCCTCTCCTCAGCAGCCTCCACTGGACCGCAGTCTATATGTGCCCCCACTTCTGTCAATAATAAAACAGGTGTCCCCACTCACCTCACTTTAGACATAGAGCTAGATTGTATAGAATGTTATGAATTGTTCAACTCTTGAATTATGCCTGTTCAGCTTTCCAACGATAGAACAGAAATCTAAATACTTTAGGCTGTGAGACTATGTGAGGAATTCTAGCCCTTCACTGAAGCATGTTCAACAGGTATAAGTGTCTGATTGTGCCCGAGTTCATGGCAAGAGGGGGAAAGTGGATAAGATGACCTCAGACAAATGTTTCTCTAGCCTTGAGGTCTCCTGGTCCTGGTTTTCTTTTTTTCTTTTTTCTTTCTTTCTTTCTATCTTTCTTTCTTTCTTTCTTTCTCAGGAAACGGATCTGCATTCCAACCCACACAGGAAGCGGACAGGTCAGGAAAACGTAGCTAGACACTAGAGAGGGAGAGGTTATAGACGGAGGTTCCAATAGCTCAGTTGGATAAACCAGGGTCTGTAGTGTTTCAACACCAGGGTCTGTAGTGTTACAACTACAGGGCCTGTAGTGTTTCAACACCAGGGTCTGTAGTGTTTCAACTCCAGGGTCTGTAGTGTTTCAACTCCAGGGTCTGTAGTGTTACAACACCAGGGTCTGTAGTGTTACAACTCCAGGGTCTGTAGTGTTTCAACACCAGGGTCCGTAGTGTTTCAACACCAGGGTCCGTAGTGTTACAACTCCAGGGTCTGTAGTGTTTCAACACCAGGGTCTGTAGTGTTTCAACTCCAGGGTCTGTAGTGTTACAACACCAGGGTCTGTAGTGTTACAACTCCAGGGTCTGTAGTGTTTCAACACCAGGGTCTGTAGTGTTTCAACACCAGGGTCTGTAAAACACCAGGGTCTGTAGTGTTACAACACCGGGGTCTGTAGTGTTACAACACTAGGGTCTGTAGTGTTACAACACCGGGGTCTGTAGTGTTAAAACACCAGGGTCTGTAGTGTTACAACACCGGGGTCTGTAGTGTTAAAACACCAGGGTCTGTAGTGTTACAACAGCAGGGTCTGTAGTGATACAACACCAGGGTCTGTAGTGTTACAACAGCAGGGTCTGTTGTGTTAAAACAGCAGGGTCTGTAGTGTTAAAACAGAAGGGTCTGTAGTGTTACAACAGCAGGGCCTGTAGTGTTACAACAGCAGGGTCTGTAGTGTTACAACACCGGGGTCTGTAGTGTTACAACACCGGGGTCTGTAGTGTTACAACACCGGGGTCTGTAGTGTTACAACACCAGGGTGCGTAGTGTTACAACACCAGGGTCTGTAGTGTTACAAGACCAGGGTCTGTAGTGTTACAACACCGGGGTCTGTAGTGTTACAACACCGGGGTCTGTAGTGTTACAACACCGGGGTCTGTAGTGTTACAAAACCAGGGTCTGTAGTGTTACAACACCAAGGTCTGTAGTGTTACAACACCAGGGTCTGTAGTGTTACAACACCAGGGTCTGTAGTGTTACAACACCGGGGTCTGTAGTGTTACAACACCAGGGTTGTAGGTTTGACTCCACATGGGTCACATATTATAGATACATAAATGTCTGTCTGTTTGGGAGAAAAAAGTATTTGCAACAGTGTACCAGGAGTTCAACTTGCTGACCACCTGACCACAAGAACTCTGTGCTGTCATTATAATAATGGGGGTCTGGAGTTTTTGCTGGTCCGGATGGATGGAAGGAGAGACAGTAAGAGAGAGAGAGAAAGAGAGAGAGAGGAGGAATAAAGGAAAACCGGTGACAGGCGTTTTGCTGAGTGTAACAGTGATTTTTCCTCTGACAAAAGATCCACCGCAGTGGTAGAGGGTGCAGCATTACCATGACACAGACTGGCTGTAGAGGGCGACAGAGATACAAACTCTTCCTTCATAAAATCACCTCTTCGCAGAGAGATCATCACTTTGAATTGTCAGCAGGTGGAGCCAAAACTCTTTCATTCCCTCGAGGCCCATCAAGGAAAATGTAGCTCTTCCTGCTTCACCTGCAGTGCAGAAGAGAAAGTAGGATATGTGTCAGACCTGGATTGAAATACATAGGAGTATTAGAATATTAGAATATTTGTATTTGAAAATACATTCCAATACTAGACTACCCATACTAAACTACATGCTAAATGCATTGCAGAAAAGTTATTGTGCAACAGGGGGATCAAATTTAGATCCTACACCTGTGTACAGCACTATCACCAACACCCCCACTACTTTGGCCCTATCATATGCTACATCAGGCCGTCGGCCTGGGAGGATGGAATCCCTTCTCTCAAAACCCCTGTGGATCTTCTGCACTAAAATCTCTCACACTGTTGCTGCTACAACACAGAATCTGCTGGGATTTCCGCTCCATCAGTGTAGTACAATTAATGACCATGACAATTAATGCAAGAAATCGAAATCATATCTTCTCTGGATCTCTGTCTTCAGTCCTACTCACTGGGGGACTACCAGTCGAATCACTCACCCTTGGACAATTCCACTTCTTGAAAATGTGACATATGTAACAGTTCCCAGTTTGTTCTATGCCCAGCTTGACACAACATATGGGTCGGCCAAAGAGCAGGGATCCACTTTTTCTCAAAATCTCACTCCTACCCGTCCAAAATCCTGTCTGGTATGATCAGGGCCAAGGCTGGAAGTCTCTACTACACCTGCCGCTGCAGTCACTTCATCCTGGCTAGGCTTCATTTCAGAGCAAACATTACTGGCAACCGACTCCACCTTGAGTTTCTAATCAGAGCTAGCAGAATGATGGGATCCACAATCCTCAAGAGGGCAAATAGATTTGTTTTTAAATTGACTTGGCTTGTATGCAGCAGACAAAGGTTTTTGCTTAGCGCCGTTACCTCGGACTCGCATCATCACACTTCCACAATGTTTTGTTGAACATAACTAGCCTATTGGTAGACAGGAAGCTTCAATCAGGAAATAAGTAGGAATTGTGTTAATATGCTCATACAAACATGTAAACGAGTGTGTGTGTGGTTTGGTATTATAACAGCAAAACTATACATTTTCATTGTTAAATGTATTCTGTTGAATCCACACTACTAACTTCATGTTGTGTCTGATAATGTGTGAAACATAACCACTGGGACACAGGAACCACAATCAGGAAATAAGTTGGACTTTTATTAATATGCTAATACAAACAAATAAAACATGCGAGTGCGTGTGTGTGTGGGTTTGAGAGCGAGAGAGAGAGAGAGAGAGAGAGAGAGAGAGAGAAAGAGAAATTTGTGTGCACTGAAGGCTGCTGTACGTGCTACAGTATGTTGTCATGGTGATGTTAAAGCACTTTCTCACAAATCCAGTGAAGTTTCTTCGCACATGACAAGTCATTCCATGCCTTCGGAAGACTCTGATCTGTGCGTATCTCAACACAGTCCTCCTCACCATTTTCTGTTATGCCACCACCATTATCAGGCTGTGGGTAATACCAGTACCTACAGGGTTAACAACAGTCAGATATCATGGTTAATATCAGTACCTACAGGGTTAAAAACAGTCAGATATCATGGTTAATATCAGTACCTACAGGGTTAACAACAGTCAGATATCATGGTTAATACCAGTACCTACAGGGTTAACAACAGTCAGATATCATGGTTAATATCAGTACCTACAGGGTTAAAAACAGTCAGATATCATGGTTAATATCAGTACCTACAGGGTTAAAAACAGTCAGATATCATGGTTAATACCAGTACCTACAGGGTTAAAAACAGTCAGATATCATGGTTAATATCAGTACCTACAGGGTTAAAAACAGTCAGATATCATGGTTAATACCAGTACCTACAGGGTTAAAAACAGTCAGATGTCATGGTTAATATCGGTACCTACAGGGTTAAAACAGTCAGATACCATGGTTAATACCAGTACCTACAGGGTTAAAAACAGTCAGATATCATGGTTAATACCAGTACCTACAGGGTTAAAAACAGTCAGATGTCATGGTTAATATCGGTACCTACAGGGTTAAAACAGTCAGATACCATGGTTAATACCAGTACCTACAGGGTTAAAAACAGTCAGATATCATGGTTAATACCAGTACCTACAGGGTTAAAAACAGTCAGATGTCATGGTTAATACCAGTACCTACAGGGTTAAAAACAGTCAGATGTCATGGTTAATACCAATACCTACAGGGTTAAAACAGTCAGATACCATGGTTAATACCAGTACCTACAGGGTTAAAAACAGTCAGATATCATGGTTAATACCAGTACCTACAGGGTTAACAACAGTCAGACATCACAATCTTAAATAATATACAGACATGTTTCATCTTAAAGTTAACTTTGTTGATTGCTTCCAGCAATGACAATAACCTGTATAGAAAAAGGTTGAAAGGAGCCTTATTGACAGATTAGTTATCATCTCTCACCCTGTGGTCAGTGTTGTGCCGTCCACCCACTTCCAGGTCCCCTCAGTAACAGAATCAGTCAGACCAATCCAGACACTCTTCTTGAGGTTGAAGAGAAATATCTGTTGTTGAGGAAGATAAATATATATTCATATGTTTGATCATATCTACCTGTCGCTCTCTCTTTCTCTCTCTCACCTGTTCCTTTTCACTGTTTATGATCACCAGGTCTGCTCCTCTCTTCAGACAGTCCTCTCTGCTCTCTTTCCAGGTTTTCATCTCAGTAGACAGGAAGTACCAACTGGATTCAAACTTCTGCCAGCCTTCAGGTCAGGTTTGTTATACAAGATGAAAACATGAATTTCCTTCAATTTATCACCCTGGATACTTAATGAAAGAATGATAATGTATTACTGTAGGTTTACTCACTGCAATTGGTAAGCCACCTGCTAAGAAAACCTCTCTCAGTCTGTAGCTGGTCTCTCTCTTTAGTCAGGTTGTTGTAACTGGTCCGTAGCTGGTCTCTCTCTTTAGTCAGGTTGTTGTAACTGGTCTGGTGCTGGTCTCTCTCTGCAGATGAGTTCTTTGAGACGTTGCTGTCTGCAACAACAATAAAGAAGAAGTTGCTTACAAAAATAGATCACATCAGAACTACTAAATCTGAATTATAAGAACTATTTAAACAGTGAACAAAAATATAAATGCAACATTTAAAGTGTTGGTCCCATGTTTCATGAGATGAATTAAAAGATGCCAGAAATGTTTCATATGCACAAAAAACGTATTTCTCTCAAATGTGTTTACATCCCTGTTAGTCAGCATTTATCCTTTGCCAAGATAATCCATCCACCTGACAGGTGTGGCATATCAAGAAGCTGATTAAACAGCATGATCATTACACAGGTGCACCTTGTGCTGGAGACAATAAAAGGCCACTTTAAAATGTGTAGTTTTGCCACAGATATCTCAAGTTTTGAGGGAACGTGCAACTGGCAGGCTGACTGCAGGAATGTCCTCCAGAGCTGTTGCCAGATAAATTAATGTTCATGTCTCTACCCTAAGCTGCCTCCAATGTTGTTTTAGAGAATTTGGCAGTACGTCCAACTGGCCTAACAACCAGAGACCACGTGTAACCACGGCAGCCCATGACCTCCACATCCGGCTTCTTCACCTGTTGGATCGTCTGAGGGAGGGTGCTGAGGAGTATTTCTGTCTGTAATAAAGCCCTTTTGTGGGCAAAAACTCATTCTGATTGGCTGGGCCTGGTTCCCCAGTGGTTGGAATCTGGCTGCCAAGTGGGTGGACCTATGCCTTCCAAGGCCCACCCATGGCTGAACCTCTGCCAGTCATGTGACATCCATAGATTAGGGCCTAATGAATTTATTTCAATTGACTGATATGAACTGTAACTCAGTAAAATCTTACATGTTGCGTTTATATTGTTGTTTAGTATAGATATACTGTAGACTTACATTGGACAGACAGGCCTACAATCCCAGCCAGTAGGAGAACACACAGCAGCCCCAGACACACTGCAGCAACTCCAGAGGGTCTCTTCCACCACTGAAAATGTACTGAATAACATATTATTTAAGATCTTTGGTAATGTGTTTTACTGTATCATCCAGGATTGGGACAAATAAAGGTCTAGTACTACAGGGTAATCTCACCTGTTTAATGTCTTGTGTGTGTAACTTATTTGCGTGTGTGAGTGCGTGTGTGTGTTTGTTTTACCTGAGTGCTGGTCTCCTGGTCCATAATTAGAAGTAGTGTCTGCTGTCTCTTCTCTCTTGGTGCTGGTCTCACCGTCTCTCAGCGTGTCTGCACTGACGTAGATATCCACAGTCCTCTCCTCCATCTCACCTCTGTTAAACTTGACCTTCTTGGTCATATCTGGCAGAGCATAGATGGCCTCAGACATCTCCAATAACTTACTGTGTTTTCTGTCTCTACTCAGGTTCTGGTACTATCGCTGCTCCTCTGTCTGTGTCTGTTTCTGTCTGCTCTGAGTCTGTGTCTATTTCTGTCTCTGCTAACTAACTAACTGTTTATGATATCATCCACAGAATAAAAGGGAAATGTAGAAAGAGGAAGATAATTAAAGGGTAACATAGTGGTTGAGGTTGGGACAATTTCTGCACCAGTTTGTCTTCATAGCTAATTCCTGAGAACAGTGGACTTACTTATCAGGAGAAACTATATAACCTCATGTTGTGTCTACTGTACTGACCTCATGTTGTGTCTAATGTACTGATCTCAATTTGCATCTACTGCACAGGCCTCATGTTGCGTCTAATGTACTGACCTCATGTTGCGTCTACTGCACAGGGCACATGTTTTGTCTAATGTACTGAACTCATGTTGTGTCTAATGTCCTGACTTCATGTTGTGTCTAATGTTCTGGCCTCATGATGTGTCTAATGTACTGACCTCATGATGTGTCTAATGTACTGACCTCATGATGTGTTTCTAATGTCCTGACCTCATGATGTGTTTCTAATGTCCTGACCTCATGTTGTGTCTAATGTACTGACCTCATGTTGTGTCTACTGTACTGACCTCATGATGTGTTTCTAATGTCCTGACCTCATGATGTGTTTCTAATGTCCTGACCTCATGTTGTGTCTAATGTACTGGCCTCATGTTGTGTCTAATGTACTGACCTCATGTTGTGTCTACTGTACTGACCTCATGTTGTGTCTAATGTACTGATCTCATGTTGTGTCTACTGTACTGACCTCGTGTTCTGTCTAATGTCCTGACCTCATGTTGTGTCTAATGTACTGACCTCATGTTGTGTCTACTGTACTGACCTCATGTTGTGTCTACTGTACTGACCTCATGTTGTGTCTACTATACTGACCTCATGTTGTATCTACTGTACTGACCTCATGTTGTGTCTACTGTACTGACCTCGTGTTGCGTCTACTGTACTGACCTCGTGTTGTGTCTAATGTACTGACCTTATGTTGTGTTTCTAATGTCCTGACCTTATGTTGTATCTACTGTACTGACCTCATGTTGTGTCTAATGTACTGACCTTATGTTGTGCTTCTAATGTCCTGACCTCGTGTTGTGTCTACTGTACTGACCTCGTGTTGTGTCTAATGTACTGACCTCATGTTGTGTCTAATGTACTGACATAATGTTGTGTCTAATGTACTGACCTCGTGTTGTGTCTACTGTACTGGCATCGCTTTGCGTCTAATGTACTGACCTCATATCTGTAAAATACTTTGAGCGTTTGGGACTATTCTATTGGTTACATTAAGCCAGACAAGCTCAACCAAGCACAGCTAAAGTATTTGGGTTGTATTCATTAGGCACCAAAAAGAAGAAAGCTAACTGAAACAGGGGACTAACTGTACCTGTCCAATAAGAAAAATGCTAAACATTTATGCTATGGTGTGCCCTAATCAATACGTTTCCCAGGTCTGCTAATAAGCACCAACCACTGACAGACATGAAGAAAGGAAGCTTTTATTAAAGGAAGTCAGTGGTATGGGCTAATATGTGTTGGTACAGCAACGCATGCTGAAATCAACTGAAATTACAATACGATAGGTGTTCCAGAAATAACGTTTCTAAACTTACTGTGTCCCAAATGGAACCCTATTTCCTATATGGTGATGGAACCTGGACGAGATGTCCCCTTAACCTCTCTGGGCTAGGTGGCACCAAATCGTCCCACCTACGTAACAGCCAGTTGAATCCTGTGGCGCGATTTTCAAATACCTTAGAAATGGTATTACTTCAATTTCTCAAACATATGACTATTTTAAAGACAAGACTCTCGTTAATCTAACCACACTGTCCGATTTCAAAAAGGCTTTACAACGAAAGCAAAACATTAGATTATGTCAGCTGTGACGACCCTCCCACTCTGTCTGCCGTATTCTCTTTCTTTGTTCTTGTTTCCTTATTAGGATGCCGGTGGGCGGAGTTGGAAGGGTCGTCAGCTAGATGGGAAACACCTGGGCTCGGGTGTGTCCCAGGATAAAGACAACTCTTCCACAGTCATTGGGGGACTCTCTCCACGCAGACACTTTGTTGATTTTGGTTGTGTAGTTTTGTGGCTTTTTGGTTATTTGCTTTGGCACCTTTCAACACCCTGCATTATTACATTCAGGTATGCAAAACACTCACTTACACTACTGATTACTGATTACACACACCATTGTTAATTACTTAGTTACTTTATTTAATAAATATATATTTTGATACTCCTTGTCTCCACGTTGTCTCCCTTTTGTTGCGAACTCAGAGCCGGTTCGTAACACAGCAGAGTACCCAGCCAGAAATAATCAGACACCCATTTTTCAAGCTAGCATATAATGTCACAAAAACCCAGAAGACAGCTAAATGCAGCACTAACCTTTGATGATCTTCATCAGATGACACACCTAGGACATTATGTTATACAATACATGCATGTTTTGTTCAATCAAGTTCATATTTATATCAAAAAACAGCTTTTTACATTAGCATGTGACGTTCAGAACTAGCATACCCCCGCAAACTTCCGGGGAATTTACTAACAATTTACTAAATTACTCACGATAAACGTTCACAAAAAGCACAACAATTATTTTAAGAATTATAGATACAGAACTCCTCTATGCACTCGATATGTCCGATTTTAAAATAGCTTTTTGGTGAAAGCACATTTTGCAATATTCTAAGTACATAGCCCAGCCATCACGGGCTAGCTATTTAGACACCCGGCAAGTTTAGCCTTCACCAAAATCAGATTTACTATAAGAAAAATGTTATTACCTTTCCTGTTCTTCGTCAGAATGCACTCCCAGGACTTCTACTTCAATAACAAATGTTGGTTTGGTCCCAAATAATCCATCGTTATATCCAAACAGCGGCGTTTTGTTCGTGCGTTCTAGACACTATCCGAAATGGTAAATCAGGGTCGTGCGCATGGTGCATTTCGTGACAAAAAAATTCTAAATATTCCATTACCGTACTTCGAAGCATGTCAACCGCTGTTTAAAATCAATTTTTATGCAATTTATCTCGTAAAAAAGCGATAATATTCCGACCGGGAATCTGCGTTTCGGTAAATAGAGGGGAAAAAAGAAAGACGGGGGCGGCCAGTGCACGTGCCTAAGCCCACTGTCCCCTGATCGGCCACTTGACAAAGGCGATAATGTGTTTCAGCCTGGGCCTGGAATGACGACATTCAGGTTTTTCCCGGGCTCTGAGAGCCTATGAGAGCCGTGGGAAGTGTCATGTTACCGCAGAGATCCTTTTGTTTGGAAAGAGATGTCAAAGAAAGCCAATAAATGGTCAGACAGGCCACTTCCTGTAAAGGAATCTCGCAGGTTTTTGCCTGCCATATGAGTTCTGTTATACTCACAGACACCATTCAAACAGTTTTAGAAACTTTAGGGTGTTTTCTATCCATATCTAAGTATATGCATATTCTAGTTACTGGGTAGGATTAGTAACCAGATTAAATCGGGTACGTTTTTTATCCGGCGGTGTAAATACTGCCCCCTAGCCCTAACAGGTTAATGTCATTATTCATATTCTATGTAGGCCTTGTGTACTGTATCTGTCTTGAAAACACAGGCCACGTTTCATCCATGGATATAAGGTCACCACAAGTACAATAGGACATCTATAGAGAAAAAGGCTTCATTTTAAACTTCAAGAACATTATTTTATTTAATCATAAAACATGTATCTGTTCAGTTTCTGAATTAGTTCAAATTAGGTGAAGGTTAGGGTCAAGGTAAGGGTCAGTTTTAGGTTTTGTCTATAATCTGCTTGTCAATGGGATGCTGGTCAGAAAAGTCCCTTATAAAAGCAGGTATTACACTCAACATAAGTGTTTGTCTCCACCTACTGGCTGTTTTCTACAAGCTCAGTTTCTTCCTTCTATTACTGTTACCTTGACCCATAGAGATAGATATAAAGATGAGTCCTCTATATCAAGCTCCAGCTGAAATGTCATTCTCAGTTGTCTAATGAGAGATGTAAATAAGAGTTTGTATAGTGTAATTGTAGATCAGAGACCATAAGTCTCTGAGGTGTAAACCTAATAATAAACTGTGAAAGTTAAATCATGTTTTATGTTTTTGTTCATTTAGAAGTAATTTCCAAGTTTATATCATGTTGAACAGTATGGAATTATTGTTCAAAATTCATTAGGGGGGACTGATGGGTTTTAAACTTGAAATATGAAATATCCTTGTTCATGGCACTGAGGGAGAGAGGGGAATGCAGAATGTTTACATTTCGTCAGAACATGTTATTGTTTGACATCAGGTATCCTATGGAAAGGAGAAGGGCCACAGTCTGGTTTGAGCTGTTGGGTTGTAATTTGAAATACTTGCTAACCCAGACGTTAATGGTTATCTGTAGGAGGAATGTATATGGTGGGGTCAATTAAGGTTGAATATGAACCAGGGGCTTGGAATGTTACTGAGTAAGGGAAAGACAATAACATGGTTGCAGTCACAGATAAGGGTGGAGAGCTGTGGATTAGTGAGGAATGGAGGATGATGTCAGCTCAGATCACATTAAGGGAGAAGGAACAGTTTATTAGCCAAATCACTTAACTTTCTGCTATGCAATAAAGATGTAATGTTTAGAGGGAAGGAGGAGACTCCACCTAAACTGGGGTATATATGCTTGTGCTGTTGGGAACATGTCTTTGTCTGTTCAGCTGTCTCACCCATTGGCTGAATAAACTTGGTTTGAGCTTTTCCTAGTTGCCCGTTAGTGTTGACTCTGTTTATTTAGTACCTAACAATTCAATAACCTGGTCATTGATGTAGTTATCCATCTTAACTAACTGTATTTGTCTTTCTAACTGACTCCTGATGGTAATATCTACTGTATGATTACCTTTCTAACTGACTCCTAATGGTAATATCTACTGTATGATTAACTTTCTAACTGACTCCTAATGGTAACATCTGCTGTATTATTACATTTCTACCTGATTCCTAATGGTAATATCTACTGTATTATTACATTTCTAACTGATTCTTAATGGTAATATCTACAGCATGATTGTGCACTACATAGCGACATAGGATGCCATTTGGTATGCAGACTTGTAGACCAGACAGGTGTGTATAACGTCCTCTCTATCACTTGTTAATTCTGTTCCATGCCATCTTTCTTCCTCTTTTAAGGTTATTTATGATCCAGGCTTCATTCTGGTGTTGTCACCACAAAGAGGAAATTCTCTGTGTGGTGACACAACTCAATTAGTGGAGAGGAAGCAGAAACTGTAATCAAAGTATCTCCATCCCTTCTAACAATGCTGCTTTGTTGAAGAGTAAGGGTGAAAACATTGAACAACTTAGCCTGTATCTTTATACTCATAAACCTATTGATATAAACAGTGCATTCGGAAAGTATTCAGACCCCTTGACTTTTTTTCCATATTTTGTTACTTTACAGCCTTATTTCAAAATGGATTCAAATGTTTTTTCCCTCATCAATCGACACATAATAATAATAATGACATAACGACAATGCAAAAACAGGTTTTCAGAAATTTTTGCACATTTATTAAAATCAAAAAGCTAAAATATCACATTCAAATAAGTATTCAGACCCTTTACTCAACTTTGTTGACGCACCTTTGGCAGCGATTACAACCTCGAGTCTTCTTGGGTATAACGTTACGAGCTTGGCACACCTATATTAGGGGGGTTTGGATGGGGAGCGTTGCTACACAGCTATTTTCAGGTCTCTCCAGAGATGTTTGAACGGTTTCAAGTCCGGGCTCTGGCTGGGCCACTCAAAGACATTCAGAGACTTGTCCCGAAGCCACTCCTGTGTAATCTTGGCTGAGTACTTAGGTTCGTTGTCCTGTTGGAAGGTGAACCTTCACCCCAGTCGGAGGTCCTGAGCACTCTGGAGCAGGTTTTCATCAAGGATCTCTCTGTACTTTGCTCCATTCATCTTTGCCTTGATTCTGACTAGTCTCCCAGTCCCTGCCGCTGAAAAACATCCCCACAGCATGATGCTGCCACCAACTATTATACAGTGTAGGGAGGGTGCCAGGTTTCCTCCAGACTTGACGCTTGGCGATCCGGCCTTTTTTGGGGCATTTCATCAGACAAGAGAATCTTGTTTCTCATGGTCTGAGAGTCTTTAGGTGCCTTTTGGAAAACTCCAAGCGGGCTGTCATGATGCCTTTTACTGAGGAATGGTTTCCGTCTGGCCACTCTACGATAAAGGCCTGATTGGTTGAGTGCTGAAGAGATGTTTGTCCTCCTGGAAGATTCTCCCATCTCCACAGAGGAACTCTGGAGCTCTGTCAGAGTGTCCATCGGGTTCTTGATCACCTCCCTGACCAAGGCCCTTCTCCCTCGATTGCTCAGTTTGGCCGGGCGGCCAGCTCTAGGAAGAGTCTTGCTGGTTCCAAACTTCTTCCATTTAAGAATGATGGCTCTGACATGTACTGTCAACTTTGGGACCTTATATAGACAGGTGTGTGCCTTTCTAAATCATGTCCAATCATTTGAATTTACCACAGGTGGACTCCAATCAAGTTGTAGAAACATCTCAAGGATGATAAATGGGAACAAGATGTACCTGAGCTCTATTTCGATTCTCATAACAAAGGGTCTGAAAACAATGCCTTCAAAAGTATTCATCCCCCTTGGTGTTTGTCCTATTTTGTTGCATGACAACCTGTAATTTAAATCGATTTTTTTTTAGATTTCATGTAATGGACATACACAAAATAGTCCAAATTGGTGAAGTGAAATGAAAAAAAATTTACTTATTTCAATTTTTTGGTTTTAAATAACGGAAAAGTGGTGCGTGCATATCTATTCACACCCTTTGCTATGAAGCCCCTAAATAAGATCTGGTGCAACCAATTACCTTCAGAAGTCACATAATTAGTTAAATAAAGTCCACCTGTGTGCAACCTAAGTGTAATATCATCTCGGTGTATATATACACCTGTTCTGAAAAGCCCCAGAGTCTGCAACACCACCAAGCAAGGGGCACCAGCAAGCAAGCTGCACATTGAAGACCAAGGAGCTCTCCAAACAGATCAGGGACAATGTTGTGGAGAAGTACAGATCAGGGTTTTGGTTATAAAAAATATCAGGAACTTTGAACATCCCACGGAGCACAATTAAATCCATTATTAAAAAAAATGAAAGAATATGGCACCACAACAAAACTGCCAAGAGAGGGCCGCCCACCAAAACTCATGGACCAGGCAAGGAGGGCATTAATCAGAGAGGCAACAAAGAGACCAAAGATAACCCTGAAGGAGCTGCAAAGCTCCACAGCGGAGATTGGAGTATCTGTCCATAGGATCACTTTAAGCCGTACACACCACAGAGCTGGACTTTACGGAAGAAAAAAAACATTGCTTAAAGAAAAAAATAAGCAAACAAGTTTGGTATTCGCCAATAGGCATGTGGGAGACTCCCCAAATATATGGAAGAAGGTACTCTGGTCAGATGAGACTAAAATTGAGCTTTTTGGCAATCAAGGAAAACGCTCTGTCTGGCACAAATCCAACACCTCTCATCACCCCGAGAAAAGCATCCCCACAGTGAAGCATGGTGGTGGCAGCATCATGCTCTGGGAATGTTTTTCATCGGCAGGGACTGGGAAACTGGTCAGAATTGAAGGAATGATGGATGGCGCTAAATACAGGAAAATTCCTGAGGGAAACCTGTTTCAGTCTTCCAGTGATTTGAGACTCGAACAGAGGTTCACCTTCCTGCAGGACAATGACCCTAAGCATACTGCTAAATCAACACTCGAGTGGTTTAAGGGGAAACATTTAAACGTCTTGGAATGGCCTAGTCAAAGCTCAGACCTCAATACTATTGAGAATCTGTGGTATGACTTAAACCCATTCAACTTGAAGGAGCTGGAGCAGTTTGCCTTGAAGAATGGTCAAAAATCCCAGAGGTAGATGTGTCAAGCTTATAGACACATACCCCAAGAGACTTGCAGCTGTAATTGCTGCCATCAGTGGCTCTACAAAGTATTTACTTTTTCTTTGGGGGGGGGGGTGAATAGTTATGCACGCTCATGTTTTCTGTTTTTTTTGGTCTTATTTCTTGTTTGTTTCACAATAAAAAATATTTTGCATCTTCAAAGTGGTAGGCATGTTGTGTAAATCAAATGATACAAACCACCCAAAATCAATTTTAATTTCAGGTTGTCAGGCAACAAAATAGGAAAAATGCTAAGGGGGTGAATACTTTTGCAAGCCAATGTACTTTTATTTTTTTTGTCATTATGAGGTATTGTGTGTCGATTGAGGAGGAAAACTGTTTCTTTAATCGATTTTAGAATAAGGCTGCAACGTAACAAAATGTGAAAAAAATAAGAGTGTGAATACTTTACGAATGCACTGTAATTACTGTTGATTTTACTTGTAATTAATAACAGTTTATGTCTCACCTATCACAAAAAGCTTTGCCTGAAGATGGCAGGGTGTTGTAGCTGGTCTCGCTCCTCAGTGAGGGTGTTGTAAATGGTCTGTAGCTGGTCTCTCTCATTATTCAGGGTGTTGGAACTGGTCTGTAGCTGGTCATTGTCAGGAGGGATGAAGATACTTTGACTCCAGAACCAAAAGAGTAGAGCCAAAAGTCTTTAAAGTGAAAAAACAGGACTATGTGTATAATTGAGGAGGATGTTTGTACCACAGTGTCTGACTGTCTGGTTCTCTGTGTTGTTTAGGTACTGGGGGCAGGACAGCCTGACAATGGTGGTCAGTTCTCTGGGCAGGAGGACTGTGTTGAGATATACTATGGACAAGATGACCCTGTAAAGACATGGAATGATGACAAATGTGGCACAAATCATAACTGGATCTCTGAGAAAGTGATGTAACATTAACCTGCTATTGCTCTCTCTAATTTTCTCTCTCTGATACAGTGAGGTTGCCACCTACTGGTTAAAGTAGGAGATGAACTCACCAAAGAGGTGAAACAGTGGTATTGTCTATGGGCTCTTTGTCAATTAATCTTTCCTAAATTCCTCCTCACATCCTCTCTCCTCCCTTCCTTCTCAAAACACATTGGAGAATACAATCCTAGGGGAGGGGCCTCGGACATTCTCCTCTAATAGGGTTAAGTGTGTGTGTTACCTGAGTGCTGGTCTCCAGGTCCATTATTAGGAGCAGTGTCTGCTGTCTCTTCTCTCTTGGTGCTGGTCTCACCATCTCTCAGGGTGTCTGCACTGACGTGGATATCCACAATCCTCTCCTCCATCTCACCTCTGTCAAACTTGACCTTCTTGCTCATATTTGGCTCAGCATAGATTACCTTTTACATCTTTAACAATGCCTGGGTCTTTCTTTCTTTGTAGGTCTACTATACTTTAAGTCTCTGATTCTTGAATAATGCGGTGGTCTTCCAACATGGCCGCCAGGAGGCGTCATACGTCAACTGCAAATGTTAAGTCTGATTCTAGTGATATCTTATGTGTCTGAGTCATCTGTGTGTCTGTCTGTGTGACTGATGTAGGTGTTAACTCTAGGGTAGTATCAACAAAATGACACAGTAGTTGTGGCTATGCTAATACAAAGAAAAGAACAGGTTTGCATACTTGTGTGCGTATTTGTTTCCTCGCTTGCGCGTGAGAGATAGTTACAGTGGTTATTGTTAAACCATTTTCTGCAGCACATTATAAATCATTCCATGTCTCTACATGGTCATCTTGTCCAGAGTATATCTCAACACAGTCCTCCTGCCCAGGGAATGGGACTTGCTACTTGTGATGATGGACAGGACACTATCATACCAGGAAGATATAGATCATAGAGGGGAAGTGGAGAACAAAGGCTAGCTGTTAACATATATTAAATATCATATGTAACAGCCACAAGATAATTCAGGTAGTTTCCAGAACTCCCCCTTCCTTTCACCTTTCTGCTGATTTGGACCCTCTGTTTACTCCCAAATATACATCAACATTTTCAGAAGGTCCAGGATTACAAACATGGGTCATTGAAACATCTTCGGGATCGGTGTCCCTTCCATGGGACAGTTGAGCTAATGTAGGCTAATGCGATTAGCATGAGGTTGTAAGTAACAACAAAACTTCCCAGGACATAGACATATCTATTTTCAGAAAGCCTAAATTCTTATTAATCTAACTGCACTGTCCAATTTACAGTAGCTATTACATTGTTTGAGGAGAGTGCAGAATTTTGAACATGAAAAGTTATTAATAAAGAAATTAGGCACATTTGGGCAATCTGATACAAAACTTTGAACAGAAATGCAATGGTTGATTGGATCAGTCTAAAACTTTGCACATACACTGATGCCATCTAGTGGCCAATATATAAATTGCACCTCAGCTGGAATAATACATTATGGCCATTCTCTTGCAGTTCGAAGATGATGGTACAAAAAAATACAAAAGAACGGTTGTTTTTTTCTTTGTATTATCTTTTACCAGATCTATTGTGTTATATTCTACTACATTCCATTCACATTTCTATAAACTTCAAAGCGTTTCCTTTCAAATGGTACCAAGAATATGCATATCCTTGCTTCAGGGCCTGAGCTACAGGCAGTTAGATTTGGCAACATTTCGGTTACTGGCCAAACAATCTTAACCGCTAGACTACCTCTCACCCTCTCTCTTAATGAACCTGATTGGTCGAGGAGATTTTGAGTGACAGCTGGTTGAATGACTGAAAAGATCCACTTCACTTCCCTCTTTTGGGACCCATATAGGGAAACAAAAGTCAAATATGAGCATTAGATATTTTGCTTAAATGTAACTTGACAACAAAGACTGACTGTCAAAGGTTATTAGGAGAACACATAGCAGCCCCAGGCACACTGCAGAAACTCCAGAGGGTCTCTTCTACCACTGAAAATGTACTGAATTACAAATTATTTAAGATCTTTGGTAAATGTGTTTTACTGTATCAAATAAAGATATAGTAACACAGGGTAACCTCACCTGTTTAATATATAGTGTGTAATGTGTGTGTGTGTGTGTGTGTGTGTGTGTGTGTGTGTGTGTGTGTGTGTGTGTGTGTGTGTGTGTGTGTGTGTGTGTGTGTGTGTGTGTGTGTGTGTGTGTGTGTGTGTGTGTGTTCATGCAATCTTACCTGAAGCATCAACTCCATCTCTTGGACTGGGCTTAAAGGCTCTTACGTTGGCATATAATTTGCCATCAATGTCTGTGTTCTTCATTGCATCAGGCTCATCGTCTTCAAATCTATCTGGGATTTCATAGACTCCCTCTGACATCTTTAAACACTTGTGATCAAATACAGTAACTTCTACTTCTTACCTCAACTCTAATGTACGTCTGTAGCTGTGTCTTCTCCCTGCACTGTCCTTCATCTGTGTGATTTATGGTTGTGAAACTCTGTCAGTGAAATGAACACAACACTGGCCACCACGTGACTCCCACCAGCCTTATATCATGCTATATGATGTATTTACGAATTCACAGGGTCCCAATTTTGGATCTGCGAAAGTAAATTGGGATCCTGTTAATTGACATATACACTACATATATCCTGACTGAGTTTACAGCATCCCCAGCCTTCAAATGGAGACCATATTAGAGCTCTCACTCTGTGACCGGCGGTGTAGGGGGAAGTTGTCCCTAGATGCTGATTTTAGGTCAGTTTTGCATTTCCTTCACAAATGGTTAAGGTTAAGATTGGGGGAGGGAAACCTGATCCTAGATCTGTACCTAGGGGAAAGTTCCCCCCGAAGTGTGACCGGCCATAAATGACTTATAGGAGTCATTGTTCTATCTATGCTGTCTGTGAAGAGTTACTCAGAATGAAAAAGCAGAAGTTCTGACAATATCTCCATAGTTTCAGATTTAAGAGAATAGAATGAAGAATAAAAACCCTTCACATATTTTATGACAAAAAGGTCATATTTCCACCCTGTCTTTTAGTACAACATAACATATACATACTGGTTACATCTAATGACACAACTCTCTCTGTACTGATTCCACTGTTCCACATGACATCTACCTACATGAACTATTATACAACTCTATAGCTCTACTCTATTCCACAGGAGGAGAGAATGCATCACACAGATCCCTAGATACAGGGACAAGTCAAAGGTCACCCTCTGGTGGACGTAGTATTAACTACAGGTACAGCTGTAGTGTTGGTGACAGTGGATGTAGTACTAACTACAGGTACAGCTGTAGTGTTGGTGACAGAGACCTGGGTGGTGGTAGTTGTGGTGGTAGTGGTAGTGGTGATAGTTGTGGTAGTGGTAGTGGTGGTGGTGGTAGTGGTGGTGGTGGTAGTTGTGGTGGTAGTGGTAGTGGTGACAGTTGTTGTGGTAGTTGTGGTGGTAGTGGTAGTGGTGATAGTTGTTGTGGTAGTTGTGGTGGTAGTGGTAGTGGTGGTAGTGGTAGGGGTGGTAGTGGTAGTAATGATAGCAGTGTTGGTAGTGGTGGCAGTGGTGGAAGTAGTGGTAGTAGTGGTGTTAGTGGTAGTGGTGGTAGTGGTGGTAGCAGTGCTAGTAGTGGTGGTGGTAGTGGTGGTGGTGGTGGTAGTGGTGGTGGTGGTAGTAGTGGTAGTGGTGGTGGTAGTGGTGGTAGTGGTGGTGGTAGTGGTAGTGGTGGTGGTAGTGGTTGTGGTAGCTGTAGTGGTTGTGGTGGTTGTGGTAGCTGTAGTGGTTGTGGTGATTGTGGTAGTAGTGGTGGCACCATCTCTGACCAGTAGAGCTGGTATCTTACACCAACCAAGTCCTTTCAAATCAGTGACCAGAGAGACGATATGAGGAAAGGAGGCCCACTTTAAAGATTTGTAACATGACGCTTACCTTGCTGACAGAGAGACGCAGGACGGAGTAGCTCATTTTGGAGTTTTGGAACATGACCCTTACCTTGCTGAAAACAGAGAGACGCTGGACGTAGTAGTTCATGTCTGTGACTCCAGCGGACTCAATGTTCAGGGTGACTTCCGTTCCCGACAGCTTGCTGGCAGGTGCTATTTCTTTTTTTATTTTATTTATTTCACCTTTATTTAACCAGGTAGGCAAGTTGAGAACAAGTTCTCATTTACAATTGCGACCTGGCCAAGATAAAGCAAAGCAGTTCGACAACATACAACAACACAGAGTTACACATGGAGTAAAACAAATATACAGTCCATAATACAGTAGAAAAATAAGTCTATGTACAATGTGAGCAAATGAGGTGAGATAAGCGAGGTAAAGGCAAAAAAGTCCATGGTGGCAAAGTAAATACAATATAGCAAGTAAAACACTGGAATGGTAGATTTGTAGTAGAAGAAAGTGCAAAGTAGAAATAGAGATAATGGGGTGCAAAGGAGCAAAATAAAATTAATAAAATAAATAAATACAGTAGGGGAAGGGGTAGTTGTTTGGGCTAAATTATAGATGGGCTATGTACAGGTGCAGTGATCAGTGAGCTGCTCTGACAGCTGGTGCTTAAAGCTAGTGAGGGAGATAAGTGTTTCCAGTTTCAGAGATTTTTGTAGTTCGTTCCAGTCATTGGCAGCAGAGAACTGAAAAGAGAGACGGCCAAAGGAGGAATTGGCTTTGTGGTGACCAGAGAGATATACCTGCTGGAGCGCGTGCCACAGGTGGGTGCTGCTATGGTGACCAGTGAGCGGAGATAAGGGGGGACTTTACCTAGCAGGGTCTTGTAGATGACCTGGAGCCAGTGGGTTTGGCGACGATTATTAAGCGAAGGCCAGCCAACGAGAGCGTACAGGTCGCAGTGGTGGGTAGTATATGGGGCTTTGGTGACAAAACAGATGGCACTGTGATAGACTGCATCAAGTTTGTTGAGTAGGGTATTGGAGGCTATTTTGTAAATAACATCGCCAAAGTCGAGGATCGGTAGGATCGTCAGTTTTACGAGGGTATGTTTGGCAGCATGAGTGAAGGATGCTTTGTTGCGAAATAGGAAGCCAATTCTTGATTTAACTTTGGATTGGAGATGTTTGATGTGAGTCTGGAAGGAGAGTTTACAGTCTAACCAGACACCTAGGTATTTGTAGTTGTCCACATATTCTAAGTCAGAACCGTCCAGAGTAGTGATGCAGGACAGGCGGGCAGGTGTAGGCAGCGATCGGTTGAAGAGCATGCATTTAGTTTTACTTGTATTTAGGAGCAGTTGGAGGCCACGGAAGGAGAGTTGTATGGCATTGAAGCTCGTCTGGAGGGTTGTTAACACAGTGACCAAAGAAGGGCCAGAAGTATACAGAATGGTGTCGTCTGCGTAGAGGTGGATCAGAGACTCACCAGCAGCAAGAGCGGCATCATTGATGTATACAGAGAAAAGAGTTGGCCCAAGAATTGAACCCCGTGGCACCCCAATAGAGACTGCCAGAGGTCCGGACAACAGGCCCTCCGATTTGACACACTGAACTCTATCAGAGAAGCAGTTGGTGAACCAGGCGATGCAATCATTAGAGAAACCAAGACTATTGAGTCTGCCGATGAGGATGTGGTGATTGACAGAGTCGAAAGCTTTGGCCAGGTCAATGAAAACGACAGCACAGTATTGTTTCTTATCGATGGCGGTTACGATATCGTTTAGGACCTTGAGCGTGGCTGAGGTGCACCCATGACCAGCTCTGAAACCAGATTGCATAGCGGAGAAGGTGCGGTGGGATTCGAAATGGTCGGTAATCTGTTTGTTGACTTGGCTTTCAAATACCTTAGAAAGGCAGGGTAGGATGGATATAGGTCTATAGCAATATGGGTCAAGAGTGTCCCCTCCTTTGAAGAGGGGGAAGACAGCAGCTGCTTTCCAATCTATGGGAATCTCAGACGACACGAAAGAGAGGTTGAACAGGCTAGGAACAGGGGTTGCAATAATTTCGGCAGATAATTTTAGAAAGAAGGGGTCCAGATTGTCTAGCTCGGCTGATTTGTAGGGGTCCAGATTTTGCAGCTCTTTCAGAACATCAGCTGAATGGATTTGGGAGAAGGAGAAATGGGGAAGGCTTGGGCGAGTAGCTGTGGGGGGTGCAGTGCTGTTGACTGCAGTAGCGGTAGCCAGGTGGAAAGCATGGCCAGCCGTAGAAAAATGCTTATAGAAATTCTCAATTATAGTGGGTTTATCGGTGGTGACAGAGTTTCCTATCCTCAGTGCAGTGGGCAGTTGGGAGGAGGTGTTCTTATTCTCCATGGACTTTACAATGTCCCAGCACTTTTTTGAATATGTGTTGCAGTAAGCAAATTTCTGCTTGAAAAAGCTAGCCTTAGCTTTTCTAACTGCCTGTGTATATTGGTTTCTAACTTCCCTGAAAAGATGCGGGGGCTGTTTGATGCTAATGCAGAACGCCATAGGATGTTTTTGTGTTGGTTAAGGGCAGTCAGGTCTGGGGAGAACCAAGGGCTATATCTGTTCCTGGTTCTAAATTTCTTGAATGGGGCATGCTTATTTAAGATGGTGAGGAAGGCATTTAAAAAAAAATAACCAGGCATCCTCTACTGACGGGATGAGGTCAATATCCTTCCAGGATACCAGGGCCAGGTCGATTAGAAAGGCTTGCTCGCTGAAATGTTTCAGGGAGCGTTTGACAGTGATGAGTGGAGGTCGTTTGACCGCTGACCCATTACGGATGCAGGCAATGAGGCAGTGATCGCTGAGATCTTGGTTGAAAACAGCAGAGGTGTATTTAGAGGGAAAATTGGTTAGGATGATATCTATGAGGGTGCCAGTGTTTACGGCTTTGGGGTGGTACCTGGTGGGTTCATTAATAATTTGTGTGAGATTGAGGGCGTCAAGCTTGGATTGTAGGATGGCTGGGGTGTTAAGCATGTCCCAGTTTAGGTCACCTAGTAGCACGAGCTCTGAAGATAGATGGGGGGCAATCAGTTCACATATGGTGTCCAGAGCACAGCTGGGGGCCGAGGGTGGTCTATAGCAGGCGGCAACGGTGAGAGACTTGTTTTTAGAGAGATGGATTTTTAAAAGTAGAAGTTCAAATTGTTTGGGTACAGACCTGGATAGTAGGACAGAACTCTGTAGGCTATCTCTGCAGTAGATTGCAACACCGCCCCCTTTGGCCGTTCGATCTTGTCTGAAAACGTTGTAGTTAGGGATGAAGATTTCAGAGTTTTTGGTGGACTTCCTAAGCCAGGATTCAGACACGGCTAGGACATCCGGGTTGGCAGAGTGTGCTAAAGCAGTGAATAAAACAAACTTAGGGAGGAGGCTTCTAATGTTAACATGCATGAAACCAAGGCTATTACGGTTACAGAAGTCATCAAAAGAGAGCGCCAGGGGAGTAGGAGTGGAGCTAGGCACTGTAGGGCCTGGATTCACCTCTATATCACCCGAGGAACAGAGAAGGATGAGGGTGAGGGTACGGCTAAAAGCTATAAGAATTGGTCGTCTGTGACATCCGGAATAGAGAGACAAAGGAGCTGGTTTATTGGGGCGATATAATAGCTTCATGGTATAATGTACAGACGAAGGTATGGTAGGATGTGAGTACAGTGGAGGTAAACCTTGGCATTTAGTGATGATGAGAGGGATATTGTCTCTAGAAACATCATTGAAACCAGAAGATGTCATAGCATGTGTGGGTGGAGGAACTGAGAGGTTGGATAATGTATAACGAGCAGGGCTAGAGGCTCTACAGTGAAATAAGCCAATAAACACTAACCAGAACAGCAATGGACAAGGCATATTGACATTAAGGAGAGGCATGCTTAGCCGAGTGATCAAAGGGTCCAGTGAGAGTTAGATAGCTAGCCGAGCCATAGGTAGCAAGCTGGTAGAAGATGGAGGGAGGTCTGTTTTTAGCCACCTCGTGCAATTCCGTCTGTAGATTAGTGGGGTTCCATGTGGTAGGGGGACCAGTACCATTGGCAAAATAGTTATAGTTATAGTGGCCCAAGAAAATTGTCCGATAGACCTATTCAAATAGCAGCCGATAAGACAGCTAACGATTAGCGGGCCGCAGATGGGCATTCGGGTTACGTCGCGACGGAGGGGCCAGTTGGATAACTCCCTCGGGCAGATAACGTCAGTGGTCCAGTCGTGAAGGCCCGATGGGGCTCCGCATCGGCAGTAAAACGGGTCCGGATAGGTGATTGTAGCCCAGGAGAGGCTGATGGAACTCTTCAGCTGGCTAGCTCCGGAATAGCCCAGGAGTGGCCGATGAAACTCTTCAGCTGGCTAGCTCCGGAATAGCCCAGGAGTGGCTGATGAAACTCTTCAGCTGGCTAGCTCCGGAACAGCCCAGGAGTGGCTGATGAAACTCTGCAGCTGGCTAGCTCCGGAATAATTTATGTTAACTCCGGGACAGACGTTGCCAATAGTCACTCAGGTAGCAGCTAGCTAGCTGCAAGATCCAGGTGTAAATGTTCAGAGCCTGCGGTAGAAATCCGGGGATATGGAGAGAGAATAGGTCCGTTAAGCTCTGGTCTGAGTCGCGCTGTACAAAAACTGGCGATAGCTTTTCGAGCTAATGGATAGTTGAGGACCGCTAACCGTGGCTAGCTGAACTCCAACGTTAGCCAGTGAACTGGCTAACCTCTGGCTAACTTCTGTTGTGGATTTCAGATTTGAGGTAAATAATACTTTTATTTTTTAAATTGGTGATGGGGGTTGCAGGAGAGTGTTTTGAGGTTGAGTTTTTAGAAAAAAAAATATGTTAAAAGATATGCGAAGAAAATATGTAAATACACTGCTCAAAAAAATAAAGGGAACACTTAAACAACACAATGTAACTCCAAGTCAATCACACTTCTGTGAAATCAAACTGTCCACTTAGGAAGCAACACTGATTGACAATAAATTTCACATGCTGTTGTGCAAATGGAATAGACAACAGGTGGAAATTATAGGCAATTAGCAAGACACCCCCAATAAAGGAGTGGTTGTGCAGGTGGTGACCACAGACCACTTCTCAGTTCCTATGCTTCCTGGCTGATGTTTTGGTCACTTTTGAATGCTGGCGGTGCTTTCACTCTAGTGGTAGCATGAGACGGAGTCTACAACCCACACAAGTGGCTCAGGTAGTGCAGCTCATCCAGGATGGCACATCAATGCGAGCTGTGGCAAGAAGGTTTGCTGTGTCTGTCAGCGTAGTGTCCAGAGCATGGAGGCGCTACCAGGAGACAGGCCAGTACATCAGGAGATGTGGAGGAGGCTGTAGGAGGGCAACAACCCAGCAGCAGGACCGCTACCTCCGCCTTTGTGCAAGGAGGAGCAGGAGGAGCACTGCTAGAGCCCTGCAAAATGACCTCCAGCAGGCCACAAATGTGCATGTGTCTGCTCAAACGGTCAGAAACAGACTCCATGAGGGTGGTATGAGGGCCCGACGTCCACAGGTGGGGGTTGTGCTTACAGCCCAACACTGTGCAGGACGTTTGGCATTTGCCAGAGAACACCAAGGTTGGCAAATTCGCCACTGGCGCCCTGTGCTCTTCACAGATGAAAGCAGGTTCACACTGAGCACGTGACAGACGTGACAGAGTCTGGAGACGCCGTGGAGAACGTTCTGCTGCCTGCAACATCCTCCAGCATGACCGGTTTGGCGGTGGGTCGGTCGTGGTGTGGGGTGGCATTTCTTTGGGGGGCCGCACAGCCCTCCATGTGCTCGCCAGAGGTAGCCTGACTGCCATTAGGTACCGAGATGAGATCCTCAGACCCCTTGTGAGACCATATGCTGGTGCGGTTGGCCCTGGGTTCCTCCTAATGCAAGACAATGCTAAACCTCATGTGGCTGGAGTGTGTCAGCAGTTCCTGCAAGAGGAAGGCATTGATGCTATGGACTGGCCCGCCCGTTCCCCAGACCTGAATCCAATTGAGCACATCTGGGACATCATGTCTCGCTCCATCCACCAACGCCACGTTGTACCACAGACTGTCCAGGAGTTGGCGGGTGCTTTAGTCCAGGTCTGAGAGGAGATCCCTCAGGAGACCATCCGCCACCTCATCAGGAGCATGCCCAGGCGTTGTAGGGAGGTCATACAGGCACGTGGAGGCCACACACACTACTGAGCCTCATTTTGACTTGTTTTAAGGACATTACATCAAAGTTGGATCAGCCTGTAGTGTGGTTTTCCACTTTAATTTTGAGTGTGACTCCAAATCCAGACCTCCATGGGTTGATAAATTGGATTTCTATTGATTATTTTTGTGTGATTTTGTTGTCAGCACATTCAACTATGTAAAGAAAAAAGTATTTAATAAGATTATTTCTTTCATTCAGATCTAGGATGTGTTGTTTAAGTGTTCCCTTTATTTTTTTGAGCAGTTTATATATATACACGGGACACGACAAGAGGAAGACAAAGGACGTCTGAACTGCTACGCCATCTTGGGATGATGGTGACAATGGTGTTTGTTCTTCACTGGTTGCCCTTTTCTTGTGGCAACATGTCACACATCTTGCTGCTGTGATGGTACACTGTGGTATTTCACCCAATAGATATGGGTAGATATCAAAATTGGGTTTGTTTTCAAATTCTTTGTGGATCTGTGTAATCTGAGGGCAATATGTGTCTCTAAATGGTCATACATTTGGCAGGAGGTTAGGAAGTGCATCTCAGTTTCCAAATCATTTTGTGGGCAGTGTGCACATAGCCTGTCTTCTCTTGAGAGCCAGGTCTGCCTACGGTGGCCTTTCTCAATAGCAAGGCTATGCTCACTGAGTCTGTGTATAGTCAAAGCTTTCCTTAGGTTTGGGTCAGTCTTTCTCTCTCGCTCTGACATTATTCTCTGTCTGACACTCTTCTGTCTCTCTCTGTCTCTCTCTGACACTCTTCTCTCTCTCTTTCTGTCTCTCTCTCTCTGACACTATTTTCTCTCTCTCTATGCATCTCAGTGTATCTTCTTTCCTTACTCACATCCTTTCATTCCTTTTTCTTTCCTTTACTTTCATCCTTTATCCTCTCCTCTCCTCTCGTGACCTTCATGTTGACTGACAACCCTCGCTCCAGTCATCGCCGTTGTAGCCATTCCATGGGCGGAGCTTCAGCCGTATGGCCCAGTCAGGACGGAGCCTCCAACCGGATGACCAAATCAATCGCTCAGCTGTACAGTGACCTTGCCCAGTCCTCTGGAGGTCAATCAATCAATCAATAAATCAATCAATCAATCAATTAATCGTATTCATAAAACAGTTGTCCCAAAGTGTTTTACAGCATCTTATAGAATTCTCAGAACATACTGTGCTCCCTTCCTCCAGGTCAGGCCATTGAGGTTACCAAGGAGGATCTGCACCGGGCCACCAGCGTCATCAAGGATGCCTCCTCTGCAGCACAGGTATGGTACTGTCTTGACTTACAGGCTATAGACCAATGTCCTCCAGCTCAGTGTTCAGTCAGTTACTCTCACTGTACACCCTAACAATGACCTCAACGTTGTTGTTAACATATCTAATGTTAACATCTAATGTTAACCCCTCCTCCTCCTCCTCCTCCTCCTCCTCCTCCTCCTCCTCCTCCTCCAGGTGACTGTGTTGTTAACATATCTAATGTATTGTCTATTAACCCCTCCTCCTCCTCCTCCTCCTCCTCCTCCACCAGGTGACTGTGTTGTTAACATATCTAATGTATTGTCTATTAACTCCTCCTCCTCCTCCTCCTCCAGGTGACTGTGTTGTTAACATATCTAATATATTGTCTATTAACCCCTCCTCCTCCTCCTCCTCCTCCTCCTCCTCCTACTCCTCCTCCTCCTCCTCCTCCTCCTCCAGGTGACTGTGTTGTTAACATATCTAATGTATTGTCTATTAACCCCTCCTCCTCCTCCTCCTCCTCCACCTCCTCCTCCTCCTCTTCCTCCAGGTGACTGTGTTGTTAACATATCTAATGTATTGTCTATTAACTCCTCCTCCTCTTCCTCTTCCTCCTCCTCCTCCTCCTCCAGGTGACTGTGTTGTTAACATATCTAATGTATTGTCTATTAACCCCTCCTCCTCCTCCTCCTCCTCCTCCACCAGGTGACTGTGTTGTTAACATATCTAATGTATTGTCTATTAACTCCTCCTCCTCCTCCTCCTCCTCCTCCTCCAGGTGACTGTGTTGTTAACATATCTAATATATTGTCTATTAACCCCTCCTCCTCCTCCTCCTCCTCCTCCTCCTCCTCCTCCTCCTCCTCCTCCTCCTCCTCCTCCAGGTGACTGTGTTGTTAACATATCTAATGTATTGTCTATTAACCCCTCCTCCTCCTCCACCTCCTCCTCCTCCTCTTCCTCCAGGTGACTGTGTTGTTAACATATCTAATGTATTGTCTATTAACTCCTCCTCCTCTTCCTCTTCCTCCTCCTCCTCCTCTTCCTCCAGGCGACTGTGTTGTTAACATATCTAATGTATTGTCTATTAACCTCTTACATCTAGACCTTCCGCTAGCGGAACACCTGCTCCAATATCCAATGATGGGCGTGGCGCGAAATACAAAGTCCTCTAAAATCCGAAAACTTCCATTTTTCAAACATATGACTATTTTACAGCATTTTAAAGACAAGACTCTCATTAATCTAACCACACTGTCCGATTCCAAAAAGGCTTTACAGCGAAAGCAAAACATTAGATTATGTCAGCAGAGTACCCAGCCAGAAATAATCAGACACCCATTTTTCAAGCTAGCATATAATGTCACAAAAAACAAAACCACAGCTAAATGCAGCACTAACCTTTGATGATCTTCATCAGATGACAACCCTAGGACATTATGTTATACAATGCATGCATGTTTTGTTCAATCAAGTTCATATTTATATCAAAAACCAGCTTTTTTACATTAGCATGTGACGTTCAGAACTAGCATACCCCCCGCAAACATCCGGTGAATTTACTAAATTACTCACGATAAACGTTCACAAAAAACATAACAATTATTTTAAGAATTATAGATACAGAACTCCTCTATGCACTCGATATGTCCGATTTTAAAATAGCTTTTCGGTGAAAGCACATTTTACAATATTCTCAGTAGATAGCCCAGCCATCACGGCTAGCCATTTAGACACCGACCAAGTTTAGCCCTGACCAAACTCCGATTTACTATTACAAAAGTTTGATTACCTTTGTTGTCTTCGTCAGAATGCACTCCCAGGACTGCTACTTCAATAACAAATGTTGGTTTGGTCCAAAATAATCTATCGTTATATCCAAATAGCGGCGTTTTGTTCGTGCGTTCAAGACACTATCCGAAGTGTAAATAAGGGTCACGAGCATGGCGCAATTCGTGACAAAAGATTTCTAAATATTTCATTACCGTACTTCGAAGCATGTCAACCGCTGTTTAAAATCAATTTTTATGCAATTTTTCTCGTAAAAAAGCGATAATATTCCGACCGGGAATCTGCGTTGAGGTAAACCGACGAAAGAAAACAAAGCATGGGTTCGACGCGGGCACGCGCCTGAGTCTGACAGTACTGTAACCAGCCACTACCCAAACGCGCTACTTTTTTTCAACCAGAGCCTGCAAAGCCACGATTCAGCTTTTTGCCGCCTTCTGAGATCCCATGGGAGCCGTAGGAAGTGTCACGTAACAGCAGAGATCCTCTGTAATGGATAGAGATAATCAAGAAGGGCAAGAAATTGACAGACAGGGCACTTCCTGCATGGAATCTTCTCAGGTTTTGGCCTGCCAAATGAGTTCTGTTATACTCACAGACACCATTCAAACAGTTTTAGAAACTTTGGAGTGTGTTCTATCCAAAGCTAATAATTATATGCATATTCTAGTTTCTGGGCAGGAGTAATAATCAGATTAAATCGGGTACGTTTTTTATCCGGCTGTGAAAATACTGCCCCCTAGCCATAACAGGTTAACTCCTCCTCCTCCTCCAGGTGACTGTTCTACAGGCGGAAAGAAACCCAGGAAAAGCAGATCATTTCTCCTTCACAGTAGACGAGTCTATGAGAAACCTGAATGCTTACATCACAGGATGATTCCTCTCCTTCACTCTCGCCAGCCCTTCAGGTGTATGTGTGACAGCCAGGTGTAACTGGATTTACTATACATGTCACCTGTCCAGGTAAAGTTTGGGATAACCAGATGTCCCTCTCCTCCCTCTAGGCGTGTAACAGTGAGGCCAGCGGTCCGCTGGGGACCATCCAGACCGTAGGAAACCTATGCTGCATCTCTCTGACCTCACACAACCATACAGGATTATGGGAAGTCAGTCTGAACTCCATAGAGTCCTCCTCACTGAAGGTCCTAGGTCAGCATAGTGGAGAGTGGTGAGCCCTGATCCCTGGTCAACAGTAGATCATTATGTAATAGAGTTCCATTTCAGAAATTGTCCATTCTCCAAACATTCCCTCCTCATCACAGCATTAAGATATCTATCGATATTCTCTATGTAACAACTGTTTAATGGATCAGCTAAAGTGTGTATGTATATGTGTGTGTGTTTCAGGTCAGAGCTCTGTTCATTTTGCCTACCATTTCAAAGACGGCCGTCCTCTAACAGGTAACAATAAATCACAGAAGTACCCGTCTTCAGTAGCGACTTTGTCATCTTCATCTTGGCCCTGATCGAAGCCTCTGGATCAGGTGCAGAAGTCAACGGATCTCTGAAGTTGCTAGGCGGCACTGGCGGTGGGGACTTCCTGGTTACCATGGCCAGAGTCCCGCAGGGAGAGTTTGTGGTGCATCTGACGGGAGAGAGCAACGGCACCACCACCAAATCATCACCTAGCCTCTTCCAGAGACAGGCCTCCACTCAGATAAAGACTTCCAGCATCTCTGTTACGGTCAGTTGGTTTCCTCTTGTAGAAATCTCTGTCTGGGTCTGAAAGTGCACACTTTTCCTCTGGACCAGGGCCACGAGTCGTCTGGTGAAATGTAGTCCACTATATAGAAGGAATAGGATTCCACTTTGGACACTGTATTATTGTTAAAAAGTGAAGTTCTTCTCTCCCCAGGCCCAGGCTAAAACTACTCTAGAACCTGGTTCTACCATCTCTGTCCCCTTCACTGTGATAATGGCCAACTGAACTGGAGGAACCTTTACCGTCCAAGACATCAACGACCTTCACTTCCTCCTTCCCCGCCAGCATCACCACGGTGATCCTCATAGCGCCTGCCAGCACGCTGTCGGGAACGGACGTCACCCTGAACATTGAGTCCGCTGGAGCCACAGACTTGAACGATACAGACCTGCGTCTCTCTGTTGTCAGCAAGGTAAGGGTCATGTTCCAAAACTCTATAATGGGCTTGCTTTCCTCATATCGTCTCTGGTCACTAATTTCAAAGGACTTGATTGGTGTAAGATACCAGCTCTACTGGTCAGAGATGGTGCCACCATTACCACCACTACTACCACTACCACCACTACTACCACTACTACCATTACTACCACTACTAACATTTCTACCACAACTACCACTACCACCACTACCTCCACAACTATCACTACTACCACTACCACCGCTACCACCACAACAACCACTACCACCACCACTACCACCACTACTACCACCACTACCACAACCATCCCTACCACCACTACTACACCACTACTACCACCACAACTACCACCACTACCACCACTACTACCACTACTACCACAACTACCACCACTACCACCACCACTACCACCACTACTACCACCACTACCACAACCATCGCTACCACCACCACTACCACCACTACTACCACCACAACTACTACCACTACCACCACTACTACCACTACTACCACGATTACCACCACTACTACCACCACTACTACCATCACTACTACCACAACTACCACACCACCACAAGCACCACTGTTACCACTGCTACCACTACCACAACCACCACCACTACCACTACTACCACCACTACCAAAACAACCACCACTACTGCCACCACTACCACTACTGCCACCACTACCACCACTACCACCACTACCACCACAACTACCACTGCGACCACTACCTCAGTTGTCTGACTAAGCTCTCTCTCTCTCCGCTCTGTCTCTGTCTCTGTCTCCGTCTCTCTCTGTCCGTGTGTATCCATCTCCCCTCCAGGTGACAGATCCCCCCCCACTCGTCCAACTGCCCGGCTGACTGCAGTGCCTCTTACTGGCAGCTTTCTGCCAACCTGACTCAACAGGACAGGCATCGTCTGTGTCACTCTATGCCAGGGCAACGAGACCCTGAACACTTCTACGGCGGTGGGCCCCAGCGCCGAGAACGTGACCCGGGTGTCTTGCAGCACCACCTGCTGTTCAAAGAAGGTAGAACTGGTGGCAGTGGACAGGGCAGGCAATGTGGGTGTGTATCTGGGCTCAGTGAAGGACTCTGTTGGAGTGGTTGTGAGCTCTACAGCCCAGGGCCCGTTTTCCAAAAAGCATCTTCAGGCTAAGTCTGTCGTTTCAACCATAGGATCCTATTGTTCTCAGATGAACTTAGCCTTCATATGCTTTTGGGAAACCAGGCCCAGGTCTCTGTCACCAACACTACAGCTGTACCTGTAGTTAGTACTACATCCACCCAGGTCTCAGTCACAACACTACAGCTGTACCTGTAGTTAGTACTACATCCACCCAGGTCTCTGTCACCAACACTACAGCTGTACCTGTAGTTAGTACTACATCCACCCAGGTCTCTGTCACCAACACTACAGCTGTACCTGTAGTTAGTACTACATCCACCCAGGTCTCTGTCACAACACTACAGCTGTACCTGTAGTTAGTACTACATCCACCCAGGTCTCTGTCACCAACACTACAGCTGTACCTGTAGTTAGCACTACATCCACCCAGGTCTCTGTCACAACACTACAGCTGTACCTGTAGTTAGTAATACATCCACCCAGGTCTCTGTCACCAACACTACAGCTGTACCTGTAGTTAGTACTACATCCACCCAGGTCTCTGTCACAACACTACAGTTGTACCTGTAGTTAGTACTTCATCCACCCAGGTCTCTGTCACCAACACTACAGCTGTACCTGTAGTTAGTACTACATCCACCCAGGTCTCTGTCACAACACTACAGCTGTACCTGTAGTTAGTACTACATCCACCCAGGTCTCTGTCACAACACTACAGCTGTACCTGTAGTTAGCACTACATCCACCCAGGTCTCTGTCACCAACACTACAGCTGTACCTGTAGTTAGTACTACATCCACCCAGGTCTCTGTCACAACACTACAGCTGTACCTGTAGTTAGCACTACATCCACCCAGGTCTCTGTCACCAACACTACAGATCTACCTGTAGTTAGTACTACATCCACCCAGGTCTCTGACACCAACACTACAGCTGTACCTGTAGTTAGTAATACATCCACCCAGGTCTCTGTCACCAACACTACAGCTGTACCTGTAGTTAGTACTACATCCACCCAGGTCTCTGTCACCAACACTACAGCTGTACCTGTAGTTAGTAATACATCCACCCAGGTCTCTGTCACCAACACTACAGCTGTACCTGTAGTTAGTACTACATCCACCCAGGTCTCTGTCACAACACTACAGCTGTACCTGTAGTTAGTAATACATCCACCCAGGTCTCTGTCACCAACACTACAGCTGTACCTGTAGTTAGTACTACATCCACCCAGGTCTCTGTCACAACACTACAGCTGTACCTGTAGTTAGCACTACATCCACCCAGGTCTCTGTCACCAACACTACAGCTGTACCTGTAGTTAGTACTACATCCACCCAGGTCTCTGTCACAACACTACAGCTGTACCTGTAGTTAGCACTACATCCACCCAGGTCTCTGTCACCAACACTACAGCTGTACCTGTAGTTAGTACTACATCCACCCAGGTCTCTGTCACCAACACTACAGCTGTACCTGTAGTTAGTACTACGTCCACCAGGGGGAACCTTCTGTCCCTGAATCTGTCCCTGAATCTAATCAGTGCAAAGAGAGATATGCAATTAGATGTAAACGGAATGTATATGTTATGTTGCACCAAAAGACAGGGCTTAAATATTATACTTTTGTCATAAAGAAGGTAAAGGGTTTTTTATTTCTCTTTCTCTTAAATCTGTCAAGCTGAATCTGTGGAGATATTGTCAGGAATTCTGCTTTTTCATTCTGAGTAACTCTTCACAGACAGCATTGATAGAACAACGACCACTATATGGTCATTGGTGGCCAGTCACACTTCGGGGGGAAGTTTCCCCTAGGTACAGATCTAGGATCAGGTTCCCCTACCCCAATCCTAACCTCAACCATTTGTGGGGGAAATGCGAAACTGACCTAAACTCAGCATCTAGGGGCAACATCTCCCTACACCACCAGTCACGGAGTGAGAGCTATAATGTGGTCTCCATTTGAAGGCTGGGGATGCTGTAAATTCAGTCAGGATATATGTAGTGTATATGTCAATTAACAGGATCCCAATTTACTTTAGCAGATCCAACATTGGGACCGTGTGAATTCACACATGCATGATATAGAGTCATATCATGTAGTATATTATAACACTAAGACTGGTGGGAGTCATATCATGTATTATATTATCAAACTAAGACTGGTGGGAGTCATATCATGTAGTATATTATCAAACTAAGACTGGTGGGAGTCATATCATGTAGTATATTATCAAACTAAGACTGGTGGGAGTCATATCATGTAGTATATTATCAAACTAAGGCTGGTGGGAGTCATATCATGTAGTATATTATCAAACTAAGGCTGGTGGGAGTCATATCAAGTATTATATTATCAAACTAAGACTGGTGGGAGCCATATCATGTAGTATATTATCAAACTAAGACTGGTGGGAGTCATATCATGTAGTATATTATCAAATTAAGACGGGTGGGAGTCATATCATGTATTATATTATCAAACTAAGACTGGTGGGAGTCATATCATGTGGTATATTATCAAACTAAGGCTGGTGTGAGTCATATCATGTAGTATATTATCAAACTAAGGCTGGTGGGAGTCATATCATGTGGTATATTATCAAACTAAGGCTGGTGGGAGTCATATCATGTATTATATTATCAAACTAAGGCTGGTGGGAGTCATATCATGTAGTATATTATCAAACTGAGGCTGGTGGGAGTCATATCATGTGGTATATTATCAAACTAAGGCTGGTGGGAGTCATATCATGTAGTATATTATCAAACTAAGTCTGTTGGGAGTCATATCATGTGGTATATTATCAAACTAAGGCTGGTGGGAGTCATATCATGTAGTATATTATCAAGCTAAGGCTGGTGGGAGTCATATCATGTGGTATGTTATCAAACTAAGGCTGGTGGGAGTCATATCATTTAGTATATTATCAAACTAAGGCTGGTGGGAGTCATATCATGTATTATATTATCAAACTAAGGCTGGTGGGAGTCATATCATGTATTATATTATCAAACTAAGGCTGGTGGGAGTCATATCATGTATTATATTATCAAACTAAGGCTGGTGGGAGTCATATCATGTTGTATATTATCAAACTAAGACTGGTGGGAGTCATATCATGTATTATATAATCACACTAAGACTGGTCGGAGTCATGTGGTGGCCAGTGTTGTGCTAATATTACACTGTGGTTGACTGATAAAGAGTTTCACTCCCATAAATCACACAGACGCAGGACAATGCAGGGAGACGACACAAGTACAGACGTATGTTAGAGTGTAGGTTAGAAGTAGAAGTTACTGTATTTGACCACAAGTGTGTTAAGATGTCAGAGGGTGTTTATGAAACTTCAGATGGATTTGAAAAAAAAACAAACCTGATGCAATGAAGAACACAGACATTGATGACCAATTATATGCCAACGTAAGAGACTTCAAGCCCAGTCCAAGAGATGGAGTTGTTGCTTCAGGTAAGATTGCATACACACACACACACACACACACACACACACACACACACACACACACACACACACACACACACACACACACACATCACACACAATATATTAAAAAGGTGAGCTTATCCTGTAGTACTCTAGCTTTATTTGTCCCAATCCTGGATGATACAGTAAAACATATTAGCAAAGATTGTTTTTATAATTTGTTATTCAGTACATTTTCAGTGGTGGAAGAGACCCTCTGGAGTTTCTGCAGTGTGCCTGGGGCTGCTCTGTGTTCTCCTAATAACCTTTGAAAGTCAGTCTTTGTTGTCTTGTTACATATAAGCACAATATCAAATGCTTATATTTGACTGTTGTTCCCTTATATGGGTCCCAAAAGAGGGAAGTGAAGTGGATCTTTTCTGTCATTCAGCCAGCTGTCACTCAAAATCTCCTCGACCAATCAGGTTAATTAAGAGAGAGGGAGGCAGGTAGTCTAGCGGTTAAGATTGATTGGCCAGTAACCGAAGAGTGCTGAATCAAAATCCCGAGCCGACTACGTCAAGAATCTGTCGATGTGCCCTTGAGCAAGGCACTTAACCCTAATTGCTCCTGTAAGTTGCTCTTAATAAGAGTGTCTGCTAAATGACTGGAAGGTAAATGTAGAGGAGAGCCCTGGTGGTTTCTGTTGTCATCTCATCCTCATTGGTTAAGACTACCCACGCTCAATACCCATTTGGAGCAGTTTGTAGTGTCAAATCTATTGTCTGGACATTATAATGACCCATGTTTGTAGTCCTGGACCTCCTGAACATGTTGATGTATATTTAGGAGTAAACAGAGGGTCCAAATCAGCAGAAAGGTGAAAGGAAGGGGGAGTTCTGGAAACTCCCTGAATTATCTTGGGGCTGTTACATATAATATTTAATATATGTTAACAGCTTGTCTTTGTTCTCCACTTCCCCTCTATGATCTATAACTTCCTGGTATGATAGTGTCCTGTCCATCATCACAAGTAGCAAGTCCCATTCCCTGGGCAGGAGGACTGTGTTGAGATATACTCTGGACAAGATGACCATGTAGAGACATGGAATGATTTATAATGTGCTGCAGAAAATGGTTTAACAATAACCACTGTAACAATCTCTCACGCACACATGCAAATCAAATCAAAGTTTATTTGTCACGTGCGCCGAATGCAACAGGTGTAGACCTTACAGTGAAATGCTTACTTACAGGCTCTAACCAACAGTGCAAAAAAAGGTATTTGGTGAACAATAGGTAAGTAAAGAAATAAAAACAACAGTAAAAAGACAGTGAAAAATAACAGTAGCGAGGCTATATACAGTAGCGAGGATATAACAGTAGCAATGCAAATAGTCCGGGTAGCCATTTGATTACCTGTTCAGGAGTCTTATGGCTTTGGGGTAAAAACTGTTGAGAAGCCTTTTTGTCCTAGACTTGGCACTCCGGTACCGCTTGCCATTCGGTAATAGAGAGAACAGTCTATGACTGCACACAATTACACACACAAACACACACTCAAGTATGCAAACTTGTTCTATTTTTTGTATTAGAACAGCCATAGCTACTTGTGTCATTTTGTTGATACTTTCCTAGAGTTAACACCTACAGTAGTCACACAGACAGAGACACACAGATGACTCAGAGACAGAGATATCACTAGAAGCAGAGACTTAACGTATAGAGGGCTTGCAGTTGACGTACGACGCCTCCTGACAAATGTGGCACACATAACAATCTGTGAGAAAGTGGTGTAGGAGGTTGGAGGAGAGGAGATAGGAGGAGAGGAATCTAGGGAAGACTAATTGAGATAGAGCCTTAGTGTCAGAGAGAGACATAGTGGAGGAAGAAGAAAATTAAGAGAATGAGGAAGAGAGGAAAAATAATTGTTGTGTTTAGATTTAGAGGAGAGTATGTAGACATACTGTATTCTGGAAAATGATTCTTCATTAGTTTTATTAGAAACATGTCATGTGATTTGCCATAGGCTTGTGCTTAGTAAAAAAAAAGTGGGACCAGTTATTAACCAATGCTTATCACTTTAAGAATAAGAATAACAAAGTCACAGATTAATAAATAAAGGAACAATGTTCTTTAACAAGGTCTACCAGCTTCCTGGTTGAATGTGATTGGATGCTTAAAACAGTGTGACCTGGACACACACAGAGGGCAGAACAGTTGTAAGAGGAAACACACACACAGTAAAAAATATGGAAATTGATACATGAAATGCTACATGCTGTGTCCCAGGCTAAATGTTCTGAAGTTTTGGAGGCTCCTAAGGTGTATTATAGGATGTATACTAACTGCTGAAAGTTATTTCAATGTTAATTTAGTCCTGTGTACTGTAACTGGCCAATGTCTTCTTCCTGTTGCTGTGAAAACTTGTATGGTTAACAACAACATGCACGTCCCCCTCAACAGGAAGAGAGATGTGGGTGAGAAACCAGCACTTTAAAAGTACAACTATTCTTATTTTTTCATTAACAGATGATACAGAAGAGAATCTTTATACTTAGAATTCACCCCATAATGTGTGATCCCATCTTCCACTTAAATCCTATTTTAAGTTAATGATACTGGGAGACTCAGTCACATTTGACTAAAGCTGAACACACACACACACACACACACACACACACACACACACACACACACACACACACACACACACACACACACACACACACACACACACACACACACACACACACACATTAAATAGGTGAGATTACCCTGTAGTACAGATCTCAGTGAGAAAACCTACAGTAATACATGTTCATTAATCCCACACTGTGTGCAGATCCATAAAGTACCAAAGTATATTTTAAGGGGGTAATTAGAATGAGCCTTTATATGGAGCAGTCTGAGGAGATTTATGATAATGTGGACAGGAAGAGCTGTGGACAGGATACAGTGAACTGGACCACAGATAAACAACCTGAATCTCAGAACACTGGTAAATACACCGTAGTCATAGAGACACACACATGGAAGTGTAAACCAATAATTATTATTCTTCCACTTGCCACACAAACAATGTACCTTATGTTAACGTGATGAGGTTGGCCGATGCCCCATGCCCCAAGGCTTCAAAAGTCAACTGAGTAAAATAATCTAATAAACATACATTGTATTCTGTTTTTCAATATTAAAAGTATCTTCCAAATTAAGGTACCTTACTTCACAAGGGAAAGCTTTTGAATTGATATACTTGTGGAAAAGGATACATGAAACGCTAAATACTACAGCTCCTAAATACTACGTTCCTTTAAGACTAGAGGTCAAATGTTCTGAAATGTTTGAGGCTCTGTATTTCAGGATGTATACTAACTGCAGAAACATTTATTATCATGTTCATAAAGTCCTATGTAACTCGCCACTGTGTCTTTCCAACCTGGTCTCAAAGCATTTCGTATTATTCTGTACGTCAATCCGTAACACTCCATTTAGTATGATTTGTTACCTTTCATATCGTATGTATCAATTTGTGGATGCCCAACATCCATTTTGTATGATATGTTAATGATTAAGAATTACAATGTTACGAATTCCAATTTGTATGATGGGTTACGAATTTACAAAAGGTACAATATGTTATGAATTTGCTAAACATATGATATGTTCTGAATTCTACTAACATTAGCTAAATGGCTAACGTTGGCAAGGCTAGGGGTTAACTGTAACTGGCCACTATATTTCCAGTTGATGTGAGAAGCTGTATCTTTAACAACCACAAGTCCCCCTCAACAGGAAGAGAGATGGTGTGAGATCCGACCACTTTAAAAGTACAGCTATTCATCCTCCATTTACAGATGATATAAAAGAGATTCTTCATATTCTGGGATCATATGGGGCGAATTCTATCTCCCACTTAAGTCAAATTTGCACTTAGTCATTTATTGATGTCAATTTGAGACTAAGTGAAAACTTGAATTAACGGGAAACTTCAGGATTTAGGCAATGATGCCCTTTATCTACTTCCCCAGAGTCAGATGAGCTTTGGATAACATTTTTATGACTGTATCCAGTATGAATGAAGTTAGAGGTAGTTTTGTGAGCCAATGCTAACTAGAGTTAGCGCAATGACTGGAGGTGTATGGGCTTTTATATAATCATGATGAGGGGTTAATAATTATAATAATAAAAATGCATTATGCATTATGCATTATGAAAGGAAAATGACATGCGCAAGAGACCGTGGAATATATATTTTTGTAAGGGCTTTGGTAGTTGCGTTTGCAGGAATGAGGCGCAGGAAGCAACGAACACAGGGAGTGGTGTTTTTAATAACACTTGAAGAAAAAACAAAGTTCCCAAGCACAGGGGAATAAATACAATGAGCGACAATGCCAAGCCGACACGAACAAGACAGTCGACATACAACAATCAATCCCGCACAACAAGGAGCGGGCCAGCTAAACTAAATAGCCCCTCTAATGGCTAATTGACCACAGGTGTCCAAAATCAAAAAAAAAGGGAAAAGCAAAAGGGAATCGGTGGCAGCTAATAGGCCGGTGACGACGACCGCCGAGCGCCACCCGAGCAGGAGGGGGTGCCACCGTCGGTGGGAATCGTGACAGTACCCCCCTCCTGACGCGCGGCTCCCGCAGCGTGCCGACACCGGCCTCGAGGTCGACCCGGAGGGCGAGGAACAGGGCGATCCGGACGGAGGTGGTGGAAATCCCTCAACATAGATGGGTCCAAGACGTCCTCCGCCGGCACCCAGCACCTCTCCTCCGGGCCGTACCCCTCCCAGTCCACGAGGTACTGCAGGCCCCTCGCCCGGCGTCTTGAGTCCAGAATGGCTCGTATGCTGTACGCTGGGGACCCCTTGATGTCCAGAGGGGGCGGAGGGACCTCCGGCACCTCATCTTCTTGAAGGGGACCAGCTACCACCGGCCTGAGGAGAGACACATGAAACGAGGGGTTAATACGGTAATAGGAAGGGAGTTGCAACCGATAACACACCTCGTTTATCCTCCTCAGGACTTTGAAGGGCCCCACACACTGCGGCCCCAGCTTCCGGCAGGGCACGCGGAGGGGCAGGTTCCGGGTCGAGAGCCAGACCCTGTCTCCCGGTGCGAACACGGGCGCCTCACTGCGGTGGCGGTCAGCACTCCTCTTCTGCCCCGCACTGGCCTCCTTTAGTGATCCTGGACGGCTCTCCAGGTCTCCTTGGAGTGCTGGACCCAGTCCTCCACCGCAGGAGCCTCGGTCTGGTTCCGGTGCCATGGTGCCAGGACCGGCTGGTAACCTAACACACACTGAAAGGGTGATATGTTAGTAGAGGAGTGGCGAAGTGAGTTCTGGGCTAATTCAGCCCAGGGAATATACCTCGCCCACTCCCCTGGCCGGTCCTGGCAATACGACCTCAGGAACCTGCCCACCTCCTGGTTCACCCTCTCCGCCTGCCCATTGCTCTCGGGGTGATAACCGGAGGTCAAACTGACCGAGACCCCCAACCGCTCCATAAACGCTCTCCAGACCCTGGATGTGAACTGGGAACCTCGATCAGAGACAATGTCCTCCGGCACCCCGTAGTGCCGGAAGACGTGGGTAAATAGGGCCTCCGCAGTCTGCAGGGCCGTAGGGAGACCGGGCAATGGGAGGAGATGGCAGGACTTAGAGAACCGATCCACAACCACCAGAATCGCAGTGTTCCCCTGAGAGGGGGGAAGATCTGTCAAGAAGTCGATGGACAGGTGCGACCATGGTCGTTGTGGAACGGGGAGGGGCTGTAACTTCCCTCTTGGTAGATGCCTAGGAGCCTTACTCTGGGCACACACCGAACAGGAAGAGACATAGGACCTCACGTCCTTCGCCAAGGTGGGCCACCAGTACTTCCCCCTTAGACTCCGCACTGTTCTCGCCACACCAGGATGACCCGCAGTAGGTAGCGTGTGCGCCCACCGAATCAAACGATCACGAACACCGAGCGGCACATACATGCGCCCCACGGGCACCTGCGCAGGCGCAGGTTCCAACACCAATGCCCGCTCGATGTCCGCGTCCACCTCCCATACCACTGGTGCCACCAGCCTAGACGCTGGAATGATGGGAGTTGGATCAATGGGCCGGTCCTCCGTGTCATAGAGACGGGACAGCGTGTCGGCTTTAGTATTCAGGGAACCCGGTCTATAGGAGATGGTAAACCTAAACCGGGCGAAGAACATGGCCCACCTCGCCTGACGTGGATTCAGTCTCCTCGCTGCCCGGATGTACTCCAGGTTTCGGTGGTCGGTCCAGATGAGAAAGGGGTGCTTAGCCCCCTCAAGCCAGTGCCGCCACACCCTCAGGGCTTTGACCACCGCTAGCAACTCCCTGTCCCCCACATCGTAGTTACGCTCCACCGAACTGAGCTTCTTCGAAAAGAAAGTGCAGGGGCGGAGTTTTGATGGCGTACCCGAGCGCTGTGATAGCACGGCACCCACCCCAGCCTCGGATGCGTCCACCTCCACTATGAACGCTAAAGACGGGTCCGGGTGCGCCAACACGGGTGCGTCGGTGAACAGCGTCTTCAACTTCTTGAAGGCTCCGTCCGCCTCCGTCGACCATCGCAAACACACCGGCCCCCCCTTCAGCAGTGAGGTAATGGGAGCCGCTACCTGGCCAAAACCCCGGATAAACCTCCGGTAGTAATTGGCAAAGCCTAAGAACCGCTGCACTTCCTTCACCGTGGTTGGACTCGGCCAATTACGCACGGCCTTAACGCGGTCACACTCCATCACCACCCCCGTGGTGGAAATGCGATAACCCAGAAAGGAGACGGCTCGTTTGGAAAACTCACACTTCTCAGCCTTAACGTATAGGTCATGCTCCAGCAGTCTACCAAGCACCTTGCGCACCAGGGACACATGCGCGGAGCGGGTGGTGGAATATATCAGAATGTCATCGATATAGACAATCACGCCCTGCCCGTGCAGGTCCCTGAGAATTTCGTCAACAAAGGATTGAAAGATGGCTGGAGCATTTTTCAACCCATACGGCATGACGAGGTACTCATAATGGCCTGATGTGGTACTAATGGCGGTTTTCCACTTGTCTCCCTTCTTGATACGCACCAGATTATACGCGCTCCTGAGATCCAGTTTTGTGAAGAACTGTGCTCCGTGAAATAATCAATAAGGAAAAAACGAATGCGTTCCTTATGATTCCCCTGCGTTACCATGTCCAGTGGCACCGTAGACTCCCTGACTAGCCCTGACCCTAATGGTCGGCTATCTAGGGAGTGCACGGGGAAAGGGGAATCTATCGGCACCCGCGGAATGCCCAGCTTAATGGCAAGTCCACGGTCCATAAAGTTCCCAGCTGCGCTTGAATCGACTAGCGCCCTATGCTGGGAAGAGGGAAAAAAAATTGTAAACAAAACAGGTAAAAACACGTGACCAACAGGGGCTTCTGGGTGAATCTGGTGCTGACTCACCTGAGGTGACCGGGAAGTGTTCTGCCTGCCCTCTCGACTCCCAGACTGGCTCCTCCAGCACCGGTCGGCCGTGTGTCCTCTCCGACCACAGCTGGTGCAGGAGGAGCCACCTCCTCCGGTGCCCCTTGGCACGGCCCCCCTACCTCCATAGGGGTAGGGGCGGGGGTGCACGGGGGTGGAACGGGCAGGACCATCTCCGAACGCCCGCGGGCAGCCAGCAAATTGTCCAGACGTATGGACATGTCTATCAGCTCGTCCAGGGACAGAGCTGTGTCCCGACAGGCCAGCTCCCTGCGGACGTCCGCCCGGAGACTGCAGCGGTAGTGGTCTATGAGGGCCCTGTCGTTCCACCCCGCTCCAGTAGCCAAGGTCCTGAACTCCAGTGCGAAGTCCTGATTTTTTAACTAATTTTGGTCTTTAATGCAGTGCCAACAGACAAGTTTTTTTTACTGAAATTGCAAGCAACTTTCTGTGGTTTGTTAAAAAATAACAATATTTTGGAGATGGTTTTGTTTCAAATAACCGAAAGTGAACGATTGTAATCTGAATAAAGGGAAAAAGGCCTTTCTTGAACATGGGATGAGACATTCTTACTAATTTGTAAATAAAGCCAGTTGGTTATTAGAATTATTTATTTATGTTTTTAGAAGGAGACAAACCAAAAGCCCACTGTGCCTATTTTTTTGAAAATCGTCAGTCCACATGTCAAATGTAATTCCCCCATTGTATTAACCTCTCTAGGGTCGGCGGGACGAAATCGTCCCACCTACGTAACAGCCAGTGGAATCCTGTGGCACGTTATTCAAATACCTTAGAAATGCTATTACTTCAATTTCTCAAACATATGACTATTTTACACCATTTTAAAGACAAGACTCTCGTTAATCTAACCACACTGTCCGATTTCAAAAAGGCTTTACAACGAAAGCAAAACATTAGATTATGTCAGCAGAGTACCCAGCCAGAAATAATCAGACACCCATTTTTCAAGCTAGCATATAATGTCACAAAAACCCAGAAGACAGCTAAATGCAGCACTAACCTTTGATGATCTTCATCAGATGACACACCTAGGACATCATGTTATACAATACATGCATGTTTTGTTCAATCAAGTTCATATTTATATCAAAAACCAGCTTTTTACATTAGCATGTGACGTTCAGAACTAGCATACCCCCTGCAAACTTCCGGTGAATTTACAAAAAATTTACAAAATTTCTCATGATAAACGTTCACAAAAAGCATAACAATTATTTTAAGAATTATAGATACAGAACTCCTCTATGCACTCGATATGTCCGATTTTAAAATAGCTTTTCGGTGAAAGCACATTTTGCAATATTCTAAGTAGATAGCCCGGCATCACAGGGCTAGCTATTTAGACACCCAGCAAGTTTAGCACTCACCAAAGTCAGATTTACTATAAGAAAAATGTTATTACCTTTGGTGTTCTTCATCAGAATGCACTCCCAGGACTTCTACTTCAATAACAAATGTTGGTTTGGTCCCAAATAATCCATAGTTATATCCAAACAGCGGCGTTTTGTTCGTGTGTTCAAGACACTATCCGAAAGGGTAAAGAAGGGTGACGAGCACGACGCATTTCGTGACAAAAAATTCTAAATATTCCATTACCGTACTTCGAAGCATGTCAACCGCTGTTTAAAATCAATTTTTATGCCATTTTTCTCGTAAAAAAGCGATAATATTCCGACCGGGAATCTGTGTTTAGGTTAAAAGACGAAAGAAAATAAAAGCATGGGGTCGACTCGTGCACGCGCCTCAGCCCATTGTCCTCTGATGGAGCACTTGCCAAAAGCGCTAATGTGTTTCAGCCTGGGGCTGGAATTACATCATTCAGCTTTTTCCCGCCTTCTGAGAGCCTATGGGAGCCGTAGGAAGTGTCACGTTACAGCAAAGATCCTCAGTCTTCAATAAACAGAGTCAAGAAGCTCAAGGAATTGTCAGACAGGCCACTTCCTGTAAGGAATCTTCTCAGGTTTTTGCCTGCCATATGAGTTCTGTTATACTCACAGACACCATTCAAACAGTTTTAGAAACTGTATGGTGTTTTCTATCCAAAGCCAATAATTATATGCATATTCTAGTTACTGGGCAGGAGTAGTAACCAGATTAAATCGGGTACGTTTTTTATCCGGCCGTGCAAATACTGCCCCCTATCCCCAACAGGTTAACCCAAGTTCTCTCTTAACTCCAGGACCACCGACATTTTTTGTTGTTGTTGCCTGATGCAGGACTCTAGTGCTAGAGGAGAGACTCTCAGACTGAAAAAGCCTCCATTAATTGCCACAGTTTAGACCACCGATAGATCAGCATTCTAACTCCCCCTTGTGATAGTGTGGTGCAATGGCAGAATGACACCAACTACCACAAACGGTCACAGCATAAGCTCGTAACTTTTAAAGGAAGAACCACTGTAGCAGATACCCAGGAAATCAGCTCCTATTGACTTTAATTTTGAAAATCTGTTCCAAAGTATAATAGAGATACACACTAATGTAAGCAAGGTTTGAAATTATTACGTTTTAGTCAAATGTTATATCTATTTCGGCTTCTTGCAGTCTGCTAATTATATGCAATTATGTTCCGGCCCCCTGACCATTTGCTCAAGACAAAAATGTGTCCGCAGCTGAATCTAGTTGATGATCCCTAAACTATATAGGCCATGTTTGATTGTGTCTCTATGATGATGTTATGCATAGTACCTGTGTCCAAAGATCCTGATAACTCAGGGAAGAGATCCTCCAGAGTTGCTGCAGTGCGTCTGGGGCTGCTGTGTGTCCGGGGCTGCTGTGTGTCCTACTGGCTGGAATCATAGGCCTGTATGTCCACTGTAAGTCTTATTAAGTTACAATTCCTACAATTCACCAGCAGTTCTGTGATAATCTCTTCTAATGATAAACGTTGTTGTTGTTGTGACAGATGATGGGGTCTCTAAGAGCATCTTAGCCTATAAGACCAACTCATCTGCAGAGAGAATCCAGCTACAGACCAGCTACACCAACCTGACTACTGAGAGAGACCAGCTACAGACCAGCTACACCAACCTGACTAAAGAGAGAGACCAGCTACAGACCAGTTATAACAACCTGACTAAAGAGAGAGACCAGCTACAGACTGAGAGAGATTGTCTTAGCGGGAGGCTTACCAATTGCAGTGAGTAAACCTACAGTAATAAATTATAATTAATCCCACACACCTGATCATGAGTCTGTATTCTTTCATAAAGTGTACAGTGTGATAAGTTGAGGGATATTAATATTAATCTTCTTGTAGAACAAACCTGTCCTGAAGGCTGGCAGAAGTTTGAATCCAGTTGGTACTTCCTGTCTACTGAGACTAAAACCTGGAAGATAGCAAAGAGGACTGTCTGGAGAGAGGAGCAGACCTGGTGATCATCAACAGTGATAAGGAACAGGTGAGAGTGAGAGAGTGTCGTGGAAAATTGTCTTAAGAATAACACTTCTTACAAGAACTTGTAAATTCAATATAGACTTTAATACAGAGTAATAAAGCCGAGTCGGCCCGCGGATGACAACTCCATTTCTTAGGCCCCGGCTCTGCTTTTATGCATATACAAAACATAGGTCCATCCTTTATGCAAATGAGGTAAAACCCCCTATGCGTTCTACCACCTTTTTCTTTCTATCCAATGGATAACGCCCGTATCTGCTTTTAGCTCTAACATAGTATGGGCTAGCCTCCTCATATGGATATGAAGTAATGCTTGCACTGCATGCTTACGCTTGGTATATATTTAGTCATGGTCATACATATAGCTTAGCCTTTGCATGTTTTCTGCTTAGAGCAACATAACCACCTGTCACCTCCACTCAGGGAGTGCTGTCCTTCTCCTCTTTCGCTATTCTATGTATTTATATTTCTTCCCCTCATCAAGTCTACTTTTCTCCCACAAGAGTAAGAGTGAGAGAGAAAGAGAATACGGTTTGCTTTGGGTAAATATGGTCAAACATATGAATATATATTTATCTTCCTCAACAACAGATATTTCTCTTCAACCTCAAGAAGAGTGTCTGGATTGGTCTGACTGACTCTGTTAATGAGGGGACCTGGAGATGGGTGGACGGCACAACACTGACCACAGGGTGAGAGATGATAACGAATCTGTCAATAAGGCTCCTTTCAACCTGTTTCTATACAGGTTATTGTCATTGCTGGAAGCAATCAACAAAGTTAACTTAATGATGAAAAATGTCTACATATTATTTAGAATTGTGATGTTCTAACTGTGATGTCTGACTGTTGTTAACCCCTATTATCCATGATATCTGACTGTTTTTAACCCTGTAGGTATTGGTATTAACCATGATATCTGACTGTTGTTAACACTGTAGGTAATGGTATTAACTATGATATCTGACTGTATTATATCCTGTAGGTACTGGTATTAACCATGATATCTGACTGTTTTTAACCCTGTAGGTACAGGTATTAACCATGATATCTGACTGTTTTTAACCCTGTAGGTAATGGTATTAACTATGATATCTGACTGTTTTAACCCTGTAGGTACTGGTATTAACCATGATATCTGACTGCTTTTAACCCTGTATGTACTGGTATGACCCACAGTCTGATAATGCAGGTCCTACTGGGCAGGAGGACTGTGCTGAGATACCAAATATCAGCATCCTCTCGAGGCATGGAATGACTTGTCATGTGACAGCAAACTCAACTGGATTTGTGAGAAAGTGTTTTAACATCACCATGACAACATACTGTAACACATACAGCAGCCTACAGTGCACAGAACTTTCTCTCTCCCTCTCCCACTCCCCTCCCTCCTTCCCTCCCACACGCATACACACTTGCTATTTGTTTGTATTAGCATATGAATAAAAGTCCTACTTATTTCCTGAAATTGTAGCTTCCTGTGAAACCAGCATTTATGTTTGACACATCATCAGACACAACATGAAGCTCGCACTTTTGACTTTGTTCACACTCTGCATGCAGTTCATTCCATCAATTCCAATTCAAATACATTCTTCTTACTTGATACAGATGTTTACATGCTCTAATTTAGGACTGGTGGAAACATTCTAGGCTGTACCAAACCACCATTACATACACTGTATAGGAGTTGACTGTATCACCAATCAATGAGTGTAGTAGAGATATCAAAGGATGGTACTTAAAAATCTTTGACAGTCAGTCTTTGTTGTCAAGTTACATATAAGCACAATATCAAATGCTCATATTTGACTGTTGTTCTTCTGTAAAGTGCCTTAAAAAAGTATTCAGACCCCTTGACGGTTTCCACATTTTGTTACGTTACAGCTTTATTATCAAAAATGGGTTGAATATGTTTTTTTCCCCCAGCAATCTAGGACAGTTAACCTGTGGATAGACAGTAGATGTTAGGACAGTTAACCTGTGGATAGACAGTAGATGTTATGACAGTTAACCTGTGGATAGACAGTAGATGTTATGACAGTTCACTGCCACCCTATGACCTCTGTTGTCTCTGCTAGTCAACATGATGGCTGCTGAAAGCTTCCTTCATAACTGAGTCCCTCCCCATCTCTCCTCCAACCCCACATTCAAGGCTGACTACATTCAAATCACCTACCATCAATTCCAATTCAAATACATTCTTCTTACTTGCTACAGATATTTACATGCTCCAATTTAGGACTGGTGGAAACATTCTAGACTGTACCAAACCAACATTTCGTACACTGTGTAGGAGTTGACTGTTTCACCAATCAATGAGTGTAGTAGAGATATCAAAGGATGTTACATCACAATATTTGACAGTCAGTCTTTGTTGTCAAGTTACATTTAAGCACAATATCAAATGCTCATATTTGACTGTTGTTCCCCTATATGGGTGAAGTGGATCTTTTCAGTAGTTCAACCAGCTAACACTCAAACTCCTCAACCAATCAAGTTTCTTAATACGCCAGCGGGACACCTGTTGAGCTTCCGGTGAAATTGGAGGGCGCGCAATTCAAATAAATAATCATTAAAATTATGGATATTAAACATTTAGGTACATACAAGTGTCTTATATCGGTTAAAAGCTTCAATTGTCTGTCTGTCTGTCTGTCTGTCTGTTGGTGGTTGGTGGTTATTAGCAGACCTGGGTCATGTATTCATTAGGGCACACCATAGCAAAATGTTTAACAACCGCAATGGATTTTTTTTTTCTTATTGGACAGGTACAGTTAGTTCCTCCCTGTTTCAGTTTGCTTCCTTCTTTTTGGCGCCTAATAAATACGACCAGAATACTTTAGCTGTGCTTGGTTGAGCTTGTTTGGCTTAATGGAACCAATAGAATAGTCCCAAATGCTCAAAGTAGTTGACAGATTTCAAATTGTTTTTGGTTATGGTTATTCATTATTTTTGAAAGCATCCGGAGACATTATTAAGATGTCCAATATGTCCAACATCCAATATGTTCATCAGTGATATAGAGTAGTAAGAGATCATATAAGAGGGTGTGTGTGTCTGGTCTATGTATTTGTATTTAATATGGATCCCCATTAGTTCCTGCCAAGGCAGCAGCTACTCTTCCTGGGGTCTAGCAAAATTAAGACGTAAACAATTTTAACAACATTACATTCACAACAGATTTGACAACACATTAAGTGTGTGCCCTCAGGCCCCTACTCTACTACCACATATCTACAACACAAAATCCATGTGTACGTGTGTGTATAGTGCCTATGTTATCTAGTGTGTGTATGCATGTGTATGTGTCTATGTTTGTGTTGCTTCACAGTATGTGGGTGGAACTTCCCCCAATAGACCAGGAAGTTTCTCAGGAATCAGATAACAAGGTGAAACGAAGAAGAAAGTGTCCCAACTACAACCAGCCATGACATGTTTCTGTTCCACAAATCCCCACCTACAACAGTAAACTTCAGACTCAGACACTCTGTACTGGGGGCCCTTCCCTGGGTGCATGATGCGTTTTTTACCCTAGCACTACACAACTAATTAAAATCATCAAAGCTTAATGATTAGTTGGTTATTTGAATCAGCTGTGTAGTGCTAGGGCAAAACCAAAAATGTTCACTAAGGGGGGCCCCAGGACTGAGTTTGGGAAAGCCTGCTTTAAGACACTGTAGCTGGAGTCAACAAACATTGTTGAACATGTGTGAGTCCATCTATGCCAAGCCAGATATGACCATTAAGGTTTGACAGAGGTGAGATGGAGGAGAGGATTGTGGATGTCTACATCAGACCAGACACAACACATCTGCAGAATGGCCAGCTACATGACAGTTACAACACCCTTACTGAGGAAAGAGAGCAACTACAGACCAGTTAAATCAAGTAGACTAAAGAGAGAAACCAGCTTCAGACCAGTTAAATCAAGTAGACTAAAGAGAGAAACCAGCTTCAGACCAGTTAAAATACCCTGACTAAAGAGACAGACCAGCTACAACAAACTGACTGAGGAGAGAGACCACCTACAGGCAAGCTACAACAACTTGACTAAAGAGACACCATCTACAAAGGGAGAAAGATGATTTTGAAGGCTGGTACTACATCTTGACCAAGACTAAAAACTGGAGAGACAGCAGAAAGGACTGAATGAACAGAGGAACAGCATTGAGGCCTCATTTATCAAAACTACTCCACCCATCATAGTCTAAGCCCTGTTTCATCCCGGGGGGGGGGGTTGTTTAAAGAATGTCATACCAAGGATAATTTAGATATTTGATTTTATATATTAAATATAATAAAATTATTTGCAGAAAAAAGATTTTTGGGCCTTGCTGCTATTAGCCCATGCAAACACATTTATTAACAAATTCACTACATGGAACAACAGATAGTTGTTCTGTTCTCTGTATACATCAATGATGTCACTCTTGCTGCTGGTGATTCTCTGATCCACCTCTACGCAGACGACACCATTCTGTATATTTCTGGCCCTTCTTTGGACACTGTGTTAACAAACCTTCAGACGAGCTTCAATGCCACACAACTCTCCTTCCGTGGCCTCCAACTGCTCTTAAATGCAAGTAAAACTAAATTGCTCTTCAACCGATCGCTGCCCGCACCTGCCTGCCCATCTAGCATCACTACCCTGGACGGTTCTGACTTAGAATATGTTGACAACTACAAATACCTGGGTGTCTGGTTAGATTGTAAACTTTCATGACTCACATTAAGCATCTCCAATCCAAAATGAAATCTAGAATCGGCTTCCTATATCGTAACAAAACATCCTTCACTCATGCTTCCAAACATACCCTCGTAAAACTGACTATCCTACCGATCTGTAACGGCCATCGCGAGAGAGAGTAGACCAAGGTGCAGCGGAGTTAGTGTTCATCATCATTTTTAATTAGAACAAAAGAGAACACTACACAAAAATAAGAAAACCGACAGCCAAACAGTCCTGTCAGGTGCAAAACACTAACAGAAACAGTTACCCACAAAACCCAAAGGAAAAACATGCTCCTTATGTGTGACTCCCAATCAGCAACAACGAGCTTCAGCTGTGCTGATTGGGAGCCACACACGGCCCAAAACAAAGAAATACAAAAACATAGAAAAAGGAACATAGAACGCCCACCCAATGTAACACCCTGGCCTAACCAAAATAAAGAACAAAAACCCCTCTCTATGGCCAGGACGTTACATGATCCTTGACTTCGACGATGTCATTTACAAAATAGCCTCCAACACTCTACTCAGCAAATTGGATGCAGTCTATCACAGTGCCATCCGTTTTGTCACCAAAGCCCCATACACTACCCACCACTGCGACCTGTATTCTCTCGTTGGCTGGCCCTCGCTTCATATTCGTCGCCAAACCCACTGGCTACAGGTCATCTATAATTATTTTCTAGGTAAAGCCCCGCCTTATCTCAGCTCACTGGTCACCATAGCAGCACCCACCCATAGCAGGCGCTCCAGCAGGTCAATTTTTTTTTTGCTCCTTTGCACCCCAGGAGCTCTACTTGTACATTCATCTTTTGCACATCTATCACTCCAGTGTTAAATTGCTAAATTGTAATTATTTTGCCACTATGGCCTATTTATTGCCTTACCTCCCTAATATTACTTCATTTGCACACACTGTATATAGACTTTTCTATTGTGCTATTGACTGTACGTTTGTTTATTCCATGTGTAACTCTGTGTTGTTTGTGTAGCACTGCTTTGCTTTATCTTGGCCAGGTCGCAATTGTAAATGAGAACTAGTTCTCAACTAGTCTACCTGGTTAAATAAAGGTGAAATAGAAAAAATACAAATAAAAATAGTCCCAAAAAAAGATCAAAAGGAGGTTTGTTCTGAAAACTCTCTCCTATCTGAGAGTTATAAGAAAGATCAGGAAACATGTATTTTTTTACATGTATTTCAACCGTAATTTTGTCAATGAGAACGGAATTTAGAATGTTGGTATGCATAGAAAAGGTGTGATTTATCAAACAATCCCACCAACTTCATACACACACCAGTAGGAGACGACCTTTGATGAATACCCTTTTTTCTCAACCTCAGTGCTCATGCTATTCGGATTACGAAACGCCCATAATGAACTAAATATGGTAAAAATCATCCCTTTAATCCTGTGAGAATATACAACTAAGAGAGGACCATTAGGATAATTGAAGTTGCTTTAGCAGTGGTGAATCTACTTGAAATGAGTAGTCAACACTCACCAATAAGCCATCCATCCTCAACAGCTCCTTCCAGTAGGTATAGAGACCAACATTGCTGTTCTACAGAATGAACGATTCATGGTTCCAACGGGCCACTTTAAAACCACATTCAGCAGCGTTTTTGTTGTCATATAACCTATCACCTGCACATTAAGAGTGGAAGCCTTTTCTGTTCACATAGTGCCGTCTTTTGATCCGTTTGTATTTGGGAATCCATTGATGGGAAAGAAACCCCTCTTGATTTCTACATGTTTGTGGTGGTGGTGTATGGATATTGTATGTTACAGTTTGTTTTGCTGATGATTGCATCCAAAACATTGGCTCATCGAGGGATGTGAGATGCCGATTGGCAAGCTCCCACTGAAAAGTCCCCATTGCCAATAACCAGAGGCTGGATGGCACTTGATGTGCACCGGAATGGCATGTTTTTGCCTTTCTTAGGTAGGTCTTGAATCCTCAAAAAATCTATACAATTTGTTTTGGGAAACGATATCTGATGAGCCAATCTGTACTTTCTGGAAAAATGTCCCACTGGTCTCTAAAAACACGGTTTGTAAAATGCATCATGTGCCAAATCTTCTAACAGAGCAACATCAGGCATCTCTAATTCCATTTCCATTATTGCAGTATTTGCACTGTTGGAGCTAGGAACACAAGCATTTCGCTACACCTGCAACAACAACTGCTAAATATTTGTATGTGACCAATACCATTTGATTTGATTACACACAGCCTGTCAAGATCTGCTGCATTAATTGACACTCACTGTTCCTACGGATGGTCATGTCTGTGCGTCAATTCAAGCAAACGTTCATATAAATCTCAGACTTTGCGTGGAAATGGCGCTACGCATGGTTTACTAACAGATGTGTGTCTATCTGCGGTTGATGAGGCCTCTGGTGAACAGGAACAGGTGTCAGAGTTGGATGGGATTTTAATATTAAGACAAATATTTGTGGAAAGAAAGTTGTAATTGTCCCGTCTTTCAAGAATCCATGAGCTCTAAAACAGCAACATTTTCTCACAGCCTCATGCCAAAATGTGGAGATTAGCTACAAACTGAGCTACGCCACTGTCGCAACAGAAAACGACACACACATTTTTGTTGGTATGAATATATTAATGTAATCACTACTTATCATCATGCTGTGTGTCAAGAGTTGAAGAAGAATAAAATGTCCCAACCTCAACCACCATGTTACTATTTCATCATCTTCCTCTTTCTACATTTCCCTTTTATTCTGGGGATGACATCTTAAACAGTTAGTCTCAGACAGAGCGGAGACAGAGACACAGACTCAGAGCAGAGACAGAAACAGACACAGGGTCACCGATAGGACCAGAACCTGAGTATGGACAGAAAACACAGTAAGTTATTGGAGATGTCTGAGGCCATCTATGCTGAGCCAGATATGAACAAGAAGGTCAAGTTTGACAGAGGTGAGATAGAGGAGAGGATTGTGGATATCTACGTCAGTGCAGATACCCTGAGAGACGGTGAGACCAGCACCAAGAGAGAAGAGACAGCAGACATTGCTCCTAATAATGTACCAGGAGACCAGCAGCCAGGTATAACACACACACACACGCAGTCACTCACACACACACACACACACACACAAATAAATGACACACACAATATATTAAACAGGTGAGATTATCCTGTAGTACTAGACCGCAATTTGTCCCAATCCTGGATGATACAGTAAAACACATTACCAAAGATCTTAAATAATATGTTATTCAGTACATTTTCAGTGGTGGAAGAGACCCTCTGGAGTTTCTGCAGTGTGTCTGGGGCTGCTGTGTGTTCTACTGGCTGGGATTGTAGGCCTGTCTGTCCAATGTAAGTCTACAGTATATCTATACTAAACAACAATATAAACGCAACATGTAAGATTTTACTGAGTTACAGTTCATATCAGTCAATTGAAATAAATTCATTAGGCCCTATTCTATGGATGGCACATGACTAACAGAGGTTCAGCCATGGGTGGGCCTTGGAAGGCATAGGTCCACCCACTTGGCAGCCAGATTCCAACCACTGGAGAACCAGGCCCAGCCAATCAGAATGAGTTTTTCCCCACAAAAGGGCTTTATTACAGACAGAAATACTCCTCAGCACCCTCCCTCAGACGATCCAACAGGTGAAGAAGCCGGATGTGGAGGTCATGGGCTGCCGTGGTTACACGTGGTCTCCAGTTGTTAGGCCAGTTGGACGTACTGCCAAATTATCTAAAACAACATTGGAGGCAGCTTAGGGTAGAGACATGAACATGAATTTATCTGGCAACAGCTCTGGTGGACATTCCTGCAGTCAGCCTGCCAGTTGCACGTTCCCTCAAAACTTGAGACATCTGTGGCAAAACTACACATTTTAAAGTGGCCTTTTATTGTCTCCAGCACAAGGTGCACCTGTGTAATGATCATGCTGTTTAATCAGCTTCTTGATATGCCACACCTGTCAGGTGGATAGATTATCTTTGCAATGGATAAATGCTGACTAACAGGGATGTAAACACATTTGAGAGAAATAAGCTTTTTGTGCATATGAAACATTTCTGGCATGTTTTAATTCATCTCATGAAACATGGGACCAACACTTTACATGTTGCATTTATATTTTTGTTCACTGTTTAAATAGTTCTTATAATTCAGATTTAGTAGTTCTGATGTGATCTATTTTAGTAAGCAATTTCTTCTTTATTGTTGTTGCAGACAGCAACGTCTCAAAGAACTCATCTGCAGAGAGAGACCAGCACCAGACCAGTTACAACAACCTGACTAAAGAGAGAGACCAGCTACAGACCAGTTACAACAACCTGACTAAAGAGAGAGACCAGCTACAGACTGAGAGAGATTTTCTTAGCAGGTGGCTTACCAATTGCAGTGAGTAAACCTACAGTAATACATTATCATTCTTTCATTAAGTATCCAGGGTGATAAATTGAAGGAAATTCATGTTTTCATCTTGTATAACAAACCTGACCTGAAGGCTGGCAGAAGTTTGAATCCAGTTGGTACTTCCTGTCTACTGAAAAGAAAACCTGGAAAGAGAGCAGAGAGGACTGTCTGAAGAGAGGAGCAGACCTGGTGATCATAAACAGCGATAAGGAACAGGTGAGAGAGAGAGAGAGAGAGAGAGAGAGAGAGAGAAAGAGAGAAAGAGAGAGAGAGAGAGAGAGACAGGTAGATATGATCAAACATATGAATATATATTTATCTTCCTCAACAACAGATATTTCTCTTCAACCTCAAGAAGAGTGTCTGGATTGGTCTGACTGACTCTGTTATTGAGGGGACCTGGAGATGGGTGGACGGCACAACACTGACCACAGGGTGAGAGATGATAACTAATCTGTCAATAAGGCTCCTTTCAACCTTTTTCTATACAGGTTATTGTCATTGATGGCAGCAATCAACAAAGTTAACTTTAAGATGAAACATGTCTGTATATTATTTAAGATTGTGATGTCTGACTGTTGTTAACCCTGTAGGTACTGGTATTAACCATGATATCTGACTGTTTTTAACCCTGTAGGTACTGATATTAACCATGAAATCTGACTGTTTTTAACCCTGTAGGTACTGGTATTAACCATGATATCTGACTGTTTTTAACCCTGTAGGTACTGATATTAACCATGAAATCTGACTGTTTTTAACCCTGTAGGTACTGGTATTAACCATGATATCTGACTGTTTTTAACCCTGTAGGTACTGGTATTAACCATGATATCTGACTGTTTTTAACCCTGTTGGTACTGGTATTAACCATGATATCTGACTGTTTTTAACCCTGTAGGTACTGGTATTAACCATGATATCTAACTGTTTTTAACCCTGTAGGTACTGATATTAACCATGATATCTGACTGTTTTTAACCCTGTAGGTACTGATATTAACCATGATATCTGACTGTTTTAACCCTGTAGGTACTGGTATAAACCATGATATCTGACTGTTTTAACCCTGTAGGTACTGATATTAACCATGATATCTGACTGTTTTAACCCTGTAGGTACTGGTATTAACCATGATATCTGACAGTTTTTAACCCTGTAGGTATTGGTATTATCCATGATATCTGACTGTTTTTAACCCTGTAGGTACTGGAATTAACCATGATATCTGACTGTTTTTAACCCTGTAGGTACTGGTATTAACCATGATATCTGACTGTTTTAACCCTGTAGGTACTGGTATTAAACATGATATCTGACTGTTTTAACCCTGTAGGTACTGGTATTAACCATGATATCTGACTATTTTTAACCCTGTAGGTACTGGTATTAACCATGATATCTGACTGTTTTTAACCGTGTAGGTACTGGTATTAACCATGATTTCTGTCTGTTTTAACTCTGTAGGTACTGATATTAACCATGATATCTGACTGTTTTTAACCCTGTAGGTACTGGTATTAACCATGATATCTGACTGTTGTTAACCCTGTAGGTACTGGTATTAACCATGATATCTGACTGTTGTTAACCCTGTAGGTACTGATATTAACCATGATATCTGACTGTTTTTAACCCTGTAGGTACTGGTATGGCAAACAGCCTGATAATGGTGGTGGCATACCAGAAAATGGTGAGGAGGACTGTGTTGAGATACGCACAGATCAGAGTCTTCTGATGGTGTGGAATGACTTGTCATGTGCGGAGAATCTTCACTGGATTTGTGAGAAAGTAGCTTAACATCACCATGACAGCATACTATAACACATACAGCAGCCTACAGTGCACAGAACTTCCTCCTTCATTCTCTCTCTCTCTGTCTCTGTCTCAAACCCACACACACGCATGTTTTATTTGTTTGTATTAGCATATTAATAAAAGTCCAACTTATTTCCTGATTGTGGTTCCTGTGTCCCAGTGGTTATGTTTCACACATTATCAGACACAACATGAAGTTAGTACTGTGGATTCAACAGAATACATTTAACAATGAAAATGTATAATTTTGCTGTTATAATACCAAACCACACACACACTCGTTTACATGTTTGTATGAGCATATTAATACAATTCCTACTTATTTCCTTAATGTAGCTTTCTGTCTACCAATAGGCTAGTTATGTTCCACAAAACATTGTGGAAGTGTGATGATGCGAATCCGAGGTAACGGCGCTAAGCAAAAACCTTTGTCTGCTGCATACAAGCCAAGTCAATTTAAAAACAAATCTATTTGCCCTCTTGAGGATCGTGGATCCCATCATTCTGCTAGCTCTGATTAGAAACTCAAGGTGGAATCGGTCGCCAGTAATGTTTGCTCTGAAATGAAGCATAGCCAGGATGAAGTGACTGCAGCGGCAGGTGTAGTAGAGACTTCCAGTCTTGGCCCTGATCATACCAGACATGATTTTGGGTGGGTAGGAGTGAGATTTTGAGAAAAAGTGGATCCCTGCTCTTTGGCCGACCCATATGTTGTGTCAAGCTGGGCATAGAACAAACTGGGAACTGTTACATATGTCACATTTTCGAGAAGTGGAATTATTTAGACTTTGTGTGCATCCAGAGGTAGAGGGTGCTCCACATCACACATCTCATGGCTCAACCTGTGGTGTGCTTTGTTCTACGGAGCAGGGTGCCTCTCAAAGGAGTGATCAGTGGGGTGGCGTTGAGTGTAGATCTGAAAAACAATATTCTGGTGTTTTTTACATCCTCAGTTGGTGAGAAGTAGACCCGGTGACTGAGACTGAGAATACCCAGTATGTCTTGTTGAGCTGTAATAGAGAGTTCTTACCTGTTATGTCTGGTTCTTGGGATATGTCAGCTATTTTGGTGTTTTGCAGAGGGTTTCCTATGCTGAGTCAGTGAGGAAAGTAGATGATAGCCCAAGGGTGAGTGATTCGACTGGGAGCCCCCCAGTGAGTAGGACTGAAGACAGAGATCCAGAGAGGATATGTTTTAGATTTCTTGCATTTATTGTCATGGTCATTAATTGTACTGCACTGATGGAGCGGAAATCCCAGAAGATACTGTGTGGTGGGGTAGCAGTGTGAGAGATTTTAGTGCAGAAGATCTACAGGGGGTTTTGAGAGAAGGTGTTCCATCCTCCCAGGCCGACGGCCTGATGTAGCATATGATAGGGCCAAAGTAGAGGGATTTTGTGGTGGGTGTCTTGGTGAAAGTGCTGTGTACAGGTGTAGGATCTGATAGGGCCAAAGTAGCGGGATGGGGTGGTGGGTGTGTTGGGCATAGTGGTGTATACAGGTGTAGGATGTTAATTTGATCCCCCTGTTGCACAATAACCTTTCTGCAATGCATTTAGCATGTAGTTTAGTATTGGTAGTCTGGTTTTGGCATGTATTTTCAAATACTAATATTCTAATATTCTAAAACTCCTATGTATTTCAATCCAGGTCTGACACATATCCTACTTTCTCTTCTGCACTGCAGGTGAAGCAGGAAGAGATACATTTTCCTTGATGGGCCTTGAGGGAATGAAAGAGTTTTGGCTCCACCTGTTGACAATTTAAAGTAATGATCTCTCTGCAAAGATGTGAGTTTTTGAAGAAACAGTTTCTCTCTCTGTCGCACTCTGTGTCATGGTAACGCTGCACCCTCTACCACTGCGGTGAATCTTTTGTCAGAGGAAAAATCACTGTTACACTCAGCAAAACGCCTGTCACCGGTTTTCCTTTATTCCTCCTCTCTCTCTCTTTCTCTCTCTCTCTTACTGTCTCTCCTTCCAGCCATCCGGACTAGCAAAAACTCCAGGCCCCGTTATTATAATGACAGCATAGAGTTCTTGTGGTCAGGTGGTCAGCAAGTTGAACTCCTGGTCCACTGTTGCAAATACTTTTTTCTCCCAAACAGACATTGATGTATCTATAATATGTGGAGTCAAACCTACAACCCTGGTGTTGTACACTACAGACACTGGTGTTGTAACACTACAGACCCTGGTGTTGTAACACTACAGACCTTGGTGTTGTAACACTACATACCCTGGTGTTGTAACACTACAGACCTTGGTGTTGTAACACTACAGACCCTGGTGTTGAAACACTACAGACCCTGGTGTTGTAACACTACAGACCCTGGTGTTGTAACACTACAGACCCTGGTGTTTTAACACTACAGACCCTGGTGTTGTAACACTACAGACCTTGGTGTTGTAACACTACAGACCCTGGTGTTGAAACACTACAGACCCTGGTGTTGTAACACTACAGACCCTGGTGTTGTAACACTACAGACCCTGGTGTTTTAACACTACAGACCCTGGTGTTGTAACACTACAGACCCTGGTGTTGAAACACTACAGACCCTGGTGTTGTAACACTACAGACCCTGGTGTTGTAACACTACAGGCCCCGGTGTTGTAACACTACAGACCCCGGTGTTGAAACACTACAGACCCCGGTGTTGAAACACTACAGACCCTGGTGTTGTAACACTACAGACCCTGGTGTTGTAACACTACAGGCCCCGGTGTTGTAACACTACAGACCCCGGTGTTGAAACACTACAGACCCCGGTGTTGAAACACTACAGACCCTGGTGTTGAAACACTACAGACCCTGGTGTTGAAACACTACAGACCCTGGTGTTGAAACACTACAGACCCTGGTGTTGAAACACTACAGACCCTGGTTTATCCAACTGAGCTATTGGAACCTCCGTCTATAACCTCTCCCTCTCTAGTGTCTAGCTACGTTTTCCTGACCTGTCCGCTTCCTGTGTGGGTTGGAATGCAGATCCGTTTCCTGAGAAAATAAGAAAGAAAGAAAGAAAGAAAGAAAGAAAGAAAGAAAGAAAGAAAGAAAGAAAGAAAGAAAAAAAAAAGAAGGAAAGAAAAAAAGAAAAAAAGAAAACCAGGACCAGGAGACCTCAGAGAAACATTTGTCTGAGTTCATCTTATCCACTTTCCCCCTCTTGCCATGAACTCGGGCACAATCAGACACTTATACCTGTTGAACATGCTTCAGTGAAGGGCTAGAATTCCTCACATAGTCTCACAGCCCAAAGTATTTAGATTTCTGTTCTATCGTTGGAAAGCTGAACAGGCATAATTCAAGAGTGGAACCATTCATACCATTCTAAACAATCTAGCTCTGTGTCTAAAGTGAGGTGAGTGGGGGCACCTGTTTTATTATTGACAGAAGTGGGGGCACATGTAGACTGCGGCCCAGTGGAGGCTGCTGAGGGGAGGGCGGCTCATAATAATGGTTGGAATGGTATCCATTTCAACCATATGGAAACCACATCGTTGATATGTTTGATACCATTCCATTGACTCCATTCCAGCCATTATTATCAGCCGTCCTCCCCTCTGCAGCCTTCCAGCCTCCACTGCTGCGCACACACACAATATTGTACAGTCACACTCACACAAACACACACACACACACACACACACACACACACACACACACACACACACACACACACACACACACACACACACACACACACACACTCTTCTCTTCATGCATCCTACTGCTGCAGAGGCATGTGTGGAATACCCTCAAAAACATTTGACAAGCGAAGATGAGCGCATCACCATCCCATCCAATGTGTATACCATCAGCCAGCTGCCTCCGTCACAAGCAACATGCTGCCTGCGGCCCCTCCTCTCTCCCCCTGACTCTCTGTCTCCAGTATTTCCTGCTGATGCTGCTGTGGCAACCGTATCCAAGGAAAACAGTCATTTCCTGGCCGTCTGCTGGAGGCGACCAACGCCAGCACAGCCGGTGTCCAGCGTCAGTGTTGTTTCATCCAGGGAACTCTCGTCATCACCAAGTCCCAGACACTAGCCCCCAGACACTACAGCCAATAAACTACAGGAGGAGACAACAGGGGTGTTCACTAAGAACCAAACAGAGCCAAACAGTACGAAACAGAACCAAACGGGGAGGGACCTAGATATATTAGTCCAATAGACAATCTTGTTTTCGTTGCAAAACATTTTCCGTTTGGAGTAAACTATTTCCGTTGCAAAACGTTTTGGACTAATGATCACAGATTCTTATGGATTCGTCGACATCCATTGCGATATGCTGCTACAAGACGTACTGAATGGGATGCTTCAGCAGAAAGCCCCATATGTACTGTAAGCCAAGGATGGCATGCTTTTATCAAAGTGACTTCCAGGACAGTGAATGCATAGACCTTTAACCCTATCAGTCCCAAGCCAGAATCTGCATTTTTGAGGGCTTGTACAACCCTCATGTTTAGTGTTTCACCATTTCCTTTTCAGAGGAGACACTTTTATCCAAAGCGTCTTACCTGACAGTGAATGCATAGACTTTTAAGTGCATTTCATCCCTGCAGGAGTCGAACCCACAGCCCTGCAGATGCTGAGACACACAGGACCTTATACTGTAATGTGTAACAGACCATGTAACCCACAACCCCTCGAAGCATCCTTACAGCCCTGACTGTACATTTTCTCTTTCGGATGGGCCTCTATAAAACCGAGTTTATCTCCTGCATGTGTAACTCTGCTCTGCTTTAGGTTCTGAGACTGAGACAGGGTGTTCTTTGTGAATCAGTTGACCTTTGAAAACAAACAGTCAGTCCGTCTCCAGAGATGGAGTCCAGGGTTGGATGCCAATGAAGTCAAATATTGCCAATAGCTTTGTGTGTGTGTGTGTGTGTGTGTGTGTGTGTGTGTGTGTGTGTGTGTGTGTGTGTGTGTGTGTGTGTGTGTGTGTGTGTGTGTGTGTGTGTGTGTGTGTGTGTGTGTGTGTGTGTGTGTGTGTGTGTGTGTGTGCGTGTGTGTGTGTGTGTGTGCGCATGCGTGCGTGAGTCAGTGCATGCCGTGTATGTCTGCACGCAACTCTCTTGCCCAGGTGCCTGTGTCTGCATGCTTCTGTGAGAGCCAGTTAACACAAATAGAGGCCAGCTGTTGCCACAAAGCTTTGTCCAAACCCATGTAGAATACGTGCCTTGGATGCATGTTCAGCTCTCAGAACAGTACATTAACTGCATTGTTCTTAAAGAAGTGTTAAATGCTATGTCATACAATGTTGGTTAGTGTGTAAGTACAATAATAACACACTCGGATGATAAAATCTATTTTATTCGTGTCCAGCCGAACTCGTTTACCCTTGAACGCAAGAGCACGCGTGCACACACACACAAACACACACACACACCAAAGTCCTCTCTTAAGGCCCATGCACACAAAAACAGACATCCCAGAGAGAAGATAGCATGGATTATTTCAGCCTGGAAATTATTATGCTCTGTATCACTAGTAACTCGGACTTCCTGTTTCCCACGGTTGCCGGGGGTCTGACTATCAGCCGTAACCGACGGTCAAGACCCCCCTTACATTGACTTACTCCCACACAAGCATAGATACAGTCAGTCACATTACATACAGTACAACGCTTTTCTTGCTGTGTCACTCAAAGACACACACTTGCATGAACAGTTTCAGACATCTGTGAGCTATGTGTATTATGGGAGATGCCATAGGCATCCATAGTGTATGTTTTAAGATTTGTTGGAAAAAGTGAATGAAATGATCATGGTTTGGGTTGTATATGTATTTTTTAATCTACCCTTTAATCTGAGTGTACTTTCACAAGTGTTAAATGTTATTACAGCCTCTGCTAACTACTGGTCATGTACTGTACCGTAGAAAATGGCTGTTTGAGGTTGGCCTACAAAGACCACAGCAAAATGTTCTCTAAGCGTTCTTTGTAAAAGTGAGAACTTGATTGGCCCAGTTTTGGTAGGGATATGGATTTTCTTAATTTGTTCTTTTTTTGAATCACCCACATTTTCCTACGAGGGCTAGGCTAACTCTGCTTATCCTTCAGTGCTCACGATTTAGACTGGAATTTTTTGAATAATAAACTATATCAGCAAAGAATTTGAGACTGTTTCCTTTGGGCCCTCTGTGCGCCACTTAAGAAGTGGAGGGGAGCCGAGTGGGGGATTATAGGAGGCATCATGAATGGGGCTTTCTTCATCCTTTTCACCCCTCCCATGTGACCTGCCCCTCCCATGTGACCTAGCGAGAGGTCACATGACTGATGATCTCAGAATGTGTCCCTCCTCATCTTTCAGGAATAAATGGGGAAAAGTTGGTCCGTAGGTAGTGATTCATCTAGGATAAACACACACTCTCACACACTGTAACAAATTACACACACACACACACAGTCAGATATCCAAATATGCACTCAGTCATTTCCGATGATCCTCAGAACCACTGCAATACTGCGCTGGCCTCTCCACTTCACTAACCAGCCATAACCACACGCTAGTTACCGTCACCACGCTAGTTACCGTCACCACGCCAGTTACCGTCACCACGCTAGTTACCGTCACCACGCTAGTAACCATCACCACGCTAGTAACCGTCACCACACTAGATACCATCAACACGCTAGTTACTGTCATCACGCTAGTTACTGTCATCACGCTAGCTCTGTGATGAGTGCTAGTTACCGTCATCACGCTAGTTACCGTCATCATGCTAGCTCTGTGATTAGTACTAGTTCCTGTGACCAGTGCACCAAGCACATGCTGTGACGACAAATTAAACCTTGCATCCCCGACCATCTGTGTGTCTGTCATCACTATCTGGCCAAGTTGCAAAGTCAGAATCCCTGCCTAAAATCAGATTTTAAACCTTAACCCTAATCTTAACCACACTGCTAACTTTATGCCTAACACTCAACTTAAATTAAGATAAAAAATATATATGTATGTTTATATAAATGTACATTTTTACTTTGCAGCTTAGCCATGTAGTGGGAACCCTATGTGTCCCCTGAGACCCAAAATGGCGGGTCAGAAATAGGACAGCTTGAGTTTCCCACAGAGAGTTCTAAAAAGCAGAAGTCAAGATCTCCCCCAGGCCCCAGAGCCTCCCCTCCTCCCATCTGGATGACCCAGAAGAGGAAGAGGGGGCACAAGGGTGGAAAATAGTTTTTTGTTGTTGTTGGTGGGGGTTTGTCCGTTTTTCCCTTCCATTATCTGTTTTTGCTATAGCAACTGCTACCCTCAGGTCCATACTTCTAAAACCCAACAGAAAACAATCATAGACATTGACATCAACAACCAAGGGACTGTAAATGGAAATGGTGGAATTGGAATGACAGGTATGTTAGCCAGCTGAGACTGTAAGAGTCCGCGTGTAAAACAAACACATTTCCTATGGTCGGTCTTTTCATTCTGATGGTTTGAAGCACACAGACCATATCTCCTGGTTGTAAGTCAGGCTAGATTGGGCCTGTGAGACCCTTACAGAGGGTGGGGGGAGACCATGCCTGGGTGTGGAGTTCTGCAGTGCCTTTTACAACCCCGCAGTGCTTCACAGGACTACAGTCTACAGAGCTCTCGCAAAGTTACAACAACTAAACGGAGGGTTTCCTAAGCTTTTTGGTTTGGTAAGAGATGCCGTTTTGATTTCACTTGAGATATTCTCACTATGAAGCTGAAGCTGTGATATCAGAGCCCGGTAGTGTTCCTAACAAATGACATGTCTATATTAGGGAATGAATGGTCGGCACTCAAAAATGCGGTAAGATGTTTTGCTTTGAAGACTTCCTAAAAACACAGTGATTCTGAAGTCAAACTACCACTTTGCCCAGATGTGTTCTGTAAAGAAAAGGCACACAGCTCGTAGGCAGCGAAGTTAACAGTTCTCGCACAGAGTGGCATATTCTCCAGGAATGTCTGTAAACAAGTCATGCTTTAATGTCTTTTTTGGGGAGGTCGAGATGTTTGTGCAAGGATGCTTGTACAGTTACAGGGTGACATATGAAAAAAGAAAACCTCTCAGAAAGCCCTGCCAAAACATTACTGCAATCTCACTTGGCCCAAGGCCTGAGTTTTCACAGTGGTCTGTCTGTTACTAATCAAAACCAACTGGAGGGAGTCTTTCCCAGCTTAAGGAGAGAGAGTGTAAGAGAGAGTGTGAGAGAGAGTGTGAGAGTGAGAGTGAGAGTGAGAGTGAGAGTGAGAGTGTGAGAGTGAGAGTGAGAGTGAGAGTGAGAGTGAGAGTGTGAGAGAGAGAGAGAGAGAGAGAGAGAGAGAGAGAGTGAGAGTGAGAGTGTGAGAGAGAGAGAGAGAGAGAGAGAGAGAGAGAGAGAGAGTTGTCTTAACTCTGTGAAAGGGTGGAGTAAGAAAGTAGGATAAACAGCTGAGACGATCTCGTTGGCGTGGAGAGCCTTGGAAGAGCTGTGAGGGAACCAGGGAGAAAGACAGTGATTAGGATGTGACTGAGATTCCCTGTCAAACCAGCCAGGAGGCGGAGAAGAGAAGAGGTGGGATTGGACAGAGGGAGAGGAGGAGAGTGAGAGAACCCCCTCCTCCCACTCCAGCCCATTTCACCCCACCCATACTCCAGTCGTTCAGCGTCAGTGAAAACTCTAATGTGATCAAGATGGAAGCTCAAGCTATCTTTGGACTTTATACTGCGCTCCGGATTTTCGGCTGGCTCCTGGGGCTCCCTGCTCTCTGCTCCCAAAAAAGGGTAAAGTCAGCAATGGATTTGATATGAATCCGCAAACCCTGAGAGCATTCCTCGGGACATGGAATTAGGACCGACATCTCAGAAAAGGGGGGATTCGTTCCTTGAGAAAGGCTTGTAGGATTGGATTTGTCTGTCCCCTGACTTTGATGGATGGCTAACCCTTCAACCCCATAGTGTTTATCCTCTGTTATCTTCTGTTATTCAGTCTTATGTTGCTACTGTGTGGGACTGTGACAGTACCCTCTGTATTCTGGTGGAGTATTGACATCCAGGCATGTTGTGTGAAGTGGCACACGGATTACGCTAATTGTGTACATTTTACTTCTGTGTGAGAAGTTGTAATAAGTACGCAGTGCCCTCCCTAACTCAAGTGCCAGTTGATGTCAGAGGAGGAAGTCACCCCGGTTCACCCTCCATCCAACAGCAGTCCTGAGGATGCTTAAGGTATAGACTGACTAGAGTCTGACTAGAATCTTGTTTTGAGACTTCCTCTGGCAGCTTTCCCCCTAATAGAAGCATACACACACACACACACCTTTCCTACTGGCAATAGAATGCTCACAGCTCAAATGTCACTCCAAGTTCAAGGCAGTCAAAATGCTCAAAATGAACAGTCCCTGAAAAGAGATGATGATTAACATGGTAATCTGATGCTCCAGTTGTTGAGGCCAGAGGACAGATGTACAGACCTAGGGAACGTTTCCCATTCAGTGCAGATGGTGGATGAGCGATAAGATCTCCTAGCAACAGCCTTCACAGCCGTTCCTTTACATCTGCCGGTGGGGGTCTTCAGAGAACCATACAACGACCGGCTGGCAATTATATACACAGATATTGGGTTGATTACAAATTTCGCCCTATTCCCTATATAGTGCACTACCATATCCCTATGGGCCCTGGTCAGAAGTAGTGCACTACATAGGAAATAGGATGTCAAACCAAAGTCTTTCAAAACCTTGTTGTCTCCAATATATAGCACATACGTAATTGTGACGTGATTTATGGAATATATGCTTCTTTAATTTTTTAATGGGCAACTTCATCAGCTTTTGATAGATTGACACAATGTTTTAAAGAATCCTCCATTGTAATCCTTCCTTCTTATCACTTCTGTCGTAATGGTGCCAATTACCTTTTTTCTTTAACAGAAATGGTTGCTTATGTTACTGTGCTGCTCTGTTTAAGCCATAGTGGAGGCTGTCTGTCTGTCTGTGTGCATGTCCCTGTCTGTTTCTCTCTCTCTCTCTGCCTGTCTGCCTGTCTGCCTTTCTGCCTGTCTCCTCCATCACTGAGGTACGACATAGGCCAACAGCATTGTCCCATCAAAGTAAACAATTATTTAAGATTAGGGTTAAGGTTAAGATTTCAGTAAAGTGGTTAAGTCGCTTGGCATTTGTCAACCCAAAAACAAAAACTGTGTTACGGACTTATTATTATGCTTCCTCCATCACTGGAACTATGTAGGCCCTTCAGGCAGCCTCTTCCCCTCTGACATTCCCAGACAGTGAATATGGCTATCCAGAGGCTCGCAGCAAGAGACACACAAACACACACAGACACATTCACAAGCTGGAGGGTGAGACACACTAATAGTTCTGTTATGAATGGGTTAGAGTCATGTGACGCACAGTGGTTTCTTGACGACCTCGTCCCTGATGTGGACAAATTGTCCCGGGGCGTTGTTGGTCCTCTTCCTTTGTCATACTCATAAAATCCTTGACTAGACTTCATGGTGGAAATCTTCTTCCAAAATGTATTAAGCCGTTGGTGAAAGGGGTATGTATGGAGGCTTCCCAGCTCTTAATGTGTACACATGCAGGGTCTTAATCTGATCACCCTGTTCCAGGAGAACTGTCCTGCAATGCAGGAAATGTAAAACGTGTAGTGTATTTGAAGTTTAAAAAGGCTTCTGAAGTTTGTAATTTCCACTTTGAAATTTCAGACTCGATTTTCCCTTATGAAAAATGTGTCAACCACTTCCAAAAATCTCCATTAATTACAAACCACATAATAATTCACATTTCCTGTTGCTGCAGGATTATTTTCCTGATGTAGCAAACTGTCTCAAATGAATATCCTACATCTGTACAGTGCTTGATAGGGACTGTCTCAGTGTAATGTGTGTCCAATGTTTACAGTTTAAACTCAGGTTCACTGTCTTGTCTGGGAATGTTGAAATTAGGTTGAGAAGCAACTCTCTTCTCTTAACCAGTCGCATGTAAAACACTGGAAAAAGTCTCAGCACACTTTAATAATAGTGAGAAAATAAAAGCAAACCACTGTCTGAGAACTTGGTTTACCAGAAGTGGAAAGATGCTCATTACTGTCTCATAGTAGCAAGTGCAATTAACTATTCTGTTTTGTAATGTTAAAATCCTGTAAGGTTCATGATTGTTCCATGAATGCTTGACATGGGGTTCATAACTATAACAGTAACCTGGGTTCATGTCAGCTTGGGTTCACAACTATAGCAATGACCAGGGTCCATGACATCATACACAGACAACTCAGTTTATAATATCGCAAAGAACACAAACAGAACATGATTACAGTACTCTTATTAACCCCTCCTCTCTAAAGTTTGCTAACCCCATAACCTGAGTAACTCATAACCTGAGTAACTCATAACCAGAGTAACCCATAACCTGAGTAACCCATAATCTGAGTAACCCATAACCTGAGTAACCCATAACCTGAGTAACTCACAACCTGAGTAACTCACAACCTGAGTAACTCACAACCTGAGTAACTCATAACCTGAGTAACTGATTCCCGCCCCCTCTCTTTCTCTCTTACAGGAAGTTCAATAGAACTGCACCGTCTGGTCCGCCATTTTGGTTCTACGTCTTTAAAGGGCTCAATGGTTAGCTGTGGGAGTGCGCCCACCATGCTTGTCACCATACGGAAAAGAAGTTGGGAGGATCACGTGACTCACCGCTCCGGGTTACAGTACAGCTACGACGACCTGGACCTGGTCTGTTGCCATGGCGTCAACGGCAACGGGCCTAGGCTGGCATCGGAGGGGTCCAAGCAGGGGCGCAGGGAACGATGTGCCTCCATGCCGGAGTGCTGTCACCGGCCACGCCCCGATGGCCTCAACAATGGGCCGGGTCACACATTGGAGTTTGTGACCTCGGTCAACGTGGAGGACAATGGCAATCACTCTGAGCCGGGGCACATGATGTCAGCAGGCGACTTTGATTCAACTGTTGTCCCTGTGTTCCAGGCTGTGCTGGTAGACGGCACTGATGTGGCTGTTGATGATGATGATGACCTCACCGGGAGGCTGACGGAGTCTGAACCTGGAGGAATGCCGGACGCCGGTGAGGACTCAGTTGGCAGCCAATCTCACTGTGACCTGGGCAATGGGATTCTTCAGCCAAAGTCAAACATCATCTGTACTGCAGACAGCGGTCGTAAGGATGAGGATGACATTGAGGATGGCACCGATGAAAACGAGCATACTAACGTTGTTGACGACCGTGTTGCAATCGTTGTTCAATCTGTCTCTGTTGACGAAGGACAAAGGGTCTCTATCTGTCCGGACAATGGATTTTCACTGGCCTTTTCTGTTGGTGAGAGAACTGGCAGACATCCAGAACTCCTGGAGAGAATGGCCGACCATACAGACGGTCAGGTTGGACTTCCAGAACCCTTAGTGGACACACAGACCCAGTCTCCTCATACTGAAGTTGAACCACGAGAGGACCTCTCCACCTTGGATGAAAGCAACATTACTGACCCGGGTAAAAGAACAGGAGCAACACAGCCAGCGGCCATTTTGAATTCCTCAAATAAACCAGAGTGCAATAGTGATGTAATATCAGATGTTAACGTGGAGATCTTGGAAGCTCCTGTTGCAGACGTTATGGAGGGGGAAGCTATGGAGGAAGACGTTGAGAGTAAAGCCTTAGAATGGAAGGCTGAGGATAGTGTTGAAGATGCTGACGGATTGAATGTTCAGAGGAAAATGTATGAAAGTCGTGATAAATTTGACCAGATTCTGAGGGGACAACGTGCTGTGTCAGTGGATGGCAGACAAACAGAACAAGAGCAGCATGATAGCATGAGGACTGATGATGGTTGTGAAATAGCTCAGGACCAGACAGTGTTGAGAAAGGAGGATGTTGACATGGTGGAGATGGAAGGGACCCGAGGAGAGGAAAGGGCTCTGGAAATGGGCAGGGAGAAAACCCCAGAGGATAAGGCAAGTGTAGAGTCTGTGAATGCTCTGTGTGTCACAGTGCAACGTTCTGAGGACCTGGACAGACGCCCATTAGCTGGACAGCAGAATCTTGAAAGTTCAAAAATGGACGGAATACAGAAACGTACTACCATAGAGGACACGGATCGTCCAATGATACAGGTGCATTCTGATGACCTCACAGTGGAGAATAGGAGTAGTGGCTTGGGGTCCAAAGACTCAACGTGTTCCGAAGAACTAACCTCGGCTGTAACAGCCCAAGGTCAGCACAGCGATGGTGGCTCAAAGCTGGACACCATCCATGAGATTAACCAATCCGAAGAGTATAACTCAGTCCTACTGGGGAGACAAGGGGCTTCGGACATGGGTATACCCACCTCTCCAGCAGCCCGGCTGCCCAATATGGACACTCTCAGTCAACCAACGTGTCCTAAGGAGGCAAATGAGACCTTGCTGGAGAGATGCCATGGCAACCAAGCCCCTGTTAAACAATTATGTGAGTCACCTGTTTTAGAGGCAGCAGCCGGTCAGAAAGAACAGGACAGGCCTGGTGATACACAAGCTATAACGGAGGCAATTGAGGAAGTAGCGCATCCAGGTAACCACGGCAACACTCACCTTGGCGACAAGGCTTCAGACGTGAAGCGAGAGGCCAAATGCGGGGATGACAAGGGGGAGGACCATGTGGTGAAACTTCGCGCTAGAAAGGTAAGCTATAAATTCAGTTCTCCGTTGCATGGGGGTCAGGATTTGCTGGTGTGTGTGTGTGTGTGTGTGTGTGTGTGTGTGTGTGTGTGTGTGTGGGTGGATGGGTGGGTGGTGGAGGCGGCCGTCTGTGCGCGTGTGTTAGGAAGTGTCCGTGTGTACACTCACTATGTTCCGTATTTTGCTGTTGTTTATGAGTGTGTGCTGAGTAGTACTGCGCTATGTAGTCCCTTTCTTACTGTCAGTTATTGGGCGGTGGTGAACGTTAAGCCCAGCACATAAATCATTATGTCCCGCGCTGTGCCTGGCGTGCCTCTCGGAAAACAATGACTTCACTTTCACATGCCTACCCATCTGTGACTACATTTGGGGATCTGTAAAATGTTCTACACTTTCCCAATGTTCTGCTGCAAAACAAGTTCCTATAAGGGCATGGAAGTTGTGTGTGAGGGCACTGGAAACACATAGCCAGAGACGGAGTGGCCATAGGGCAATTCTGGCAAATGCCAGATGGGCTGGTCCAACTTTAGCTCAGTGGATCTAAACATTTTTGGGCTAATATTTGGAAAGAAATGGTCTAGTGTGGTGACCTGAATGCCTGGGCCGATATCTGGTCCCAGTCCACCCCTGCACACAGCGCTGGGTGGCAGTAGCTACAGCAGCCAGAACAGCCGTAGCTTAGCATCCCTGAGGTGAAAGACTCAAACCGCGCTGAGCCAAATACCTCACACACTGTTTGTACACCATTAACCTTAGTGCTAGCTAGCCTGTCAAATACCTTGCACTGTTATACCATTATCCGCGGTACTAGCTCGCCCTGTCAAATGCCAAATACTTTGCACTGTTTATACACCATTAGCCAAAGTGCTAGCCTGTCTGGAACGACCTAAGGCTGTTAGTACATAGTTAGCAGTAGTGCCAGCCTGTTGGCAAAAACCAAATATCAAATACCTGAGACTGTTTATCTACTATTAGCTGTAGTGCTAGCCCTTAGCGAACAACCACAACAGAACCATATTTACAGAGTCGTTAGGCCTATTTACGAGTCTGCTTGTTTTTATTAGGCACATTGGAGAGGGACTCCGCCCAAGCACAACACTCATGCCACGTACTACGCTCCTTCCAGACATACTCTTCACTGTTGTGGTTGTCGCTCGCCTTGCCACAACGTCAAGCCATGTCACGGTACATATGGTGAAACACCTACGTAGTTAGCGGTCAGAGTTGTGACATTTTCTAAACGGATGTAGTCCCTGATGGCCTCTAAAGAGAGAGTGGTTGATTGCCTTGTTGAATGAGTAATGGGTGTAGTCTTTAACTTTCCTCATCTAAACGATGATGCCCCATGCGTTGACACCGTTGATGTCCTCCAGTACAATCTGTAGACGGATAGTCAAAAGGCTGGGAAATTGCATAATGCCTCTAGGCTTGATGTGGCGTTGCTTCAACATAAATCTCACGTTTGCGTAGCATTTTTCAGTGCCAAAAACCATCCCAAAGCCTGTGAGATCACTGTCCTCAGAAAACATAGAAAACCCATGAAGCTTTTATTGTGGACATCTCCGGTTTCAATCTCCGACTGAAAAGAATTCCACTGTGATTTAAAGGTGGGGAGGTTGCAAAGACAATCTATTTGTCATACGGGAAAGAGTTGTCTGACGTTACCACAGCGTTCGAGTACTTTTGCGCTGCGTGCGGCCAATTTACTTAGCAAATATGCACTCGAGTAGGTCAGTTAGAGAAGCTCCAGGTCTGACTCAGGGTTTCCCCTCTCTCTCCTCTCTCTCTCTCTCTCTCTCTCTCTCTCTCAACCTTCTCCTAGGCAATAGAGGCATATAACGGATCCAATATATCAGTGTCCTATACACCCCCAGCGTGTGAACGAGAGATGGCTCAGATATGGATCATTGTACAGAGCCGCTTATTTGCTTCATCAACACAGCAACAACACAGGACCAGATACTGGCTCAAATATGGTTATTTTTAGACATCTACATTTGGAGGACATAGGAGAGAGAGGGGGGAGGGGACAGAGAGACAGAGAGAGAGAGAGAGAGAGCTTCAGGGAGAGACAGAGAGAGAGAGAGCTTCAGGGAGAGAAAGACAGAGAGAGAGAGAGAGAGAGAGAGAGAGAGAGAGAGAGAGAGAGAGAGAGAAAGCTTCAGGGAGAGAAAGACAGAGAGAGAGAGACAGAGACAGAGAGAGACAACAGGAAGTGTCTAACTGTGTAAGAGAGAGAAACCCCCGAAGACAACACTGTTTGAGGAAAACCAAAACCACTGGAATTGCCCCTTCAAAAACACATGCTGTTTTTTTACCCCATCATTGTTGCTGTTGTTGTTGTTGACTTCTGACCCAGCCATCTATGTTCATTCAACAAACCTCCACAAAGAAATCATTGTCGCATTGGATTGCAGCGAGACGTCGGGACGCACACAGCGAGCCCTTACATAGAGGGAAAAGTTAAGCATCATCATGCCATGAACATTTCCATTACATAGGCTACATAGTTAAGGTCTGTGTATCCAATAGGAACTGCTCTGACAGCCTAATTCAGTGAACATTTTGCAATAAGACAGAAGGACGCCCATCTCCTCACAAACACGTACATGCATGTACACACACACACACACACACACACACACACACACACACACACACACACACACACACACACACACACACACACACACACACATCTCATAAAATGATTCCAGAGGTCTGTTTGTGCAAATTGTAACAGGGTTTCTTTGGAACTAATAATCCAGCCCTTCTGATGTCATCCCAGCACTTTCTGTAGATGGGCATAGAAAGCAAAAAGCCCCACCCAGAGAGGAGAAAGAGGAGGGATGGATGGAGGGAGGGCGAGAGGAGGCATGGAATGAGAGAAAAGGAGGAGTGGAAGGATGGAGGATAGGGGAGGGGAGAGGGATACAGTTGAGGGGGGATGCAGACAGAGAGAGAGAGAGAGAGAGAGAGAGAGAGAGAGAAGGAGAGGAGAGAGACAGAGAGAGAGGAGAGAGACAGAGAGAGAAAGCGAGAGAGAGAGAGAGAGAGAGAGAAAGAAGGAGAGAGAGGAGAGAGACAGAGAGAGAGAGAGAGAGAGAGAGAGAGGCAGGAGAAAACAAGGAGAAGGAGAAAAATCAATAGAAGGGAAAAGAGAAAGATGCCACACGTCTTAATGCAGATAGACCACCTGAGGTCAGTGTAAGACCTGCTATGACAGACAGGCCAGCTGAGATTAGTATAATACCTGCTATGACAGACAGGCCACCTGATAGGTCAGTGTAAGACCTGCTATGACAGACAGACTACCTGATGAGTCAGTGTAAGACCTGCTATGACAGACAGGCCACCTGAGTTCAGTGTAAGACCTGCTATGACAGACAGGCCACCTGATAGGTCAGTATAAGACCTGCTATGACAGACAGACCACCTGATGAGTCAGTGTAAGACCTGCTATGACAGACAGACCACCTGATAGGTCAGTATAAGACCTGTTATGACAGACAGGCCACCTGATAGGTCAGTATAAGACCTGCTATGACAGACAGACCACCTGATAGGTCAGTGTAAGACCTGCTATGACAGACAGACCACCTGATAGGTCAGTGTAAGACCTGCTATGACAGACAGGCCACCTGAAATCAGTATAAGACCTGCTATGACAGACAGACCACCTGATAGGTCAGTGTAAGACCTGCTATGACAGACAGGCCACCCGATAGGTCAGTATAAGACCTGCTATGACAGACAGACCACCTGATGAGTCAGTGTAAGACCTGCTATGACAGACAGACCACCTGAGATCAGTATAAGACCTGCTATGACAGTCAGGCCACCCGATAGGTCAGTATAAGACCTGCTATGACAGACAGGCCAGCTGATAGGTCAGTGTAAGACCTGCTATGACAGACAGGCCACCTGAGATTAGTATAAGACCTGCTATGACAGACAGACCACCTGATAGGTCAGTGTCAGACATGCTATGGCAGACAGGCCACCTGATAGGTCAGTGTAAGACCTGCTATGACAGACAGACCACCTGATAGGTCAGTATAAGACCTGCTATGACAGACAGGCCACCTGATAGGTCAGTGTAAGACCTGCTATGACAGACAGACCACCTGATAGGTCAGTATAAGACCTGCTATGACAGACAGGCCACCTGATAGGTCAGTGTAAGACCTGCTATGACAGACAGGCCACCTGATAGGTCAGTGTAAGACCTGCTATGACAGACAGACCACCTGATAGGTCAGTATAAGACCTGTTATGACAAACAAGCCACCTGTTGAGTCAGTATAAGACCTGTTATGACAAACAGGCCACCTGATAGGTCAGTATAAGACCTGTTATGACAAACAGGCCACCTGATAGGTCAGTTTAAGACCTGTTATGACAAACAGGCCACCTGATAGGTCAGTGTAAGACCTGCTATGACAGACAGACCACCTGATAGGTCAGTATAAGACCTGTTATGACAGACAGGTCACCTGATAGGTCAGTATAAGACCTGCTATGACAGACAGACCACCTGATAGGTCAGTGTAAGACCTGCTATGACAGACAGACCACCTGATAGGTCAGTGTAAGACCTGCTATGACAGACAGACCACCTGATAGGTCAGTGTAAGACCTGCTATGACAGACAGGCCACCTGATAGGTCAGTATAAGACCTGCTATGACAGACAGACCACCTGATGAGTCAGTGTAAGACCTGCTATGACAGACAGACCACCTGAGATCAGTATAAGACCTGCTATGACAGTCAGGCCACCCGATAGGTCAGTATAAGACCTGCTATGACAGACAGGCCAGCTGATAGGTCAATGTAAGACCTGCTATGACAGACAGGCCACCTGAGATTAGTATAAGACCTGCTATGACAGACAGACCACCTGATAGGTCAGTGTCAGACATGCTATGACAGACAGGCCACCTGATAGGTCAGTGTAAGACCTGCTATGACAGACAGACCACTTGATAGGTCAGTATAAGACCTGCTATGACAGACAGACCACCTGATAGGTCAGTGTAAGACCTTCTATGACAGACAGGCCACCTGATAGGTCAGTATAAGACCTGCTGTGACAGACAGGCCACCTGATAGGTCAGTGTAAGACCTGCTATGACAGACAGACCACCCTATAGGTCAGTATAAGACCTGTTATGACAGACAGGCCACCTGATAGGTCAGTGTAAGACCTGCTATGACAGACAGGCCACCTGATAGGTCAGTGTAAGACCTGCTATGACAGACAGACCACCTGATAGGTCAGTATAAGACCTGTTATGACAAACAGGCCACCTGTTGAGTCAGTATAAGACCTGTTATGACAAACAGGCCACCTGATAGGTCAGTATAAGACCTGTAATGACAAACAGGCCACCTGATAGGTCAGTATAAGACCTGTTATGACAAACAGGCCACCTGATAGGTCAGTGTAAGACCTGCTATGACAGATAGACCACCTGATGAGTCAGTATAAGACCTGTTATGACAAACAGGTCACCTGATAGGTCAGTATAAGACCTGTTATGACAAACAGGCCATCTGATAGGTCAGTGTAAGACCTGCTATGACAGACAGACCACCTGATAGGTCAGTGTAAGACCTGCTATGACAAACAGACCACCTGATAGGTCAGTATAAGACCTGCAGGTTAACAGAGGAGAATAAAATAAGTGAGTGAAGAAGAAAGTGAAAGAGTGGTGGCAAGGAGAAGGGAGGAAAGACAACAGGAAGGGATGTTGTAATAAAAAAAGGATATGAAAGGATATAATTGGAGAGGGGGGGGGCTTTTCGGTGGAAAATGTTAGAAGAAAAAGGAGGGAATGGTGGAAGAGAACCAAAAAGAGAGAGAGAGAGACAAGGAGAGGGCATGAGAGGTTGCCCAATTAATTTGAGTGCATCTGAGGATCCCATTCCAGGATTCTATCAAAGTATTTCTGTGGTCTACATGATATTGAATCAAAGCCTTAGTTGATATATATCTCTGGCATGCACTACATCAGACCTTTCCTGTCTCATTCACCAGGCCACAATTCAATCAAACACACATAAGAAAACTGCTCAACATAATGCTTTCAGAGGGCTAAGAGAAAAAACGTAACTAAACAGTGAAGTCCCTGTCTGTGTTATGTATTATGTATTAGAGTTGACATACATATACATATACCTGCTCCCTTCCCTTAAAAAGAGAGCAAGAGAGGACATGACTAAAGATGAACAGGCTTATTAGATGATAGTCAGTTAGCTTTATCTAACCACAAAGTGGAAGGACCATCAGAAGAAAGAAAGAACCGAAGCCTAGAGTATCCTTTAGCTGTTTATGCCCAGTAAAGACACAATATAAATCTCGCATTATCACTGATGTTCTCCTTGAATCAAAAATAGTCAAATATAGAGCGGCAAGTTGCCGGTTAAGAGCATTGGGCCACTAACAGAAACATTGCTGGTTCAAATCCCTGAGCTGACTTGGTGAACAATCTGTCGATGTGCCCTTGAGCAAGGCACTTAACCCTAATTTATCCTGTAAGTCGCTCTGTATAATAGCGTCTGCTAAATGATTAAAATGTAAATCAATAACACTGATTCCATATATTTTAAGTACAAATAATCTTTCCCTCCCTCTCTCTCTCTGTCTCTCTCTCTCTCTCTCTCTCTCTCTCTCCCTTCCTCCTTCCCTCCCTGCCTCCCTCCCATCCTCCCTGCCTCCCACCTGTAGAGCTCTAGAGAGGAGCAGGAGCGTTCTCGTCTGGACTCTATGGTGTTACTGCTGATGAAGCTAGACCAGCTGGACCAGGAGATCGACACGGCCCTCAGTGCCTCCTCCTCCTCCTCCTCCTCCTCCTCCATGGCCATCACCCCCACCCTCAGAAGACACCACCGACGGGTCAGTACCAGGACACAGAGACAACTTTTACAATTTACAATATTGTCTCTAATTCTAGACATTCCGTTACATAGCATTTTTTAAATATTCCCCATTTAATGTTAATGGGGGGCTAACATGGCCGCCATAGAATGTTGAAGTGTCATGTAAATGCATCATAATACAGAAACCTCAATGTCCCAACTCTCTAAATACATGGCTCTGTCAGTAACTAGCTAGACGTTACAGGAGACAGTCAGTACCTAGCTAGCTTCAGGAGAACCTAATACTAATCTGGCTAGCTTCAGGAGAACCTAATATTAACCTGGCTAGCTTTAGGAGAACCTAATACTAACCTGGCTAGCTTTAGGAGAACCTAATACTAATCTGGCTAGCTTCAGGAGAACCTAATATTATCCTGGCTAGCTTTAGGAGAACCTAATACTAACCTGGCTAGCTTCAAGATAATAAGTAATAGAAATAGCCGTAAACTATTGCTCTAAAGTTTATCTCTAAACCAATCAATGTCCTTCCTCGGTTGCAGGAAGTGGACTTAGACTCAGTAAAGGCCGTTGGGACAGTGTCAAGCACTTCTCAGTCTGTGAATACTCCACAACAGCATCAAGTATCCACTACTCTGACCTCCGCTAGGCCGACTGCTGCTCCCGGGACCAAACCAAAGACTGGGGTAAATCAGTCAATCATTGTGATGCTTACGCTTTAACCCAGATTTCAACCTCAAATCAACGATATAGGGTGTCAAGGTTTTGGGGATCATTTCAATTGAAGTGTTAGGTTTGGTCACATTTTAACCTACCATTTCAAACAAAATCCACAGCAGGGTCTCAAGGCTTTGTTTGTGACGGATCTGTCAAACAACAACAGAGGTTTTAAGGTTTGGTTTATTTCAAGGCAAATTCACGTTTTGTGACGGATCTGTCAAAGTTGATGTCAGTCAAAAGTGTAAAGGATCTCTGGTTCGTTCTAACCTGACATCTGTCTCTTAATGGATCTCTGGTTCGTTCTAACCTGACATCTGTCTCTTAATGGATCTCTGGTTCCTTTTAACCTAAAATCTGTCTCTTAATGGATCTCTGGTTCGTTCTAGCCTGAAATCTGTCTCTTAATGGATCTCTGGTTTGTTCTAACCTGAAATCTGCCTCTTAATGGATCTCTGGTTTTGTCTAGCCTGAAATCTGTCTCTTAATGGATCTCTGGTTTGTTCTAACCTGAAATCTGCCTCTTAATGGATCTCTGGTTTTGTCTAGCCTGAAATCTGCCTCTTAATGGATCTCTGGTTTTGTCTAGCCTGAAATCTGTATCTTAATGGATCTCTGGTTCGTTCTAACCTGAAATCTGTCTCTTCATGAATTTCTGGTTTTGTCTAGGCTGAAATCTGTCTCTTAATGGATCTCTGGTTCGTTCTAGCCTGAAATCTGTCTCTTAATGGATCTCTGGTTTGTTCTAACCTGAAATCTGCCTCTTAATGGATCTCTGGTTTTGTCTAGCCTGAAATCTGCCTCTTAATGGATCTCTGGTTTTGTCTAGCCTGAAACCTGTATCTTAATGGATCTCTGGTTCGTTCTAACCTGAAATCTGTCTCTTCATGAATTTCTGGTTTTGTCTAGGCTGAAATCTGTCTCTTAATGGATCTCTGGTTCGTTCTAGCCTGAAATCTGTCTCTTAATGGATCTCTGGTTTGTTCTAACCTGAAATCTGCCTCTTAATGGATCTCTGGTTTTGTCTAGCCTGAAATCTGTCTCTTAATGGATCTCTGGTTTTGTCTAGCCTGAAATCTGTATCTTAATGGATCTCTGGTTCGTTCTAACCTGAAATCTGTCTCTTAATGAATCTCTGGTTCCACCTGTCTCTTAATCTCTGGTTTTGTTCATCCTGAAATCTGTCTCTTAATGCGTCGGCCGGCTAGTCGCTCAACTGAGCAGCTATAGAAGGAGGTACGGGGCATTTAACACCAGGCCAACTGTGTGATTAGGTTTAGACCCCATCGGAGAAGGGAGAGAAGGCTTATTGGCTTTCTTTACACACCTCAAGTCCCTCCAATCCCTCTGTCTGTGTCTGTTTACTATACAGTCCCTTGAGGAGTGTTTGCAGTGCACTTAGTGAGCTGGCAAGGCACAAGGCACGCACTAAAACCCAGAGAGGATCTCACAGACGGATGGAGGGATGGACAGACAGACAGTGAACACACACGCACGCGCACACACAGACACACACACACAAACACACACACACAATCACACACAGAGTGACTCTGACTGGTAGGAATGTGGCCCAGCCATTCCGAGGGCCTGGTTCCTTGGCAGACTGCTAAAGCCCGTAATTAGCAGGTTCCTGGGTCTTGAGCCACCTCGCCCAACAAAAGGGTCAAGGGGGGGGGGGCTGGGGTCGTGACAGGACAGACCAAGTGGGGCGAAGGGGGCCGAGGGAGGGGGTGGGACTTTGTTCAAGAGAGATTTACATCTTGACCTCTTTAGTCGCTCACTTAATGGCTTTTTTGTCTGACTGTGTTGTCTTTGTGTTTTTGGGACAAGCACACAATGAACACACAGGTGGGTTGACCATTTCTTGGACAAATTTTCGGGGACTGAATCACTTTATCCAGTGTTTGTTTTTGGCTGTTGTCTTGTGATTGAGGGGACGCTGAATTAGACTGCTATTCTATTGACAAATTGCCACATAGAAAGACATATAACATTATGAGTTGTTAAAAAGAAATGATATCAAAGGTTATGCTCTTATCTGTTGTTTACAAAAGCAACAGAAGTTTTTTGGGGTTCCAGGGTTCACTTCCGCTCCTCTTCAAAAAGCTGTTAAAAAGTTTATTTCAAAGGTTATGGTCTTTTAACAAGTAATTCAACACTTGAGAATGGAAGAAGGTCGTTACACAGAATCTATCGCTTAATCTAGTGATTTATTTGTTATTTATCAGCACAGAATTGTGCTTTCCAGACAAAATACTAGATAGGTGATTGGCTTTGTATCTTTAAACAGGAAAAACAGATTTCTGTGTTATCTGTTGTCATTGCTCTTCCATATATAAAATCAGCAAAAAAATAAACGTCCTCTCACTGTCAACTGCGTTTATTTTCACCAACTTAACATAAGTTAAGTAAATATTTGGATGAATATAACAAGATTCAATAACTGAGAAATAAACTGAACAAGTTCCACAGACATGTGACTAACAGAAATGGAATAATGTGTCCCTGAAAAAAGGGGGGGGGGGTCAAAATCAAAAGTAACATTCAGTATCTGGTGTGGCTTCCAGCTGCATTAAGTACTGCAGTACATCTCCTCGTGGACTGCACCAGATTTGCCAGTTCTTGCTGTGAGATGTTACCCCACTCTTCCACCAAGGCACCTGCAAGTTCCCATACATTTCTGGGGGGAATGGCCCTAGCCCTCACCCTCCGATCCAACAGGTCCCGGACGTGCTCAATGGGATTGAGATCCAGGCTCTTCGCTGGCCATGGCAGAACACTGACATTCCTGTCTTGCAAGAAATCCCGCACATAACAAGCAGTATGACTGGTGGCATTGTCATGCTGGAGGGTCATGTCAGGATGAGCCTGCAGGAAGGGTACCACATGATGGAGGAGGATGTCTTCCCTGTAACACACAGCATTGAGATTGCCTGCAATGAAAACAAGCTCAGTCAGATGATGCTGTGACACACCGCTCCAGACCATGACGGACCCTCCATCTCCAATTCGATCCCGCTCCAGAGTACAGGCTTTGGTGTAACGCTCATTCCTTTGACGATAAACGCGAATCCGACCATCACCCCTGGTGAGATAAAACCGCGACTCGTCAGTGAAGAGCCCTTTTTGCCAGTCCTGTCTGGTCCAGCGACGGTGGGTTTGTGCCCATAGGCAACATTGTTGCCGGTGATGTCTGGTGAGGACCTGCCTTACAACAGGCCTACAAGCCCTCGGTCCAGCCTCTCACAGCCTATTGCGGACAGTCTGAGCACTGATGGAGGGATTGTGCGTTCCTGGTGTAACTCGGGCAGTTGTTGTTGCCATCCTGTACCTGTCCCGCAGGTGTGATGTTCGGATGTACCGATCCTGTGCAGGTGCTGTTACAAGTGGTCTGCCACTGCGAGGATGATCAGCTGTCCGTCCTGTCTCCCTGTAGCGCTGTCTTAGGCGTCTCACAGTACGGACATCGCAATTTATTGCCCTGGCCACATCTGCAGTCCTCATGCCTCCTTGCAGCAAACCTAATGCACGTTCACACAGATGAGCAGGGACCCTGGGCATCTTTCTTTTGGTGTTTTTCAGAGTCAGTAGAAAGGCCTCTTCAGTGTCCTAAGTTTTCATAACTGTGACCTTAATTGCCTACCGTCTGTAAGCTGTTAGTGTCTTAATGACCGTTCCACAAGTGGATGTTCATTAATTGTTCATGGTTAATTGAACAAGCATGGGAAACAGTATTCAAACTCTTTACAATGAAGATCTGGGAAGTTATTTGGATTGTTACGAATTATCTTTGAAAGATAGGTCCTGAAAAAGGGACGTTTCTTTTTTCGCTGAGTTAATGTGTTATGTATGTCAAAACCTGAAGAAGAGTTTTAGATAAAAAAGGTTGGTTTTTATTTTATTATTTTTTACATGCATTTCACATTCAGCCTCTATCTAGCAGTGCCGGTCTACAGACCAAAGGTTGAGATGAGAAGTTTATAGTTTTATTCTTAGACACGTGTCTTATTGTTCTTTAGTGATGTTGTAACTGCAGACCTGTTCCAGGCCTTATAGACAGACTTCCATGAGCTGAAGAGACGAACTGAAGAGACGAACTGAAGAGACGAACTGAAGAGACAAACTGAAGAGACGAGCTGAAGAGACGAGCTGAAGAGACGAGCTGAAGAGACGAACCGAAGAGACGAGCCGAAGAGACGAGCTGAAGAGACGAGCTGAAGAGACGAGCTCAAGAGATGTGCTGAAGAGATGAACTGAAGAGACGAGCTAAAGTGACAAACTAAAGAGACGAACTCAAGAGGCAAACTAAATAGATGTGCTAAAGTAAACAGAGCTCTCACTGTGCCTAATAGACGTTGGAGAATGACTTAGTCAGAGGAAACAGAGAGCATGTGTGTGTGTGAGTTTGTGTGTGTCTTCGTGCGTGCGTGCATCTGACTGACTGTGTGTGTGTGTGTGTGTGTGTGTGTGTGTGTGTGTGAAGGTGTGCCTGTGTGTGTGATTCTGGGCACCTCTACAGTGGAGACCCCATGGAGTCAGAGAGTGATGGATTGAAGTGAAGAGGCGATGACTGTCTGAAGGGGTTGTGAGTGGTTAAGAGGATAGGGGTCTATTCAGAAACTGGAGTGGTGAGATGCCCACTCAATCAACTCTGATAGGACAAGGAGACGCTGGACAGACAGCTGGCCCTTTGAATGAAGGAAAGGTATAGGTCGTCACAAGATGGCAAAGCTGCAAAGTCAAAATGGTGAAGGAGCAATGAGTTCCCCTGATTTCCATCACCCCACTCTCTTGATATTGGGAGTCTCCAGATGCACTGGCATATGGGTAGGGTGTCATTAGCAGAACATTCCACCCTGATCGATTCCGGGGGGATGACTGACTGTGGAAAAGGCCTGATGGGATTCCCACAGTTTGAGAATTCCCAAAACGGAAATGCATGCTCCTTGTCCCTGGTTCCCACAGAGGCTGTGTATGTGTGATGATCCCCCTCTAATAAAAGAATAAAAGATAACCTCACCCCTCCTCCAGATCCACTCCCTCCATCTTACCTTCCTACTGTACTGGAGGAGCAAGGGATAGTCAGGAGGACAATCCTCTCTAAATAATTTAACAACGGGGAGAGGGAGAGCAAAAAAGAAAGAAAGTGTATGGGGCCTGGTCCAAAGTAGTGCACTATACAGGGAATTTAATTTTTGCTTTCATTTCACCTTTATTCAACTAGGCAGGTCAGTTAAGAACAAATTGTTATTTACAATGACGGCCTACCGGGGAACAGTGGGTTAAAAGGATCTCTACAGATCGGTGTTCCACCCTCGGGACGGTTGAGCTAATGTGCGCTAATGTGATTAGCATGACATTGTAAGTAACAAGAACCAGGACATAGACATATCTGATATGGGCAGAAAACGTACGTTCTTGTTAATCTAACTGCACTGTCCAATTTACAGTAGCTATTACAGTGAAAGAATACAATGCTGTTATTTGAGGAGAGTGCACAGTTATGAACTTGAAAAGTAATTAATTAACCAATTAGGCACATTTGGGCAGTCTTGATACAACATTTTGAACAGAAATGCAATGGTTCTTTGGATCAGTTAAACTTTGCACATACACTGCTGCCGTCTAGTGGCCAAGATCTAAATTGTGCCTAGATTCCTAAATCATATATTGGCCTTTCTCTTGCATTTCAAAGATTATGGAACAAAAAAATACAAAAAACGCATGTTTTTTTATTTGTATTATCTTTTAGATCTAATATGTTATATTCTCCTACATTCCTTTCACATTTCGACAAACTTCAAAGTCTTTCCTTTCAAATGGTATCAAGAATATGCATATCGTTGCTTCAGGTCCTGAGCTACAGGCAGTTAGATTTGGGTATGTCATTTTAGCCGAAAATTGAAAAAAAGTGGCGGATTAACTGCCTTGTTCAGGAGCAGAATGACAGATTTTTACCCTGTCATCTCAGGGATTAAATCCAGCAACCTTTCGGTTACTGACCCAACGCTCTAACCACTAGGCTACCTGCCACCCCAAGGGTGCCATTTGGTACGCACTTAGAGGGAGAGTGATAGAGAGATAGAGAGGGGGTGCATGAGAGTGATAGAGACAGACTGACTCATTTATCATGTGGCAGACCTAATCACTCATTCCTGTCTAGTCATATCCACACAAACGGCAGGAACGTGAGCAACCCCTCGTAACGAAGATGTCCCGCCACTCGAGGGGTGTAGGCCCAAGGAATTCTAATGGAAAATAGGTCACCATCTAGGTCTGAGATGGGACGAGAAGAAAGGGAGGAATGTGCAGAGAAAGGGAAACGAGAGATCAAGGGTCTGGCTAACGTAATTAAATGACAGCAGGGGAGGAGATCCTGCTACTGATCCTGGTCAGGCTAGTGTTGGATTCACAAGTGAGCCCTCAGCACATGGCTAACGTCTGCACTTAAGTGGGTTATGAGCTAGGACTGCTAACACAATGGACAGCTAAACTTAGTTTTTAGCATATTAACACAGTGGCTAAGTAAATAAAACATATATTTATTAGCATGCTAACACACTGGATAGCTAAACAAAGTTGCTAGTATGCTAAGACTCAAGCTGGCTAATCAAAATATCTATCTATTTGCATGCTCACATGCCAGCTAAATTAATTAAATGAAACAGCTATTTGTTAGCATGCTAACACGCTGACTTGCTAACCAAAGCATCGATATCAATGGACACGAGTTGCTCACAGTAGCGTTCAGTAGGCCTAGGGCATGCACTGCAGACATTAATCTCTAACACGTAGGCTTCCAAAAGTTAGAGCATGTCTGGTCATTGAATTTCATCTCTAACATGTCTGCTTCCAAAAGTTAGAGCATGTCTGTTCATTGTATTTCATATCTAACATGTCTGCTTCCAAAAGTTATAGCATGTCTGTTCATTGTATTTCATATCTAACATGAGGCTTCAGAAAGTTATAGCATGTCTGTTCATTGTATTTCATATCTAACATGTCTGCTTCCAAAAGTTATAGCATGTCTGTTCATTGTATTTCATATCTAACATGAGGCTTCAGAAAGTTATAGCATGTCTGTTCATTGGATTTCATATCTGCAACGTTCAGTACCAAACTGAACACAACCCACAATTCACGCTAATTTAATTAGAGCATCCGATTGGATTATAGACAGGAAATGAATGAGGGGGCGGTCTATAATTGACAGTTTAGGAGCAGGCAGGGGCATTGGGTTTATTGTGAGTATTTTCAACATGTAGACAGATATTCCATTGATGCGACATTTGTTTCTTGGACATTACAATGGAGCAAATGGCTGCTCTCATAGCAGGCTGAAGTCCACAACAGCGAGATTCCCTCCTTATCTTGTTGATGGCAGTGGTCTGCACTGTGTGTGTGTGTGTGTGTGTGTGTGTGTGTGTGTGTGTGTGTGTGTCTTACCAGGTAAATACAAGGGAGATTGGTTATTGTGCTAAATGCCCCCTCTCTCACACACAAACACACACGCACGCACACACACACACACTGCCTATACTTTTATACCTTCCCTATCTGTCTCCATGGTTTGACTTTTGGCGGGAGATAAGACTAAACTCCATCTTTAAAAACAAACATTTTTGATAAACGAAAGCAGTGCTAACCTTCAGCACTCCACAGCCTTCATCAAGCATGCCACCATTGTGTTCTCTCATGACAACTGGTGTTTATGTAACAGTGATAAAGTCCTAGAATCCTGACATGTGGCTTCGGCGTGTTGTTTTTAATGGACACTGACTAAGGTACAGTATTTGTCACAATGTATGAATTGTAGTGCCATGCCCTCTAAAGCGAGTGGCTATTCTTGACTACGCTGTATTGTCGTTGGGGTTCTGTGTGCGGTGTATGCTGACCTTGCAGGTGGTTTTCATTCTTCGCTACGCTGTATTGTCGTTGGGGATCTGTGTGCGGTGTATTTTGACCTAGCAGGTGGTTTTCATTCTTGGCTACGCTGTATTGTCGTTGGGGTTCTGTGTGCGGTGTATTCTGACCTAGCAGGTGGTTTTCATTCTTGGCTACGCTGTATTGTCGTTGGGGTTCTGTGTGCGGTGTATTCTGACCTAGCAGTTGGTTTTCATTCTTGGCTACGCTGTATTGTCGTTGGGGTTCTGTGTGCGGTGTATTTTGACCTAGCAGGTGGTTTTCATTCTTGACTATGCTGTATTGTCGTTGGGGTTCTGTGTGCGGTGTATGCTGACCTTGCAGGTGGTTTTCATTCTTCGCTACGCTGTATTGTCGTTGGGGATCTGTGTGCGGTGTATTTTGACCTAGCAGGTGGTTTTCATTCTTGGCTACGCTGTATTGTCGTTGGGGTTCTGTGTGCGATGTATTCTGACCTAGCAGGTGGTTTTCATTCTTGGCTACGCTGTATTGTCGTTGGGGTTCTGTGTGCGGTGTATTCTGACCTAGCATGTGGTTTTCATTCTTGGCTACGCTGTATTGTCGTTGGGGTTCTGTGTGCGGTGTATTCTGACCTAGCATGTGGTTTTCATTCTTGGCTACGCTGTATTGTCGTTGGGGTTCTGTGTGCGGTGTATTCTGACCTAGCAGGTGGTTTTCATTCTTGACTACGCTGTATTGTCGTTGGGGTTCTGTGTGCGGTGTATTTTGACCTAGCAGGTGGTTTTCATTCTTGACTACGCTGTATTGTCGTTGGGGTTCTGTGTGCGGTGTATGCTGACCTAGCATGTGGTTTTCATTCTTGTGTGTTGTTGTGGGGCTGTAGTTGTGGTGGTGGATGGTGCACCATAGCAGGTGTCTTTCTCTCGGCAGTAAAGTTTGTTTTTGTTTGGTCTCATGCTCGTGGTTGCCGTTGCAGGTTACTGTCTTTGCGTTGTAGCGGGAGCTATTTTAACGGAGGTGTTTAGTTGTAGCGGATAGGCAATGGGATTAAGGTAAATTAAGTTAAATTGGGAAGTGATTGTTTGTCATCATATGGTATGTGTGGGGCTCTGTGGTGATTTGCCTTATATCTTCTTTGTTTAATTGTCTTATCTTTTGGTCATGTAACGTGAAATTGTCAATTTTCTAAGATCATAATATGATTTGATATAAAATATGGCTGATGTGGTGTGTCATAGTGGCTTCCCAGTCTTTTGTTGTGTGGTGCGTTTTAACAGGGTGCTATTCTTAGGGGGTTTGTGACAGCAGTAGAGGATGTCACATGTCAGGGCAGGGGCAGAGGCCCCTTAAATGGTACAGTCGGAAACAACATATCAATCACTCTCTGGGAGAAGAGTTCCCCAACAGCACAGGGCCGCCAAAAAACAGACCTTCTGTTACACAACAGATAGGCTATGTCCCAAATGGCTCCCTTTGTCCTACTGTATATAGTGCACTACTTTTGACCAGAGCCCTATCGTGCAGCACGCATAGACATCCCTCAACCGTCTGTTAAATGTAGCACCCCAGATTCTAACATAGATGTGCCTGTTATGTATACTAACTCTGACATATACAAACTCTGACTTATACCAACTGTGACCTATACAAACTCTGACTTATACTAACTCTGACCTATACATTGGGGGATGGTGGCTTGGGAGTCCTGTGGGGGTGGGGAGTGGAGAAAGAGGTTTTTTCGGGGGGGGGGGAGTCTCGGATGGTTAAGGGGCAGCTCTTGGGAACTGTGGAGGATCTTGGATGGTTGAGGGGCAGCTCTTGGGAACTGTGGAGGATCTTGGATGGTTGAGGGGCAGCTCTTGGGAACTGCGGGGGGATCTTGGATGGTTGAGGGGCAGCTCTTGGGAACTGTGGAGGATCTTGGATGGTTGAGGGGCAGCTCTTGGGAACCGTGGAGGATCTTGGATGGTTGAGGGGCAGCTCTTGGGAACTGTGGAGGGTCTTGGATGGTTGAGGGGCAGCTCTTGGGAACTGTGGAGGATCTTGGATGGTTAAGGGGCAGCTCTTGGGAACTGTGGAGGATCTTGGATGGTTGAGGGGCAGCTCTTGGGAACTGTGGAGGATCTTGGATGGTTGAGGGGCAGCTCTTGGGAACTGCGGGGGGATCTTGGATGGTTGAGGGGCAGCTCTTGGGAACTGCGGGGGGATCTTGGATGGTTGGTGGCCTGGCAGTTGGGAGCTTGGGCAGATAGGGGCGCTTGACCCTGGTTGCTCCTGTGGGTCGCTCTGGATGGGAGTGTCTGCTAGATGACTGAATGTAATGTAAATGTTGAGCGGCTTCACTGCAGGTAGATTTTATGTTTTAATATTCAATAAAAATAAATAAGGAATCAGACCTATACAAACTCTGGCAGCTCCATCGCCCCTCAGCATTCCATAACCATCCCATAACCATCCAACCTCTTGGCATTTGTTCTGTCTTCCATCTCCCTGGCAACCATGCTCAAAACAAACCATCTGTCATATCTCGCCGGTGTTCGGTCGCTGTTTGACAGTGCGTGATGTAATGCTGTAATTAGGTGTTGGTGTTCCAAGTATCCGAGTTGTCTTGTACCTGTTAGGTCCAAAGGCTTAGGCAAGAAAAAAGTGAATTTAGATGCTTGAAGATGAACAAGAGGGACTACTTTTGATTTATCGCCTGTTGGGTTAGGTATGCATCTGTTTATTTATCTTGTGTGGATGTGGACAATAGCTGTGCTGAGGCGTCTGTGATAAGGCCGCAGGCTGTAGCTGTCGCTTGTCCTTCCTCTCTCTCTCTGTCTCGTCCTGTTTGGCAAGTGGCCACCAACACACAGTCCCCAAACATCCTTTATCCACAACCAGAAACCACACCTTGGCTTTCCAATGGGCCTATATAGAACTGGATCTCATTCTCTCTCTCTCTCTCTCTCTCTCTCTCTCGCTCTCTCTCTCTCTCTCTCTCTCTCTCTCTCTCTCGCACATACCATATTTCTCTCCATCTCTGACAATATTTCTCTCTCCCTCTTTCTCTCTCTCTATTTCCCTCCCTCTCCCTCACATCCATTCTTCTACATGCTAATAATATCTATAACTTAGCATGTAGCCTACAATGGCTTACCTTCACATTCCTCTGTTGCTCTACAGGCAACATTTGAATTAAAGTCAGTCAACAGCATGGTGGGAAACCAGCAGTATTTCAATGTCAAATGGGGGTGGCTCTGTGGGTATACTGTCCGGTCATGGCCGAGTTAGTCGGCTTTCTGCTGTATTGTTGTCCCTGACCCTGACCGAGGCCAATCTGCTCTGAACACACAGCTGCAGGAACACCAACAGAGGCCTGCCTCAGCCTCTCTCAGCCTCTCAGCCCCTCAGACCCTCTCATTCCCTCAGCCCCTCTCAGCCCATCAGCCTCTCAGCCTCTCAGTCTCTCAGTCTCTCAGCCACGGTCAAACAGGAGAGGGAAAGAAAAGAGGAGAGAAAAAGAAGATTGTTTTTGGAACAGGATGTGGAAAAAAATGAACTTCTTCTTTACCTCTGTATGGAAATCTCTTATTTCCTGCCGATTCAAGGTTACGTGGATTGCATTAGGTATTCCAAAAACTAGGCAGAACACAGAGGGTTTTTTTTTCAGTCGGTGGGAGACTTTTTAATTAACACGACAGGGAAGAAGAAAAAAAACTATACTGAAATGTGAAATTGTTTTGTAAAACGTTGCCACGTTAATCATAACTGTGACTGTGTGAAAATCCTAACTGAAGCAGAATGCTCTGTCTCATTGTAAACTTCAAGGAAATTATTCAGTCCACCTACTGGACTGCGTGTCCCTACATCTTCTAACTTTGAGCCACCAGAAAGACAGAAGTACAATGGAAAACTGAAGACCCCCAATCCGCTGGGCCCATAATACCATCCTGTTCAGTGATGTAGTGGTAAAACATAACTGGTGGGTAAACGCTAATCGCCGTTCGTGGTGAGTAAAGTACCGCTCCATATACTGGTGGGTAAACGCTTGCAGAAAATGAAAAAGGTGAGTAATGGGCATTTACGTGCATTCACCATCCACCACACCACTGGTCCTGTAGTGTTATGACTGGATCTGTAGTGTTATGACTGGATCTGTAATGTTATGACTGGATCTGTAGTGTTGTGACTGGATCTGTAGTGTTGTGACTGGATCTGTAATGTTATGACTGGATCTGTAGTGTTATTACTGGATCTGTAGTGTTATGACTGGATCTGTAGTGTTATGACTGGATCTGTAATGTTATGACTGGATCTGTAGTGTTATGACTGGATCTGTAATGTTATGACTGAATCTGTAATGTTATGACTGGATCTGTAGTGTTATTACTGGATCTGTAGTGTTATGACTGGATCTGTAGTGTTATGACTGGATCTGTAATGTTATGACTGGATCTGTAGTGTTATTACTGGATCTGTAGTGTTATGACTGGATCTGTAGTGTTATTACTGGATCTGTAGTGTTATGACTGGATCTGTAGTGTTATTACTGGATCTGTAGTGTTATGACTGGATCTGTAGTGTTATGACTGGATCTGTAATGTTATGACTGGATCTGTAGTGTTATGACTGGATCTGTAGTGTTATTACTGGATCTGTAGTGTTATGACTGGATCGGTAGTGTTATGACTGGATCTGTAGTGTTATGACTGGATCTGTAGTGTTATGACTGGATCTGTAGTGTTATTACTGGATCTGTAGTGTTATGACTGGATCTGTAATGTTATGACTGGATCTGTAGTGTTATGACTGGATCTGTAGTGTTATTACTGGATCTGTAGTGTTATGACTGGATCGGTAGTGTTATGACTGGATCTGTAATGTTATGACTGGATCTGTAGTGTTATGACATGATCTGTAGTGTTATGACTGGATCTTATATAACTAACATTCACCACCATTTAATCCAAGTTGTGCATATTATCTTACATACCATCTCTGGTTCCATATCAGCTCTGTTTATACTAACAGTAATATCATCATGTCTTGCATATTAGTTGCTGAGAGAGAGATTTATAGTGTTAATAGTTCTTGTGAGTGTGTGTGTGCGCGTGTGTGCGTGTGCATGTGTGTGTGTGTGAGAGTGTGTGTGTGAGTGTGTACGTGTGTGTGTGTTATTAGTATTGTTATAATTATTATTGTTATTATTATTAATATTACTGTTATTAATGTTGTTATTTTTACTACTGTTATTATTGTTGTTATTATTATTAATTTTGTTGGTTAGAACATCAAAAGGATGCACACACACACACACACACACACACACACACAAACACACACACATAGTTGTGTGATGATGTTAAAGATGGTAAATCTTCTATATGACAGGTAAACTGAGGCATCTAGAAACCCCCTCCGGCCAGAATGAACGTCTGTAAATCAGTCAACAAACAAACACATTTGAAGCGGAGCAGAGCACCGACACACAACAGGCACACGTCGTAAAACCAGGTGTGATGTAGCCAGCGGCACTTACAGCAGGCCTGCGGTGTGTGTGTGTGTGTGTGTGTGTGTGTGTGTGTGTGTGTGTGTGTGTGTGTGTGTGTGTGTGTGTGTGTGCGTGCGTGCGCATGCGCGTGTGTGTGTGTCTGTGCGTGTGTGAATGACATCATCTCACCCACATCTCATCACAGCCACTACTTGGTCGAACCGTGAGTCTTGACTTAGAACATGGGCCGTATTAACAGATGTCATGATGAAGGTGTTTGTGTTTGGTTAGGGCTCATGTCTGGCATTAGAAGATAGGGAGTGTTAAATTAAATGTCTGAAGGTGTTGGGTATCTGGTGGCATTGTGTGTGAAATCTGGAGGTGCAGCTGCGTGTGTGTGTGCCCACAAGCACGTGTCGGTCCATGTGTGTGTATGCGTGTTTGTGTGTTTGCCCACACATGTGCATGCCCTTGTCCATGCGTATTTGAGAGAGAGAGAGAGAGAGAGAGAGAGAGAGAGAGAGAGAGAGAGACTACCAGCAGTCCCTCAGTAGGTCATTAAATAGGAGGTCTACCATGGCCACTGTCCTCCATAAGAGACAATTCAGACTCAGACCACTCTGTTGTTGTCCCCCAAAGCACCGTTGGCTAATCCAGGAGCTAGCATTGTTACTGGAGTCAGGCTCATGCTAATCCAGGAGCTAGCATTGTTACTGGAGTCAGGCTCATGCTAATCCAGGAGCTAGCATTGTTACTGGAGTCAGGCTCATGCTAATCCAGGAGTTAGCATTGTTACTGGAGTCAGGCTCATGCTAATCCAGGAGTTAGCATTGTTACTGGAGTCAGGCTCATGCTAATCCAGGAGTTAGCATTGTTACTGGAGTCAGGCTCATGCTAATTCAGGAGCTAGCATTGTTACTTGAGTCAGGCTCATGCTAATTCAGGAGTTAGCATTGTTACTGGAGTCATGCTCATGCTAATTCAGGAGGTAGCATTGTTGCTGGATTCAGGCTCATGTGACTGATCCCCATTTTCTCTGCTTGGTAAGACAGAGCCAGGAGACAAATGGCATGTCATCAACAACGAGGCAAAAAGAAGAGGTGTTAGTCAGGAGGAGGACAGCAATGACCTCAGTGTGATAGGAGGACCAGACCAGACAAGGCCAGTCTGTGGTAATGGGAGGAGGAGGAGGTAGGAGTTGGGAGGAGAAGGAGGAGGTAGGAGTTGGTGTGTCTCTCGTCTGTTGATAGATTCCACTGGCCTGCCAGCCGTTTACACTCAGAGGGCCTAACACTAAATCCCAGCAGATACTGGATAAAACCAGAAGCCTGCTGCTTTGGCTTGGTGCTCTAAACAAACACACTGTGTGTGGGGTGTGGGTCTGTGTGTGGGGGGTGGGTCTGTGTGTGAGCGTGTGCTTGGGGGGGGGGGGGGGGGTCTGTGTCACTCTCTCTTTCTCTCCTCTCCCTTTTTTCCATCAACATCACTCCTGTACAGACCGTATCTCATGTCCAGCAGGTTGAACAAGAGGGCAAGTACGCGGCTGGCAGCCTGTGTGGGAATGATCAGCTAGCAGCTGCTGAAGTTGTCTACTACCTTAAGCCACTCAGTAAACCGTGCCCATTTCCCAATGTAGATTAGTGTAAAACACTGCCTAGGACCCATCTGTATATATCACATTATGAAGATGTGATGTACTTCAGGCATTGGTGCATTGACGTGTACAGAATAAGAATAGGAATGTGAATATGAAGTCTTGAATCCAATGTTATAACGCACTCTACAATACCACCTGTGTTTTGCGGTTTAACTTACGCAAAACTGAACTGTGTGGTTAAATATCATTTCAAAAACATCCAAACGTAATCTGAAACACATGACAGGTGTAGAAGGAGAGGCTAAACGGACACTGCTGACCTGTTACTAACCAAAGCAGGTCAGGAGTGTTCGTACAGCCTTTTCCAGGTATAGGCCTCATTTCTTTACCAGGAAGTAGTCCCTCAACACCAGGAAAGATGACATCACGTCCTGTTGACACACTTCAAATGTAATGTGACACATCTGGAAATCGTTAAAAGGTGGAATGGGGTATAGGGAGAGGGGAGAAGGTGTAAGGGCGAGGGAGGCGGGGGACTGGGGGTCTTGTCTCTGAGAAACGGGGTGCAGTGAAAAGAGAGAGAACGTTTTGAAGGGCATGTGCGCGCAGGGCTTGGAGTGTGGAGAATGAATTCCTTTATAAGTGCAGGGCTGATTGGTCTGTCACACTCACACTGCAGTCACAGGCCAGAGATAAGATAAAACCAAGGCCTTCTGTACACGCACACGCATACAAACACACACGCATACAAACACACACTCATACAAACACACGCACACAGAAACACTGCTTGACTCTCTCTTTCTCTCTCTTCCCCCCCTTCCCACCCCTTTCTCCCTCTCCTCTTCTCCTTCTCACACACAGTGTCCTCCTACCTCCATCCCTCTCCGTCCAGCTTACCTGACCATAGCATAGCCATGCCACTGGCACCAATTAAACCAGCTGGTGTGGGGAGAGAGAATGGATTGGCTTGGCTTGAGCCTGTCTAATCCCTGGGTCTGCTGAGACCATGGGTGGTCAGAGTCAGAGGGCCCAGTCTGCAGCTGGAGATAGTTTTTTGGGGGAGGGGAGGGTGGTGATAGGTGTGGTGGTCTGGAGGTCTGGCATGGCAGACTCGATTTACGTCATGCAAGACTAGAGCCACATGCCAAAGCGTTGCATTGCATAGTGTTGTTTACCCCCTGTGTCATACACACCCTGCAGAACGTACACACACGTGCACATGGAGACATGCACAGACACAAATACACACACTCTCACATCCACACACCTCTCTCTCTCTCTCTCTCTCTCTCTCTCTCTCTCTCTCTCTCTCTCTCCCTCCCTCCCTCCCTCCCTCCCTCCCTCCCTCCCTCCCTCCACCAGTAAATTAGCTGTAGTAAATGAGGCAGTGGAGGCCTGTGTTTTAAAACACACCACACCAGAAGAGATTCTATCATTGTCCCGATGGCATAGCAATGAGATGAACCTAAACTGTGCTCACACCTGTGACCCGGCTCAGCCAACAGGAAGTAGACAAATGTGAGTAGATAAAAATAACCAATAATAAAGCCAATTGTTATAGTGGCCATGACGAGGTTCACAGGAGTTATCTAGCAGGCTACACACACACACACACACACACACACACACACACACACACACACACACACACACACACACACACACACTCCTACACACAGAGGAATGTGATGAAAAGATTGTTGTGGCAGGGAGAGAAGAAGTTAAACTACTCTGAGCTGAGCAGCTGAAGTAGACATATGAATCTACCTCTGATACCAAGCCAAGGTCCTGGCTGGTTGTTGTTGGGTTTGTTGTTATGATTTAATGATTGAACTGCCGATGAGGGAAGTACAGGGCTGTAGGTTCTCCCTAAAGGGGGACTTCAGTAATGGTATCTCCCCAGTGTTGTTGGAAGGTTAATTAAAGGGCAATAAATTATTGAGGGAATCCCTCTCTATTTCCACATGTGAAATGTGACCTGCGTGTGTGATAAAGCCCTCTGTTGTTTGCTCTGAATCCCCAATGCCCACACACACACACGCACACGCACACACAGACACATACACTGTGGCCCAGCCGGCCCAGCCAGCCCAACTAGCCCATCCAGCCCAGCCAGCCCAGCCAGCCCAGCCAGCGGTGAATGTGATTGAGATTATGTGGGATTTAGATAAGACCTAGAAGAGGTATGCATGGCTGGGGCTCGGACACTGGGTTGTGGAAGAGACTGAGGCTTGAGTCCCAAATGGCTCTACTGCTCTACTTTTGACCAGGGCCCAACTCTGGTCAAACTACTCAAATCTAGTGCACTATATACAGGGCAGGGTGCCATTTGGGACTTAACCAGAGACAGACAGATTGGGACCAAGACAACAGTTTTATCCAGCCATCAACCCAGCTGATCAACAACATCAAACAGAGAGGATGAGACGAGGCTTTGTGTTGGCTATACATCCGTGGCTGTGTCTGAAATGGCATCCTATATGGGGCACTACTTCTGACCAGGGCCCATAGGAGTGCACTATATAGGGAACCAAATGCTATTTTGGACTAAGCCGTCTCCCACAGAATTTGATGTGTAGATGCTGGAGTTTTCACTGTGACCTGACCAACTGGATAGTGTTGGAATAGGAATTGGACAGGAACTGTTGTTAAGGAGTTTTAAGCCTGCTTTATAAACAGGGAGGCAGGTAGCCTAGCAGTTAGAGCGTTGGGCCGGTAACCCAAAGGTGGCTGATTTGAATACCCGAGCCAACAAGGTGAAAAATCTGCCGATGTGCCCTTGAGCAAGGCACTTAACCCTAATTGCTGCAGGTGTGCCGTACTACCATGGCTGATCGTGTAAAACAACAAATTTCACTGCACCTATCTGGTATATGTGACAGTAATAAATACATGAATGAATATAGCCTTACTGACACACTAGAACATGACTGTAAAGCAGTGCTGTAGTCGAAGACTCGGGTTCCACCAGTAGTGACTTTTGCATAATTCAACATACCAGTTAAAACAGCAAATGTTCGAAAGCTGTATTATCTCGTTAGACTTATGCAACAATGTCATCAAATTCAGCTTCAAAAAGGGTTGGACTGCAGCTTTTAGCACTACCGAAGGACTTGCGACTTGACTCGAGAACAAACGACTCGGACTCAAACATTCGGGACTTAGGACTTGACTTGTGACTCGAGTGTAAACGACTCGGACTCAAACACTAGGGACTTAGGACTTGACTCATGATTCGAGTATAATCAAATCAAATGTTATTGGTCACATATACATGGTTAGCAGATGTTAATGCGAGTGTAGTGAAATGCTTGTGCTTCTAGTTCCGACTATGCAGTAATATCGAACAGTAATCTGACAAATTCACAACAACTACTTTATACACACAAATACACACAAATGTAAAGGGATGAATAGAATATGTACATATGAATATATGGATGAGCGATGGCGTGCGGCATAGGCAAGATGCAGTAGATGGTATAGAATACAGTATATACATATGAGATGAGTAATGTAGGATATGTAAACATTATTAAAGGGCCGTTATTTAAAGTGACTAACGATACCTTTATTAAGCCAATTTATTTAAGTGGCCAGAGATTTGAGTCTGTATGTTGGCAACAGCCTCTCTATGTTAGTGATGGCTGTTTAACAGTCTGATGGCCTTGAGATAGAAGCTGTTTTTCAGTCGGTCCCAGCTTTGATGCACCTGTACTGACCTCGCCTTCTGGATGATAGCTGGGTGAACAGGCAGTGGCTCGGGTGGTTGTGACATCAGGTGCTGTAGGTGTCCTGGAGGGCAGGTAGTTTGCCCCTGATGATGCGTTGTGCAGACCGCACTACCCTCTGGAAAGCCTTGCGGTTGAGGGCGGTGCAATTGCCGTACCAGGCGGTGATACAGCCTGACAGGATGCTCTCGATTGTGCACCTGTAAAAGTTTGTGAGACAACTCGGACTCAAACACTAGGGACTCGACTTGGAATCAAGTTTAGTTACTTGATTACATCACTGCTAAATAAGTTAAATGCTCACCTAAGAACACACACACACACACACTCATACACAAACATATGCATGGTGTGACGCTTTGGCCCCATATCTATTCCAGGGACCCGTCTTGGATTAAAACAGGCTCAGAGATCAAAGGTCAGTCAGAACCCGAGGTCAGATGTCAGAGAACAAGGGAGACCTCTGCATTCCACACACACACACACACACACACACACACACACACACACACACACACACACACACACACACACACACACACACACGCATGCACACACACACACACACACACACACACACACACAACCCTCTCTCCCACTCCCCTTCTCTAAGGAAAACATTGTCCGAAAATTCTTTATCTGTTGCTGTGGCCTTGGATTGAGGCGTTTGCACATCAGAAAACGACGTGTTTGCCCCAGGCCTTCCGCATGGCGTCAAGTAACTCCGTCTAGGCCTAGAAGAACACACATTTACCGGGTCAAAGGTCAGACTTAAAAGTGAAAAGTAAAGTTATGTATGTTGTATTTCTGATGTATGTTTTCAACGCTCTGGAATGGATGATCATTTGTTTGAATCACATTCTCTAGCCAGCTGCACTCTGGAACAGGCAAGCACACATACTCACACGCACACAGATACACATACACTGAAGAATGAACGGTGGTACTAAATCATATTAGACAGCTGTAAAACATGATAAAACATATTTGAGAATTTGCTTGAATTAAATTCCATTCCTATGAGAGAGCACTTAAGGTGTCAGAGATTTACACCCTTTATGGAAGGGGGATTTACCTGCAGTAGGAATCAGGCCTGTTGGCCTCATGTTTTCTACTTGACTTACCTGCAGTAGGAATCAGGCCTATTGGCCTCATGTTTCCTGCTTGACTTACCTGCAGTAGGAATCAGGCCTATTGACCACGTTTCTAGAAATCCAGTGTGGAGGATTCCCAGGAATCAGGAGTGAATAAGCAGGACATTTTGCAGATCTAGTAAAGCCGTATGGTATGACAGTAGGTCCATAGATGCTTCTAACAAATGTAACCAGTACAGATGCAGGATCTTAATTTGAGCCAGTTTGCTACAGCAGGAAAATAATCCTGTAGCAACAGGAAATGTGAATTATTATGTGGATTATAATGAATGGACATTTTTACAGAGGGTTGATTACATTTTTCGGAAGGGAAAAGAAAGTGTGAATTAACAAAGGGGAAATTACAGACTTCAGAAGCCTTTTTAAACCTCAAATACACTTCAAATTGTACATTTCCTGTAAGTTGTCCTGCAACATGGTGATCAAATTAAGATCCCACACCTGAATGTAAAGTGTTACCAATGTTTCAGTACCAATGTTGCAGTTTTAAGTCAGGTCTTAAAATCTAACCTGACTCTTCCTCTGTGTTGGTCTCTTCTACAGAGCCTCTCTGCCATGCCTAAGACAACCCATCAAAACGGTAAGATTGGTGTGTGTGTGTGTGTGTGTGTGTGTGTGTGTGTGTGTGTGTGTGTGTGTGTGTGTGTGTGTGTGTGTGTGTGTGTGTGTGTGTGTGTGTGTGTGTGTGTGTGTGTTGGAGCTGATTTTGAGTCACACTCTCGTGATGAGGTAGCCCTATCTGACACTTGTAAGCTCAAATGACACTCTCACACCTTGGTCTAATGGTTACATGACACATTGGGTTGACTGGGTTCGATTCCCACCGGTTACATATAGAGGTAATATCAAACAGATAAATATATTATTTTCCCTTCAGCAGTTTAATAGATTGGTATGATTTCGATGATGACCTGTCTGTGGTGAATAAAATGGAACTGATATTCTTATGTGTTTTTTGTGCAACCCCAACCAATCACCCTAACCCCAACTCACCACCCTAACCCCAACCCATCACCCTAACCCCAACCCATCACCCCAACCCATCACTCTAACCCCAACCCATCACCCTAACCCCAACCCATCACCCTAACCCCAACCCATCACCCTAACCACAACCCATCACCCTAACCCCAACCCATCACCCCAACCCATCACTCTAACCCCAACCCATCACCCCAACCCATCACCCTAACCCCAACCCATCACCCTAAACACCAACCCATCACCCAAACCCATCACCCTAACCCCAACCCATCACCCTAACCCCAACCCATCACCCTAACCCTAACCCCAACCCATCACCCCAACCCATCACCCTGACCCCAACCCATCACCCTGACACCAACCCATTACCCTAACCCATCACCCTAACCCCAACCCATCACCCTAACCAAAACCCATCACCCTAACCCCAACCCATCACCCTAACCCAAACCCATCACCCTAACACAAACCCATCAGCCTAACCCCAACCCATCACCCTAACCCAAACCCATAACCCTGACCCCAACCCATCACCCTAACCAAAACTCATCACCCTAAACCCAACCCTAACCCAAACCCATCACCCTGACCCCAACCCATCACCCTGACCCCAACACATCATCCTAACCCCAACCCATCACCCTGACTCCAACCCATCACCCTAACCCCAACACATCACCCTAACCCCAACCCATCACCCTTACCCCAACTCATTACCCTGACCCCAACCCATCACCCTGACCCCAACCCATCACCCTGACCCCAACCCATCATCCCAACCCCAACCCATCACCCTGACCCCAACCCATCACCCTAACCCCAACCCATCACCCTAACCACAACCCATCACCCTGACCCCAATCCATCACCCTAACCACAACCCATCACCCTAACCCCAACCCATCACCCTAACCCCAACCCATCACCCATCACCCTGACCCCAACCCATCACCCTAACCACAACCCATCATCCTGACCCCAACCCATCACCCTAACCCCAACCCATCACCCATCACCCTGACCCCAACCCATCACCCTAACCACAACCCATCACCCTGACCCCAACCCATCACCCTAACCCCAACCCATCACCCATCACCCTAACCAAAACCCATCACCCTAACCCCAACCCATCACCCTAACCCAAACCCATCACCCTGACCCCAACCCAACCCATCACCCTAACCCCAACCCATCACCCTAACCAAAACCCATCACCCTAACCCAAACCCATCACCCTAACCCAAACCCATCAGCTTTACCCCAACCCATCACCCTAACCCAAACCCATCACCCTGACCCCAACTCATCACCCTAACCAAAACTCATCACCCTAAACCCAACCCTAACCCAAACCCATCACCCTGAACCCAACCCATCACCCTGACCTCAACCCATCACCCTGACCCCTACCCATCACCCTAATCACAACCCATCACCCTGACCCCAACCCATCACGCTAACCTCAACCCATCACCCATCACCCTAACCAAAACCCATCACCCTAACCCCAACCCATCACCCTAACCCAAACCCATCACCCTAACCCAAACCCACCAGCCTTACCCCAACACATCACCCTAACCCAAACCCATCACCCTGACCCCAACTCATCACCCTAACCAAAACTCATCACCCTAAACCCAACCCTAACCCAAACCCATCACCCTGACCCCAACCCATCACCCTGACCCCAACCCATCATCCCAACCCCAACCCATCACCCCAACTCCAACCCATCACCCTGACCCCAACCCATCACCCTAACCCCAACCCATCACCCTAACCACAACCCATCACCCTGACCCCAATCCATCACCCTAACCACAACCCATCACCCTAACCCCAACCCATCACCCTAACCCCAACCCATCACCCATCACCCTGACCCCAACCCATCACCCTAACCACAACCCATCATCCTGACCCCAACCCATCACCCTAACCCCAACCCATCACCCATCACCCTGACCCCAACCCATCACCCTAACCACAACCCATCACCCTGACCCCAACCCATCACCCTAACCCCAACCCATCACCCATCACCCTAACCAAAACCCATCACCCTAACCCCAACCCATCACCCTAACCCAAACCCATCACCCTGACCCCAACCCAACCCATCACCCTAACCCCAACCCATCACCCTAACCAAAACCCATCACCCTAACCCAAACCCATCACCCTAACCCAAACCCATCAGCTTTACCCCAACCCATCACCCTAACCCAAACCCATCACCCTGACCCCAACTCATCACCCTAACCAAAACTCATCACCCTAAACCCAACCCTAACCCAAACCCATCACCCTGAACCCAACCCATCACCCTGACCCCAACCCATCACCCTGACCCCTACCCATCACCCTAATCTCAACCCATCACCCTGACCCCAACCCATCACCCTAACCTCAACCCATCACCCATCACCCTAACCAAAACCCATCACCCTAACCCCAACCCATCACCCTAACCCAAACCCATCACCCTAACCCAAACCCACCAGCCTTACCCCAACACATCACCCTAACCCAAACCCATCACCCTGACCCCAACTCATCACCCTAACCAAAACTCATCACCCTAAACCCAACCCTAACCCAAACCCATCACCCTGACCCCAACCCATCACCCTGACCCCAACCCACCACCCTAACCCCAACCCATCACCCTGACCCCAACCCATCACCCTAACCCCAACCCATTACCCTAACCCCAACCCATCACCCTGACCCCAACCCATCTCCCTGACCCCAACACATCACCCCGACCCCAACCCATCACCCTGACCCCAACCCATCACCCTAACCTTAACCCATTACCCTGACCCTGACCCCAACCCATCACACTGACCCCAACCCATCACCCTAACCACAACCCATCACCCTGACCCCAAACCATCACCCTAACCCAAACCCATCACCCTGACCCCAATCCATCACCCTAACCCCAACCCATCACCCATCACCCTGACCCCAACCCATCACCCTAACCACAACCCATCACCCTGACCCCAACCCATCACCCTTACCCCAAACCATCACCCTAACCACAACTCATCACCCTAACCCCAACCCATCACCCCAACCCATCACCCTAACCCCAACCCATCACCCTAAACATCAACCCATCACCCAAACCCATCACCGTAACCCCAACTCATCACCCTAACCCCAACCAATCACCCTAACCCCAACCCATTCCCCTAAACCCCAACCCATCACCCTAAGCAAAACCCATCACCCTAACCCAAATCCATCACCCTAACCCAAGCCCATCACCCTAACTCCAACCCATCACCCTAACCCAAACCCATCACCCTATCCCCAGCCCATCACCCTAACCCCAACCCATCAATCTAACCCAAACCCAAACCCATCACCCTAACCCAAACCCATCAGCCTAACCCCAAACCATCACCCTAACCCTAACCCAAACCCATCACCCTGACCCCAACCCATCACCCCAACCCAAACTCATCACCGTAAACAGAACCCTATCCCAAACCCATCACCCTGACCCCAACCCATCACCCTAACCCCAACCCATCACCCTAACCCCAACCCATCACGCTATGCCCAACCCATCACCCTGACCCAAACTCATTATCCTGACCCAACCCATCACCCTGACCCCAAATCATCACCCTGACCCCAACCCATCACCCCGACCCCAACCATCACCCTGACCCCAACCCATCACCCTAACCCAACCCATCACCCTCACACCAACCCATCACCCTAACCCCAACCCATCGCCCATCACCCTGACCCCAACCCATAACCCTAACCCCAACCAATCACCCTAACCGCAACCCATCACCCTAACCCCAACCCATCACCCTGACCCCAACCCATCACCCTAACCCCGACCCATCACCCTGACCCCAACCTATCACCCTAACCCCAACCCATCACCCTGACCCCAACCCATCACCCATCACCCTAACCCCAACCATCAAACCATCACCCTAACTCCACCCATCACCCTAACCCCAACCCATCACCCTGACCCCAACCCATCACCCTAACCCCAACCCATTAACCTAACCCCAATCCCAATCCATCACCCTAATCCCAAACCATCACCCGAACCCCAACTCATCACCCTAACCCCCATCCCATCACCCTAACCCCAACTCATCACCCTAACCACAACTCATCACCCTAACCCCAACCCATCACCCTAACCTCAACTCATCGCCCCAAGCAATCATCCTGACCCCATCACCCTACCCTAACACATCACCCTAACCATCACCCTAACGCCAACCCATCACCCTGACCCCAACTCATTTCCCTGACCCAACCCATCACCCTGACCCTGACCCCAACCCATCACACTGACCCCAACCCATCACCCTAACCACAACCCATCACCCTGACCCCAAACCATCACCCTAACCCCAACCCATCACCCATCACCCTGACCCCAATCCATCACCCTAACCCCAACCCATCACCCATCACCCTGACTCCAACCCATCACCCTAACCACAACCCATCACCCCCTTCCCAACCCATCACCCTAACCCCAAACCATCACCCTAACCCCAACTCACCACCCTAACCCCAACCCATCACCCTAAACATCAACCCATCACCCAAACCCATCACCTTAACCCCAACTCATCAACCTAACCCCAACCAATCACCCTAACCCCAACCATCACCCTAAACCCCAACCCATCACCCTAAGCCAAATCCATCACCCTAACCCAAACCCATCACCCTAACCCGAGCCCATCACCCTAACTCCAACCCATCACCCTAACCCAAACCCATCACCCTATCCCCAGCCCATCACCCTAACCCCAACCCATCACCCATCACCCTAACCCAAACCCAAACCCATCACCCTAACCCAAACCCATCAGCCTAACCCCAAACCATCACCCTAACCCTAACCCAAACCCATCACCCTGACCCAAACCCATCACCCCAACCCAAACTCATCACCCTAAACCCAATCCTATCCCAAACCCATCACCCTGACCCCAACCCATCACCCTAACCCCAACCCATCACCCTGACCCCAACCCATCACCCTGACCCCAACCCATCACCCTGACTCCAACCCATCACCCTAACCCCAACCCATCACCCTAACCCCATCACCTTAACCCCAACTCATCACGCTAAGCCCAACCCATCACCCTGACCACAACCCATCACCCTGACCCCAACCCATCACCCTGACCCCAACCCATCACCCCAATCCATCACCCTAATCCCAACCCATCACCCTAACCCCAACTCATCACCCTAACCTCAACTCATCGCCCCAACCCATCACCCTAACCCCAAGCAATCATCCTGACCCCAGCCCATCACCCTAACCCCAATCCATCACCCTAACCCTAACTCATCACCCTAACTCCAACCCATCACCCTAACCCCAATCCATCACCCTAACCCCAACCCATCACCCTAACCCCAACCCATCACCGGGACGATGGAGATAGAAACCAGACTCGCCGGCTTGTCAGATATATCCCCAAACCTCCCCAGACCTCACTCCAACCCCCTACACTCACACACATACACACACACACACACACACACACACACACACACACACACGCACACGCACACACACATGCATGCATGCGTACACACAGACACACACCTCCCACCCATGTAATTTCCTGTTCTAAATCCTGCCTCCAGACCGGGGGGACAACATGTAGACATTATGGCTCGGGTATTTTCCTTTAGTTCAGTTAGTTAGCCATTAGCAACAACCTGGCTGGCTATCAAAAAAAGGACCAAAATGAGAGCCATTTTGGCTCTGACCAGTCTCCAGCCTCCTTGTAGTCTGCCGGTATTACACAGTGTCACCAGGAAATTGCCGGACTGGATAGAGGCACTGTCAAATAAGCAGCGGGGGTGCTGCGTTCATTAAATCCCCCCCCCCCCCCAAGTCTTCTGTGCACCAGAAAACAATACCAGGGAGAGGGGAAGGAGGGAGGAGAGATGGGAGAGGAGTGTGTGTGTGTGTGTGTCCTTCCATATTTTGGTCGGACATCTCTCTTTTTAATTACGCAACTTTTCACAATGACCTTCTCACAGACTATCAATCTAAACTGAAGATTGGGCTCAGAACCACATGTAGTAGTAAGGACTACAGTAACTAACTATAAAGCCACTTTAAAGTCTGTTTTTGTCATTTTGGGGGCTCTGTTAAAATCAGTTCCACTTCCTGCAGCTGTGTTACCTAACAACATCCCCCCCACCACTGGGGTTATATGATGTAACCCTGGACATGTGTTGGGGAGGGATTTTACTGGCGCACAGAGACCAGTGTTCATTGTCACATCAAAGCCCCATTTATATAATATCTCCTGGAACCATGTGACATCACACTCACGGTGTGTTAGTGCCTTGGGGGTGACAACATGAAAGATTAGGCCATTCTACCATCACCATGGAAACAGAAGCATTCCCTACCTTTATTTAACTAGGCAAGTCAGTTAAGAACAAATTCTTGTTTTCAATGATGGCCTAAGAACACTGGGTTAACTGCCTTCTTCAGGAGCAGAACGACAGATTTGACCTTGTCAGCTCGGGGATTCAATCTTGCAACCTTTCGGTTACTAGTCCAACACTTTAACCACTAGGCTACCTGCCGCCCCAGGGATGCTCCGCACTGCACGCTTCTGAGCCCTAGAAATTATGTAACAAAACGTTTAGGATGAATAGCCTACAGTATGCTATAGACAACAGATGTTTAGAATGATTAGACTACAGTATTCTATAGAAAACAGATGGTTTAGATGAATAGCCTACAGTATACTATAGAAAACAGATGATTAGGATGAATAGCCTGCTATAGAAAACAGATGTTTAGGATGAATAGCCTACAGTATACTATAGAAAACAGATGTTTAGGATCAATAGCCTACAGTATGCTATAGACAACAGATGTTTAGAATGATTAGACTACAGTATTCTATAGAAAACAGATGGTTTAGATGAATAGCCTACAGTATACTATAGAAAAAAGATGATTAGGATGAATAGCCTGCTATAGAAAACAGATGGGCGCTGTGTAATTTGACATGGGTTAATCTGGGAGTGATGATATGGTTACATATCCCCACTTTAGGCAATATGTTATGTTGACCTGAGTCTGTAAGTAGACACAGGGACTTAATGCATTGATTCCTGAGATAGCTGCTCCAAATCCACTCTTTATAGTCCCTGTCTCCTGTTCCTCGGTGTAAATATCTCCAGGATTTCTGTAGTCCCTGTCTCCTGTTCTTCAGTGTAAATACCTCCAGGATTTCTGTAGTCCCTGTCTCCTGTTCCTCAGTGAAAATACATCCAGGCTTCCTGTAGTCCCTGTCTGTCTCCTGCTCCTCAGCGTAAATACCTCCAGGATCCCTGAAGTCCACATCTGTCTCCTGCTCCTCAGTGTAAATCCCTCCAGACTTCCTGTAGTTCATGTCAGTCTCCTGTTCCTCAGTGTAAATACCTCCAGGCTTCCTGTTGTCCCTGTCTGTCTCCTGTTCCTCAGTGTAAATCCCTCCAGGCTTTCTGTAGTCTCTGTCTGTCTCCTGCTCCTCAGTGTAAATACATCCGTGCTTCCTGTAGCCCCTGTCTATCTCCTGCTCCACAATATAAATACATCCAGGCTTTCTGTGGTCCCTGTCTGTCTCCTGCTCCTCAGTGTAAATACATCCGTGCTTCCTGTAGTCCCTGTCTGTCTCCTGCTCCTCAGTGTAAATACCTCCAGGCTTCCTGTTGTCCCTGTCTGTCTCCTGCTCCTCAGTGTAAATACATCCAGGCTTCATGTAGTCCCTGTCTGTCTCCTGTTCCTCAGTGTAAATACCTCCATTCTTCCTGTAGTCCCTGTCTGTCTCCTGCTCCTCAGCATAAATACCTCCAGGAACCCTGTAGTCCCTGTCTGTCTCCTGCTGCTCCTCAGTATAAATACATCCAGGCTTCCTGTAGTTCCTTGCTATCTCCTGCTCTTCAGTGTAAATACACTGCTCAAAAAAATAAAGGGAACACTAAAATAACACATCCTAGATCTGAATGAATGAAATAATCTTATTAAATACTTTTTTCTTTATATAGTTGAATGTGCTGACAACAAAATCACACAAAAATAATCAATGGAAATCCAATTTATCAACCCATGGAGGTCTGGATTTGGAGTCACACTCAAAATTAAAGTGGAAAACCACACTACAGGCTGATCCAACTTTGATGTAATGTCCTTAAAACAAGTCAAAATGAGGCTCAGTAGTGTGTGTGGCCTCCACGTGCCTGTATGACCTCCCTACAACGCCTGGGCATGCTCCTGATGAGGTGGCGGATGGTCTTCTGAGGGATCTCCTCCCAGACCTGGACTAAAGCATCCGCCAACTCCTGGACAGTCTGTGGTGCAACGTGGAGTTGGTGGATGGAGCGAGACATGATGTCCCAGATGTGCTCAATTGGATTCAGGTCTGGGGAACGGGCGGGCCAGTCCATAGCATCAATGCCTTCCTCTTGCAGGAACTGCTGACACACTCCAGCCACATGAGGTCTAGCATTGTCTTGCATTAGGAGGAACCCAGGGCCAACCGCACCAGCATATGGTCTCACAAAGGGTCTTAGGATCTCATCTCGGTACCTAATGGCAGTCAGGCTACCTCTGGCGAGCACATGGAGGGCTGTGCGGCCCCCCAAAGAAATGCCACCCCATACCATGACTGACCCACCACCAAACCGGTCATGCTGGAGGATGTTGCAGGCAGCAGAACGTTCTCCACTGCATCTGCAGACTCTGTCACGTCTGTCACATGTGCTCAGTGTGAACCTGCTTTCATCTGTGAAGAGCACAGGGCGCCAGTGGCGAATTTGCCAATCTTGTTGTTCTCTGGCAAATGCCAAACATCCTGCACGGTGTTGGGCTGTAAGCTCAACCCCCACCTGTGGACGTCGGGCCCTCATACCACCCTCATGGAGTCTGTTTCTGACCGTTTGAGCAGACACATGC